>NC_080060.1:23718574-24038574 GCF_026212465.1 Amaranthus tricolor
CTTGTTCATTCTTCATCGTTCATTCTTCATTGATCATTGATCCTTGTTCATTCTTCATCCTTCATTCGTCATTGACCATTAATCCTTGTTCATTCTTCATCAATCATTCTTCATTGATCATTGATCCTTGTTCATTCTTCATCGTTCAATCTTCATTGATCAATGATCCTTGTTCATTCTTCATTGATCATTGATCCTTGTTCATTCTTCATCGTTCATTCGTCATTGATCATTGATGCTTGTTCATTCTTCATCGTTCATTCTTCATTGATCATTGATCCTTGTTCATTCTTCATCGTTCATTCTTCAATGATCATTGATCCTTGTTCATTCTTCATCGTTCATTCTTCATTGATCATTGATCCTTGTTCATTCTTCATCGTTCATTCGTCATTGACCATTAATCATTGTTCATTCTTCATCGTTCATACTTCATTGATCATTGATCCTTATTCATTCTTCATCGTTCAATCTTCATTGATCAATGATCCTTGTTCATTCTTCATCGTTCATTCTTCATTGATCATTGATCCTTGTTCATTCTTCATCTTTCATTCTTCATTGATCATTGATCCTTGTTCATTCTTCATCGTTCATTCTTCATTGATCATTGATCCTTGTTCATTCTTCATCCTCCATTCTTCATTGATCATTGATCCTGGTTCATTCTTCATCGTTCATTCTTCATTGATCATTGATCCTTGTTCATTCTTCATCGTTCATTCGTCATTGACCATTGATCCTTGTTCATTCTTCATCGTTCATTCTTCATTGATCATTGATCCTTGTTCATTCTTCATCCTTCATTCGTCATTGACCATTAATCCTTGTTCATTCTTCATCGTTCATTCTTCATTGATCATTGATCCTTGTTCATTCTTCATCGTTCAATCTTCATTGATCAATGATCCTTATTCATTCTTCATTGATCATTGATCCTTGTTCATTCTTCATCGTTCATTCGTCATTTATCATTGATGCTTGTTCATTCTTCATCGTTCATTCTTCATTGATCATTGATCCTTGTTCATTCTTCATCGTTCATTCTTCAATGATCATTGATCCTTGTTCATTCTTCATCGTTCATTCTTCATTGATCATTGATCCTTGTTCATTCTTCATCGTTCATTCGTCATTGACCATTAATCATTGTTCATTCTTCATCGTTCATACTTCATTGATCATTGATCCTTATTCATTCTTCATCCTTCATTCTTCATTGATCAATGATCCTTGTTCATTCTTCATCGTTCATTCTTCATTGATCATTGATCCTTGTTCATTCTTCATCGTTCAATCTTCATTGATCAATGATCCTTGTTCATTCTTCATTGATCATTGATCCTTGTTCATTCTTCATCGTTCAATCTTCATTGATCATTGATCCTTGTTCATTCTTCATCCTTCATTCGTCATTGACCATTAATCCTTGTTCATTCTTCATCGTTCATTCTTCATTGATCATTGATCCTTGTTCATTCTTCATCGTTCAATCTTCATTGATCATTGATCCTTGTTCATTCTTCATCGTTCATTCTTCATTGATCATTGATCCTTGTTCATTCTTCATCCTTCATTCTTCATTGATCATTGATCCTTGTTCATTCTTCATCGTTCATTCTTCATTGATCATTGATCCTTGTTCATTCTTCATCCTTCATTCGTCACTGACCATTAATCCTTGTTCATTCTTCATCGTTCATTCTTCATTGATCATTGATCCTTGTTCATTCTTCATCCTTCATTCGTCATTGGTCATTGATCCTTGTTCATTCTTCATCGTTCATTCGTCATTGACCATTAATCCTTGTTCATTCTTCATCGTTCATTCTTCATTGGTCATTGATCCTTGTTCATTCTTCATCGTTCATTCGTCATTGACCATGATCCTTGTTCATTCTTCATCGTTCATTCGTCATTGATCATTGATGCTTGTTCATTCTTCATCGTTCATTCTTCAGTGATCATTGATCCTTGTTCATTCTTCATCGTTCATTCGTCATTGACCATTGATCCTTGTTCATTCTTCATCGTTCATTCGTCATTGATCATTGATGCTTGTTCATTCTTCATCGTTCATTCTTCAGTGATCATTGATCCTTGTTCATTCTTCATCGTTCATTCGTCATTGACCATTGATCCTTGTTCATTCTTCATCGTTCATTCTTCATTGATCATTGATCCTTGTTCATTCTTCATCGTTCATTCTTCATTGATCATTGATCCTTGTTCATTCTTCATCGTTCATTCTTCATTGATCATTGATACTTGTTCATTCTTCATCGTTCATTCATCATTGATCATTGATCCTTGTTCATTCTTCATCGTTCAATCTTCATTGATCAATGATCCTTGTTCATTCTTCATCGTTCATTCTTCATTGATCATTGATCCTTGTTCATTCTTCATCGTTCATTCTTCATTGATCATTGATCCTTGTTCATTCTTCAGCGTTTATTCGTCATTGATCATTTATCCTTGTTCATTCTTCATCGTTCATTCGTCATTAATCATTGATCCTTGTTCATTCTTCATCATTCATTCTTCATTGATCATTGATCCTTGTTCATTGTTCATCGTTCATTCATCATTGATCATTGATCCTTGTTCATTCTTCATCGTTCATTCTTCATTGATCATTGATCCTTGTTCATTCTTCATCCTCCATTCTTCATTGATCATTGATCCTGGTTCATTCTTCATCGTTCATTCTTCATTGATCATTGATCCTTGTTCATTCTTCATCGTTCATTCGTCATTGACCATTGATCCTTGTTCATTCTTCATCGTTCATTCTTCATTGATCATTGATCCTTGTTCATTCTTCATCCTTCATTCGTCATTGACCATTAATCCTTGTTCATTCTTCATCAATCATTCTTCATTGATCATTGATCCTTGTTCATTCTTCATCGTTCAATCTTCATTGATCAATGATCCTTGTTCATTCTTCATTGATCATTGATCCTTGTTCATTCTTCATCGTTCATTCTTCATTGACCATTAATCCTTGTTCATTCTTCATTGTTCATTCTTCATTGATCATTGATCCTTGTTCATTCTTCATCGTTCAATCTTCATTGATCAATGATCCTTGTTCATTCTTCATCGTTCATTCTTCATTGATCATTGATCCTTGTTCATTCTTCATCGTTCATTCGTCATTGACCATTAATCATTGTTCATTCTTCATCGTTCATACTTCATTGATCATTGATCCTTATTCATTCTTCATCGTTCAATCTTCATTGATCAATGATCCTTGTTCATTCTTCATCGTTCATTCTTCATTGATCATTGATCCTTGTTCATTCTTCATCTTTCATTCTTCATTGATCATTGATCCTTGTTCATTCTTCATCGTTCATTCTTCATTGATCATTGATCCTTGTTCATTCTTCATCCTCCATTCTTCATTGATCATTGATCCTGGTTCATTCTTCATCGTTCATTCTTCATTGATCATTGATCCTTGTTCATTCTTCATCGTTCATTCGTCATTGACCATTGATCCTTGTTCATTCTTCATCGTTCATTCTTCATTGATCATTGATCCTTGTTCATTCTTCATCCTTCATTCGTCATTGACCATTAATCCTTGTTCATTCTTCATCGTTCATTCTTCATTGATCATTGATCCTTGTTCATTCTTCATCGTTCAATCTTCATTGATCAATGATCCTTGTTCATTCTTCATTGATTTTTGATCCTTGTTCATTCTTCATCGTTCATTCGTCATTGATCATTGATGCTTGTTCATTCTTCATCGTTCATTCTTCATTGATCATTGATCCTTGTTCATTCTTCATCGTTCATTCTTCAATGATCATTGATCCTTGTTCATTCTTCATCGTTCATTCTTCATTGATCATTGATCCTTGTTCATTCTTCATCGTTCATTCGTCATTGACCATTAATCATTGTTCATTCTTCATCGTTCATACTTCATTGATCATTGATCCTTATTCATTCTTCATCGTTCAATCTTCATTGATCAATGATCCTTGTTCATTCTTCATCGTTCATTCTTCATTGATCATTGATCCTTGTTCATTCTTCATCGTTCAATCTTCATTGATCAATGATCCTTGTTCATTCTTCATTGATCATTGATCCTTGTTCATTCTTCATCGTTCATTCGTCATTGACCATTAATCATTGTTCATTCTTCATCGTTCATACTTCATTGATCATTGATCCTTGTTCATTCTTCATCGTTCATTCTTCATTGATCATTGATCCTTGTTCATTCTTCATCGTTCATTCGTCATTGACCATTAATCCTTGTTCATTCTTCATCGTTCATTCTTCATTGATCATTGATCCTTGTTCATTCTTCATCGTTCATTCGTCATTGACCATGATCCTTGTTCATTCTTCATCGTTCATTCGTCATTGATCATTGATGCTTGTTCATTCTTCATCGTTCATTCTTCAGTGATCATTGATCCTTGTTCATTCTTCATCGTTCATTCGTCATTGACCATTGATCCTTGTTCATTCTTCATCGTTCATTCGTCATTGATCATTGATGCTTGTTCATTCTTCATCGTTCATTCTTCAGTGATCATTGATCCTTGTTCATTCTTCATCGTTCATTCGTCATTGACCATTGATCCTTGTTCATTCTTCATCGTTCATTCTTCATTGATCATTGATCCTTGTTCATTCTTCATCGTTCATTCTTCATTGATCATTGATCCTTGTTCATTCTTCATCGTTCATTCTTCATTGATCATTGATACTTGTTCATTCTTCATCGTTCATTCATCATTGATCATTGATCCTTGTTCATTCTTCATCGTTCAATCTTCATTGATCAATGATCCTTGTTCATTCTTCATCGTTCATTCTTCATTGATCATTGATCCTTGTTCATTCTTCATCGTTCATTCTTCATTGATCATTGATCCTTGTTCATTCTTCATCGTTCATTCTTCATTGATCATTGATCCTTGTTCATTCTTCATCGTTCATTCGTCATTGACCATTAATCATTGTTCATTCTTCATCGTTCATACTTCATTGATCATTGATCCTTGTTCATTCTTCATCGTTCATTCTTCATTGATCATTGATCCTTGTTCATTCTTCATCGTTCATTCTTCATTGATCATTGATCCTTGTTCATTCTTCATCGTTCATTCTTCATTGATCATTGATCCTTGTTCATTCTTCATCGTTCTTTCGTCATTGACCATTGATCCTTGTTCATTCTTCATCGTTCATTCTTCATTGATCATTGATCCTTGTTCATTCTTCATCCTTCATTCGTCATTGACCGTTAATCCTTGTTCATTCTTCATCGTTCATTCTTCATTGATCATTGATCCTTGTTCATTCTTCATCGTTCATTCTTCATTGATCATTGATCCTTGTTCATTCTTCATCCTTCATTCGTCATTGACCATTAATCCTTGTTCATTCTTCATCGTTCATTCTTCATTGATCATTGATCCTTGTTCATTCTTCATCGTTCAATCTTCATTGATCATTGATCCTTGTTCATTCTTCATCGTTCATTCTTCATTGATCATTGATCCTTGTTCATTCTTCATCCTTCATTCTTCATTGATCATTGATCCTTGTTCATTCTTCATCGTTCATTCTTCATTGATCATTGATACTTGTTCATTCTTCATCGTTCATTCTTCATTGAGCATTGATCCTTGTTCATTCTTCGTCGTTCATTCTTCATTGACCGTTGATCCTTGTTCATTCTTCATCGTTCATTCATCATTGATCATTGATCCTTGTTCATTCTTCATCGTTCATTCGTCATTGATCATTGATCCTTGTTCATTCTTCATCATTCATTCTTCATTGATCATTGATCCTTGTTCATTCTTCATCGTTCATTCATCATTGATCATTGATCCTTGTTCATTCTTCATCGTTCATTCTTCACTGATCATTGATCCTTGTTCATTCTTCATCGTTCATTCGTCATTGACCATTGATCCTTGTTCATTCTTCATCGTTCATTCTTCATTGATCATTGATCCTTGTTCATTCTTCATCCTTCATTCGTCATTGACCATTAATCCTTGTTCATTCTTCATCGTTCATTCTTCATTGATCATTGATCCTTGTTCATTCTTCATCGTTCAATCTTCATTGATCATTGATCCTTGTTCATTCTTCATCGTTCATTTTTCATTGATCATTGATCCTTGTTCATTCTTCATTGATCATTGATCCTTGTTCATTCTTCATCGTTCATTCTTCATTGATCATTGATCCTTGTTCATTCTTCATCGTTCATTCTTCATTGATCATTGATCCTTGTTCATTCTTCAGCGTTTATTCGTCATTGATCATTTATCCTTGTTCATTCTTCATCGTTCATTCGTCATTAATCATTGATCCTTGTTCATTCTTCATCGTTCATTCTTCATTGATCATTGATCCTTGTTCATTCTTCAGCGTTTATTCGTCATTGATCATTTATCCTTGTTCATTCTTCATCGTTCATTCGTCATTAATCATTGATCCTTGTTCATTCTTCATCATTCATTCTTCATTGATCATTGATCCTTGTTCATTCTTCATCGTTCATTCATCATTGATCATTGATCCTTGTTCATTCTTCATCGTTCATTCTTCATTGATCATTGATCCTTGTTCATTCTTCATCCTCCATTCTTCATTGATCATTGATCCTGGTTCATTCTTCATCGTTCATTCTTCATTGATCATTTATCCTTGTTCATTCTTCATCGTTCATTCGTCATTGACCATTGATCCTTGTTCATTCTTCATCGTTCATTCTTCATTGATCATTGATCCTTGTTCATTCTTCATCCTTCATTCGTCATTGACCATTAATCCTTGTTCATTCTTCATCAATCATTCTTCATTGATCATTGATCCTTGTTCATTCTTCATCGTTCAATCTTCATTGATCAATGATCCTTGTTCATTCTTCATTGATCATTGATCCTTGTTCATTCTTCATCGTTCATTCGTCATTGATCATTGATGCTTGTTCATTCTTCATCGTTCATTCTTCATTGATCATTGATCCTTGTTCATTCTTCATCGTTCATTCTTCAATGATCATTGATCCTTGTTCATTCTTCATCGTTCATTCTTCATTGATCATTGATCCTTGTTCATTCTTCATCGTTCATTCGTCATTGACCATTAATCATTGTTCATTCTTCATCGTTCATACTTCATTGATCATTGATCCTTATTCATTCTTCATCGTTCAATCTTCATTGATCAATGATCCTTGTTCATTCTTCATCGTTCATTCTTCATTGATCATTGATCCTTGTTCATTCTTCATCTTTCATTCTTCATTGATCATTGATCCTTGTTCATTCTTCATCGTTCATTCTTCATTGATCATTGATCCTTGTTCATTCTTCATCCTCCATTCTTCATTGATCATTGATCCTGGTTCATTCTTCATCGTTCATTCTTCATTGATCATTGATCCTTGTTCATTCTTCATCGTTCATTCGTCATTGACCATTGATCCTTGTTCATTCTTCATCGTTCATTCTTCATTGATCATTGATCCTTGTTCATTCTTCATCCTTCATTCGTCATTGACCATTAATCCTTGTTCATTCTTCATCGTTCATTCTTCATTGATCATTGATCCTTGTTCATTCTTCATCGTTCAATCTTCATTGATCAATGATCCTTATTCATTCTTCATTGATCATTGATCCTTGTTCATTCTTCATCGTTCATTCGTCATTTATCATTGATGCTTGTTCATTCTTCATCGTTCATTCTTCATTGATCATTGATCCTTGTTCATTCTTCATCGTTCATTCTTCAATGATCATTGATCCTTGTTCATTCTTCATCGTTCATTCTTCATTGATCATTGATCCTTGTTCATTCTTCATCGTTCATTCGTCATTGACCATTAATCATTGTTCATTCTTCATCGTTCATACTTCATTGATCATTGATCCTTATTCATTCTTCATCGTTCAATCTTCATTGATCAATGATCCTTGTTCATTCTTCATCGTTCATTCTTCATTGATCATTGATCCTTGTTCATTCTTCATCGTTCAATCTTCATTGATCAATGATCCTTGTTCATTCTTCATTGATCATTGATCCTTGTTCATTCTTCATCGTTCAATCTTCATTGATCATTGATCCTTGTTCATTCTTCATCCTTCATTCGTCATTGACCATTAATCCTTGTTCATTCTTCATCGTTCATTCTTCATTGATCATTGATCCTTGTTCATTCTTCATCGTTCAATCTTCATTGATCATTGATCCTTGTTCATTCTTCATCGTTCATTCTTCATTGATCATTGATCCTTGTTCATTCTTCATCCTTCATTCTTCATTGATCATTGATCCTTGTTCATTCTTCATCGTTCATTCTTCATTGATCATTGATCCTTGTTCATTCTTCATCCTTCATTCGTCACTGACCATTAATCCTTGTTCATTCTTCATCGTTCATTCTTCATTGATCATTGATCCTTGTTCATTCTTCATCCTTCATTCGTCATTGGTCATTGATCCTTGTTCATTCTTCATCGTTCATTCGTCATTGACCATTAATCCTTGTTCATTCTTCATCGTTCATTCTTCATTGGTCATTGATCCTTGTTCATTCTTCATCGTTCATTCGTCATTGACCATGATCCTTGTTCATTCTTCATCGTTCATTCGTCATTGATCATTGATGCTTGTTCATTCTTCATCGTTCATTCTTCAGTGATCATTGATCCTTGTTCATTCTTCATCGTTCATTCGTCATTGACCATTGATCCTTGTTCATTCTTCATCGTTCATTCGTCATTGATCATTGATGCTTGTTCATTCTTCATCGTTCATTCTTCAGTGATCATTGATCCTTGTTCATTCTTCATCGTTCATTCGTCATTGACCATTGATCCTTGTTCATTCTTCATCGTTCATTCTTCATTGATCATTGATCCTTGTTCATTCTTCATCGTTCATTCTTCATTGATCATTGATCCTTGTTCATTCTTCATCGTTCATTCTTCATTGATCATTGATACTTGTTCATTCTTCATCGTTCATTCATCATTGATCATTGATCCTTGTTCATTCTTCATCGTTCAATCTTCATTGATCAATGATCCTTGTTCATTCTTCATCGTTCATTCTTCATTGATCATTGATCCTTGTTCATTCTTCATCGTTCATTCTTCATTGATCATTGATCCTTGTTCATTCTTCAGCGTTTATTCGTCATTGATCATTTATCCTTGTTCATTCTTCATCGTTCATTCGTCATTAATCATTGATCCTTGTTCATTCTTCATCATTCATTCTTCATTGATCATTGATCCTTGTTCATTGTTCATCGTTCATTCATCATTGATCATTGATCCTTGTTCATTCTTCATCGTTCATTCTTCATTGATCATTGATCCTTGTTCATTCTTCATCCTCCATTCTTCATTGATCATTGATCCTGGTTCATTCTTCATCGTTCATTCTTCATTGATCATTGATCCTTGTTCATTCTTCATCGTTCATTCGTCATTGACCATTGATCCTTGTTCATTCTTCATCGTTCATTCTTCATTGATCATTGATCCTTGTTCATTCTTCATCCTTCATTCGTCATTGACCATTAATCCTTGTTCATTCTTCATCAATCATTCTTCATTGATCATTGATCCTTGTTCATTCTTCATCGTTCAATCTTCATTGATCAATGATCCTTGTTCATTCTTCATTGATCATTGATCCTTGTTCATTCTTCATCGTTCATTCTTCATTGACCATTAATCCTTGTTCATTCTTCATTGTTCATTCTTCATTGATCATTGATCCTTGTTCATTCTTCATCGTTCAATCTTCATTGATCAATGATCCTTGTTCATTCTTCATCGTTCATTCTTCATTGATCATTGATCCTTGTTCATTCTTCATCGTTCATTCGTCATTGACCATTAATCATTGTTCATTCTTCATCGTTCATACTTCATTGATCATTGATCCTTATTCATTCTTCATCGTTCAATCTTCATTGATCAATGATCCTTGTTCATTCTTCATCGTTCATTCTTCATTGATCATTGATCCTTGTTCATTCTTCATCTTTCATTCTTCATTGATCATTGATCCTTGTTCATTCTTCATCGTTCATTCTTCATTGATCATTGATCCTTGTTCATTCTTCATCCTCCATTCTTCATTGATCATTGATCCTGGTTCATTCTTCATCGTTCATTCTTCATTGATCATTGATCCTTGTTCATTCTTCATCGTTCATTCGTCATTGACCATTGATCCTTGTTCATTCTTCATCGTTCATTCTTCATTGATCATTGATCCTTGTTCATTCTTCATCCTTCATTCGTCATTGACCATTAATCCTTGTTCATTCTTCATCGTTCATTCTTCATTGATCATTGATCCTTGTTCATTCTTCATCGTTCAATCTTCATTGATCAATGATCCTTGTTCATTCTTCATTGATTATTGATCCTTGTTCATTCTTCATCGTTCATTCGTCATTGATCATTGATGCTTGTTCATTCTTCATCGTTCATTCTTCATTGATCATTGATCCTTGTTCATTCTTCATCGTTCATTCTTCAATGATCATTGATCCTTGTTCATTCTTCATCGTTCATTCTTCATTGATCATTGATCCTTGTTCATTCTTCATCGTTCATTCGTCATTGACCATTAATCATTGTTCATTCTTCATCGTTCATACTTCATTGATCATTGATCCTTATTCATTCTTCATCGTTCAATCTTCATTGATCAATGATCCTTGTTCATTCTTCATCGTTCATTCTTCATTGATCATTGATCCTTGTTCATTCTTCATCGTTCAATCTTCATTGATCAATGATCCTTGTTCATTCTTCATTGATCATTGATCCTTGTTCATTCTTCATCGTTCATTCGTCATTGATCATTGATGCTTGTTCATTCTTCATCGTTCATTCTTCATTGATCATTGATCCTTGTTCATTCTTCATCGTTCATTCTTCAATGATCATTGATCCTTGTTCATTCTTCATCGTTCATTCTTCATTGATCATTGATCCTTGTTCATTCTTCATCGTTCATTCGTCATTGACCATTAATCATTGTTCATTCTTCATCGTTCATACTTCATTGATCATTGATCCTTATTCATTCTTCATCGTTCAATCTTCATTGATCAATGATCCTTGTTCATTCTTCATCGTTCATTCTTCATTGATCATTGATCCTTGTTCATTCTTCATCTTTCATTCTTCATTGATCATTGATCCTTGTTCATTCTTCATCGTTCATTCTTCATTGATAATTGATCCTTGTTCATTCTTCATCCTCCATTCTTCATTGATCATTGATCCTGGTTCATTCTTCATCGTTCATTCTTCATTGATCATTGATCCTTGTTCATTCTTCATCGTTCAATCTTCATTGATCATTGATCCTTGTTCATTCTTCATCCTTCATTCGTCATTGACCATTAATCCTTGTTCATTCTTCATCGTTCATTCTTCATTGATCATTGATCCTTGTTCATTCTTCATCGTTCAATCTTCATTGATCATTGATCCTTGTTCATTCTTCATCGTTCATTCTTCATTGATCATTGATCCTTGTTCATTCTTCATCCTTCATTCTTCATTGATCATTGATCCTTGTTCATTCTTCATCGTTCATTCTTCATTGATCATTGATCCTTGTTCATTCTTCATCCTTCATTCGTCACTGACCATTAATCCTTGTTCATTCTTCATCGTTCATTCTTCATTGATCATTGATCCTTGTTCATTCTTCATCCTTCATTCGTCATTGGTCATTGATCCTTGTTCATTCTTCATCGTTCATTCGTCATTGACCATTAATCCTTGTTCATTCTTCATCGTTCATTCTTCATTGGTCATTGATCCTTGTTCATTCTTCATCGTTCATTCGTCATTGACCATGATCCTTGTTCATTCTTCATCGTTCATTCGTCATTGATCATTGATGCTTGTTCATTCTTCATCGTTCATTCTTCAGTGATCATTGATCCTTGTTCATTCTTCATCGTTCATTCGTCATTGACCATTGATCCTTGTTCATTCTTCATCGTTCATTCGTCATTGATCATTGATGCTTGTTCATTCTTCATCGTTCATTCTTCAGTGATCATTGATCCTTGTTCATTCTTCATCGTTCATTCGTCATTGACCATTGATCCTTGTTCATTCTTCATCGTTCATTCTTCATTGATCATTGATCCTTGTTCATTCTTCATCGTTCATTCTTCATTGATCATTGATCCTTGTTCATTCTTCATCGTTCATTCTTCATTGATCATTGATACTTGTTCATTCTTCATCGTTCATTCATCATTGATCATTGATCCTTGTTCATTCTTCATCGTTCAATCTTCATTGATCAATGATCCTTGTTCATTCTTCATCGTTCATTCTTCATTGATCATTGATCCTTGTTCATTCTTCATCGTTCATTCTTCATTGATCATTGATCCTTGTTCATTCTTCAGCGTTTATTCGTCATTGATCATTTATCCTTGTTCATTCTTCATCGTTCATTCGTCATTAATCATTGATCCTTGTTCATTCTTCATCATTCATTCTTCATTGATCATTGATCCTTGTTCATTGTTCATCGTTCATTCATCATTGATCATTGATCCTTGTTCATTCTTCATCGTTCATTCTTCATTGATCATTGATCCTTGTTCATTCTTCATCCTCCATTCTTCATTGATCATTGATCCTGGTTCATTCTTCATCGTTCATTCTTCATTGATCATTGATCCTTGTTCATTCTTCATCGTTCATTCGTCATTGACCATTGATCCTTGTTCATTCTTCATCGTTCATTCTTCATTGATCATTGATCCTTGTTCATTCTTCATCCTTCATTCGTCATTGACCATTAATCCTTGTTCATTCTTCATCAATCATTCTTCATTGATCATTGATCCTTGTTCATTCTTCATCGTTCAATCTTCATTGATCAATGATCCTTGTTCATTCTTCATTGATCATTGATCCTTGTTCATTCTTCATCGTTCATTCTTCATTGACCATTAATCCTTGTTCATTCTTCATTGTTCATTCTTCATTGATCATTGATCCTTGTTCATTCTTCATCGTTCAATCTTCATTGATCAATGATCCTTGTTCATTCTTCATCGTTCATTCTTCATTGATCATTGATCCTTGTTCATTCTTCATCGTTCATTCGTCATTGACCATTAATCATTGTTCATTCTTCATCGTTCATACTTCATTGATCATTGATCCTTATTCATTCTTCATCGTTCAATCTTCATTGATCAATGATCCTTGTTCATTCTTCATCGTTCATTCTTCATTGATCATTGATCCTTGTTCATTCTTCATCTTTCATTCTTCATTGATCATTGATCCTTGTTCATTCTTCATCGTTCATTCTTCATTGATCATTGATCCTTGTTCATTCTTCATCCTCCATTCTTCATTGATCATTGATCCTGGTTCATTCTTCATCGTTCATTCTTCATTGATCATTGATCCTTGTTCATTCTTCATCGTTCATTCGTCATTGACCATTGATCCTTGTTCATTCTTCATCGTTCATTCTTCATTGATCATTGATCCTTGTTCATTCTTCATCCTTCATTCGTCATTGACCATTAATCCTTGTTCATTCTTCATCGTTCATTCTTCATTGATCATTGATCCTTGTTCATTCTTCATCGTTCAATCTTCATTGATCAATGATCCTTGTTCATTCTTCATTGATTATTGATCCTTGTTCATTCTTCATCGTTCATTCGTCATTGATCATTGATGCTTGTTCATTCTTCATCGTTCATTCTTCATTGATCATTGATCCTTGTTCATTCTTCATCGTTCATTCTTCAATGATCATTGATCCTTGTTCATTCTTCATCGTTCATTCTTCATTGATCATTGATCCTTGTTCATTCTTCATCGTTCATTCGTCATTGACCATTAATCATTGTTCATTCTTCATCGTTCATACTTCATTGATCATTGATCCTTATTCATTCTTCATCGTTCAATCTTCATTGATCAATGATCCTTGTTCATTCTTCATCGTTCATTCTTCATTGATCATTGATCCTTGTTCATTCTTCATCGTTCAATCTTCATTGATCAATGATCCTTGTTCATTCTTCATTGATCATTGATCCTTGTTCATTCTTCATCGTTCATTCGTCATTGATCATTGATGCTTGTTCATTCTTCATCGTTCATTCTTCATTGATCATTGATCCTTGTTCATTCTTCATCGTTCATTCTTCAATGATCATTGATCCTTGTTCATTCTTCATCGTTCATTCTTCATTGATCATTGATCCTTGTTCATTCTTCATCGTTCATTCGTCATTGACCATTAATCATTGTTCATTCTTCATCGTTCATACTTCATTGATCATTGATCCTTATTCATTCTTCATCGTTCAATCTTCATTGATCAATGATCCTTGTTCATTCTTCATCGTTCATTCTTCATTGATCATTGATCCTTGTTCATTCTTCATCGTTCAATCTTCATTGATCAATGATCCTTGTTCATTCTTCATTGATCATTGATCCTTGTTCATTCTTCATCGTTCATTCGTCATTGATCATTGATGCTTGTTCATTCTTCATCGTTCATTCTTCATTGATCATTGATCCTTGTTCATTCTTCATCGTTCATTCTTCAATGATCATTGATCCTTGTTCATTCTTCATCGTTCATTCTTCATTGATCATTGATCCTTGTTCATTCTTCATCGTTCATTCGTCATTGACCATTAATCATTGTTCATTCTTCATCGTTCATACTTCATTGATCATTGATCCTTATTCATTCTTCATCGTTCAATCTTCATTGATCAATGATCCTTGTTCATTCTTCATCGTTCATTCTTCATTGATCATTGATCCTTGTTCATTCTTCATCTTTCATTCTTCATTGATCATTGATCCTTGTTCATTCTTCATCGTTCATTCTTCATTGATAATTGATCCTTGTTCATTCTTCATCCTCCATTCTTCATTGATCATTGATCCTGGTTCATTCTTCATCGTTCATTCTTCATTGATCATTGATCCTTGTTCATTCTTCATCGTTCAATCTTCATTGATCATTGATCCTTGTTCATTCTTCATCCTTCATTCGTCATTGACCATTAATCCTTGTTCATTCTTCATCGTTCATTCTTCATTGATCATTGATCCTTGTTCATTCTTCATCGTTCAATCTTCATTGATCATTGATCCTTGTTCATTCTTCATCGTTCATTCTTCATTGATCATTGATCCTTGTTCATTCTTCATCCTTCATTCTTCATTGATCATTGATCCTTGTTCATTCTTCATCGTTCATTCTTGATTGATCATTGATCCTTGTTCATTCTTCATCCTTCATTCGTCATTGACCATTAATCCTTGTTCATTCTTCATCGTTCATTCTTCATTGATCATTGATCCTTGTTCATTCTTCATCGTTCAATCTTCATTGATCATTGATCCTTGTTCATTCTTCATCGTTCATTCTTCATTGATCATTGATCCTTGTTCATTCTTCATCCTTCATTCTTCATTGATCATTGATCCTTGTTCATTCTTCATCGTTCATTCTTCATTGATCATTGATCCTTGTTCATTCTTCATCCTTCATTCGTCATTGACCATTAATCCTTGTTCATTCTTCATCAATCATTCTTCATTGATCATTGATCCTTGTTCATTCTTCATCGTTCAATCTTCATTGATCAATGATCCTTGTTCATTCTTCATTGATCATTGATCCTTGTTCATTCTTCATCGTTCATTCTTCATTGACCATTAATCCTTGTTCATTCTTCATTGTTCATTCTTCATTGATCATTGATCCTTGTTCATTCTTCATCGTTCAATCTTCATTGATCAATGATCCTTGTTCATTCTTCATCGTTCATTCTTCATTGATCATTGATCCTTGTTCATTCTTCATCGTTCATTCGTCATTGACCATTAATCATTGTTCATTCTTCATCGTTCATACTTCATTGATCATTGATCCTTATTCATTCTTCATCGTTCAATCTTCATTGATCAATGATCCTTGTTCATTCTTCATCGTTCATTCTTCATTGATCATTGATCCTTGTTCATTCTTCATCTTTCATTCTTCATTGATCATTGATCCTTGTTCATTCTTCATCGTTCATTCTTCATTGATCATTGATCCTTGTTCATTCTTCATCCTCCATTCTTCATTGATCATTGATCCTGGTTCATTCTTCATCGTTCATTCTTCATTGATCATTGATCCTTGTTCATTCTTCATCGTTCATTCGTCATTGACCATTGATCCTTGTTCATTCTTCATCGTTCATTCTTCATTGATCATTGATCCTTGTTCATTCTTCATCCTTCATTCGTCATTGACCATTAATCCTTGTTCATTCTTCATCGTTCATTCTTCATTGATCATTGATCCTTGTTCATTCTTCATCGTTCAATCTTCATTGATCAATGATCCTTGTTCATTCTTCATTGATTATTGATCCTTGTTCATTCTTCATCGTTCATTCGTCATTGATCATTGATGCTTGTTCATTCTTCATCGTTCATTCTTCATTGATCATTGATCCTTGTTCATTCTTCATCGTTCATTCTTCAATGATCATTGATCCTTGTTCATTCTTCATCGTTCATTCTTCATTGATCATTGATCCTTGTTCATTCTTCATCGTTCATTCGTCATTGACCATTAATCATTGTTCATTCTTCATCGTTCATACTTCATTGATCATTGATCCTTATTCATTCTTCATCGTTCAATCTTCATTGATCAATGATCCTTGTTCATTCTTCATCGTTCATTCTTCATTGATCATTGATCCTTGTTCATTCTTCATCGTTCAATCTTCATTGATCAATGATCCTTGTTCATTCTTCATTGATCATTGATCCTTGTTCATTCTTCATCGTTCATTCGTCATTGATCATTGATGCTTGTTCATTCTTCATCGTTCATTCTTCATTGATCATTGATCCTTGTTCATTCTTCATCGTTCATTCTTCAATGATCATTGATCCTTGTTCATTCTTCATCGTTCATTCTTCATTGATCATTGATCCTTGTTCATTCTTCATCGTTCATTCGTCATTGACCATTAATCATTGTTCATTCTTCATCGTTCATACTTCATTGATCATTGATCCTTATTCATTCTTCATCGTTCAATCTTCATTGATCAATGATCCTTGTTCATTCTTCATCGTTCATTCTTCATTGATCATTGATCCTTGTTCATTCTTCATCGTTCAATCTTCATTGATCAATGATCCTTGTTCATTCTTCATTGATCATTGATCCTTGTTCATTCTTCATCGTTCATTCGTCATTGATCATTGATGCTTGTTCATTCTTCATCGTTCATTCTTCATTGATCATTGATCCTTGTTCATTCTTCATCGTTCATTCTTCAATGATCATTGATCCTTGTTCATTCTTCATCGTTCATTCTTCATTGATCATTGATCCTTGTTCATTCTTCATCGTTCATTCGTCATTGACCATTAATCATTGTTCATTCTTCATCGTTCATACTTCATTGATCATTGATCCTTATTCATTCTTCATCGTTCAATCTTCATTGATCAATGATCCTTGTTCATTCTTCATCGTTCATTCTTCATTGATCATTGATCCTTGTTCATTCTTCATCTTTCATTCTTCATTGATCATTGATCCTTGTTCATTCTTCATCGTTCATTCTTCATTGATAATTGATCCTTGTTCATTCTTCATCCTCCATTCTTCATTGATCATTGATCCTGGTTCATTCTTCATCGTTCATTCTTCATTGATCATTGATCCTTGTTCATTCTTCATCGTTCAATCTTCATTGATCATTGATCCTTGTTCATTCTTCATCCTTCATTCGTCATTGACCATTAATCCTTGTTCATTGTTCATCGTTCATTCTTCATTGATCATTGATCCTTGTTCATTCTTCATCGTTCAATCTTCATTGATCATTGATCCTTGTTCATTCTTCATCGTTCATTCTTCATTGATCATTGATCCTTGTTCATTCTTCATCCTTCATTCTTCATTGATCATTGATCCTTGTTCATTCTTCATCGTTCATTCTTCATTGATCATTGATCCTTGTTCATTCTTCATCCTTCATTCGTCACTGACCATTAATCCTTGTTCATTCTTCATCGTTCATTCTTCATTGATCATTGATCCTTGTTCATTCTTCATCCTTCATTCGTCATTGGTCATTGATCCTTGTTCATTCTTCATCGTTCATTCGTCATTGACCATTAATCCTTGTTCATTCTTCATCGTTCATTCTTCATTGGTCATTGATCCTTGTTCATTCTTCATCGTTCATTCGTCATTGACCATGATCCTTGTTCATTCTTCATCGTTCATTCGTCATTGATCATTGATGCTTGTTCATTCTTCATCGTTCATTCTTCAGTGATCATTGATCCTTGTTCATTCTTCATCGTTCATTCGTCATTGACCATTGATCCTTGTTCATTCTTCATCGTTCATTCGTCATTGATCATTGATGCTTGTTCATTCTTCATCGTTCATTCTTCAGTGATCATTGATCCTTGTTCATTCTTCATCGTTCATTCGTCATTGACCATTGATCCTTGTTCATTCTTCATCGTTCATTCTTCATTGATCATTGATCCTTGTTCATTCTTCATCGTTCATTCTTCATTGATCATTGATCCTTGTTCATTCTTCATCGTTCATTCTTCATTGATCATTGATACTTGTTCATTCTTCATCGTTCATTCATCATTGATCATTGATCCTTGTTCATTCTTCATCGTTCAATCTTCATTGATCAATGATCCTTGTTCATTCTTCATCGTTCATTCTTCATTGATCATTGATCCTTGTTCATTCTTCATCGTTCATTCTTCATTGATCATTGATCCTTGTTCATTCTTCAGCGTTTATTCGTCATTGATCATTTATCCTTGTTCATTCTTCATCGTTCATTCGTCATTAATCATTGATCCTTGTTCATTCTTCATCATTCATTCTTCATTGATCATTGATCCTTGTTCATTGTTCATCGTTCATTCATCATTGATCATTGATCCTTGTTCATTCTTCATCGTTCATTCTTCATTGATCATTGATCCTTGTTCATTCTTCATCCTCCATTCTTCATTGATCATTGATCCTGGTTCATTCTTCATCGTTCATTCTTCATTGATCATTGATCCTTGTTCATTCTTCATCGTTCATTCGTCATTGACCATTGATCCTTGTTCATTCTTCATCGTTCATTCTTCATTGATCATTGATCCTTGTTCATTCTTCATCGTTCAATCTTCATTGATCATTGATCCTTGTTCATTCTTCATCCTTCATTCGTCATTGACCATTAATCCTTGTTCATTGTTCATCGTTCATTCTTCATTGATCATTGATCCTTGTTCATTCTTCATCGTTCAATCTTCATTGATCATTGATCCTTGTTCATTCTTCATCGTTCATTCTTCATTGATCATTGATCCTTGTTCATTCTTCATCCTTCATTCTTCATTGATCATTGATCCTTGTTCATTCTTCATCGTTCATTCTTCATTGATCATTGATCCTTGTTCATTCTTCATCCTTCATTCGTCACTGACCATTAATCCTTGTTCATTCTTCATCGTTCATTCTTCATTGATCATTGATCCTTGTTCATTCTTCATCCTTCATTCGTCATTGGTCATTGATCCTTGTTCATTCTTCATCGTTCATTCGTCATTGACCATTAATCCTTGTTCATTCTTCATCGTTCATTCTTCATTGGTCATTGATCCTTGTTCATTCTTCATCGTTCATTCGTCATTGACCATGATCCTTGTTCATTCTTCATCGTTCATTCGTCATTGATCATTGATGCTTGTTCATTCTTCATCGTTCATTCTTCAGTGATCATTGATCCTTGTTCATTCTTCATCGTTCATTCGTCATTGACCATTGATCCTTGTTCATTCTTCATCGTTCATTCGTCATTGATCATTGATGCTTGTTCATTCTTCATCGTTCATTCTTCAGTGATCATTGATCCTTGTTCATTCTTCATCGTTCATTCGTCATTGACCATTGATCCTTGTTCATTCTTCATCGTTCATTCTTCATTGATCATTGATCCTTGTTCATTCTTCATCGTTCATTCTTCATTGATCATTGATCCTTGTTCATTCTTCATCGTTCATTCTTCATTGATCATTGATACTTGTTCATTCTTCATCGTTCATTCATCATTGATCATTGATCCTTGTTCATTCTTCATCGTTCAATCTTCATTGATCAATGATCCTTGTTCATTCTTCATCGTTCATTCTTCATTGATCATTGATCCTTGTTCATTCTTCATCGTTCATTCTTCATTGATCATTGATCCTTGTTCATTCTTCAGCGTTTATTCGTCATTGATCATTTATCCTTGTTCATTCTTCATCGTTCATTCGTCATTAATCATTGATCCTTGTTCATTCTTCATCATTCATTCTTCATTGATCATTGATCCTTGTTCATTGTTCATCGTTCATTCATCATTGATCATTGATCCTTGTTCATTCTTCATCGTTCATTCTTCATTGATCATTGATCCTTGTTCATTCTTCATCCTCCATTCTTCATTGATCATTGATCCTGGTTCATTCTTCATCGTTCATTCTTCATTGATCATTGATCCTTGTTCATTCTTCATCGTTCATTCGTCATTGACCATTGATCCTTGTTCATTCTTCATCGTTCATTCTTCATTGATCATTGATCCTTGTTCATTCTTCATCCTTCATTCGTCATTGACCATTAATCCTTGTTCATTCTTCATCAATCATTCTTCATTGATCATTGATCCTTGTTCATTCTTCATCGTTCAATCTTCATTGATCAATGATCCTTGTTCATTCTTCATTGATCATTGATCCTTGTTCATTCTTCATCGTTCATTCTTCATTGACCATTAATCCTTGTTCATTCTTCATTGTTCATTCTTCATTGATCATTGATCCTTGTTCATTCTTCATCGTTCAATCTTCATTGATCAATGATCCTTGTTCATTCTTCATCGTTCATTCTTCATTGATCATTGATCCTTGTTCATTCTTCATCGTTCATTCGTCATTGACCATTAATCATTGTTCATTCTTCATCGTTCATACTTCATTGATCATTGATCCTTATTCATTCTTCATCGTTCAATCTTCATTGATCAATGATCCTTGTTCATTCTTCATCGTTCATTCTTCATTGATCATTGATCCTTGTTCATTCTTCATCTTTCATTCTTCATTGATCATTGATCCTTGTTCATTCTTCATCGTTCATTCTTCATTGATCATTGATCCTTGTTCATTCTTCATCCTCCATTCTTCATTGATCATTGATCCTGGTTCATTCTTCATCGTTCATTCTTCATTGATCATTGATCCTTGTTCATTCTTCATCGTTCATTCGTCATTGACCATTGATCCTTGTTCATTCTTCATCGTTCATTCTTCATTGATCATTGATCCTTGTTCATTCTTCATCCTTCATTCGTCATTGACCATTAATCCTTGTTCATTCTTCATCGTTCATTCTTCATTGATCATTGATCCTTGTTCATTCTTCATCGTTCAATCTTCATTGATCAATGATCCTTGTTCATTCTTCATTGATTATTGATCCTTGTTCATTCTTCATCGTTCATTCGTCATTGATCATTGATGCTTGTTCATTCTTCATCGTTCATTCTTCATTGATCATTGATCCTTGTTCATTCTTCATCGTTCATTCTTCAATGATCATTGATCCTTGTTCATTCTTCATCGTTCATTCTTCATTGATCATTGATCCTTGTTCATTCTTCATCGTTCATTCGTCATTGACCATTAATCATTGTTCATTCTTCATCGTTCATACTTCATTGATCATTGATCCTTATTCATTCTTCATCGTTCAATCTTCATTGATCAATGATCCTTGTTCATTCTTCATCGTTCATTCTTCATTGATCATTGATCCTTGTTCATTCTTCATCGTTCAATCTTCATTGATCAATGATCCTTGTTCATTCTTCATTGATCATTGATCCTTGTTCATTCTTCATCGTTCATTCGTCATTGATCATTGATGCTTGTTCATTCTTCATCGTTCATTCTTCATTGATCATTGATCCTTGTTCATTCTTCATCGTTCATTCTTCAATGATCATTGATCCTTGTTCATTCTTCATCGTTCATTCTTCATTGATCATTGATCCTTGTTCATTCTTCATCGTTCATTCGTCATTGACCATTAATCATTGTTCATTCTTCATCGTTCATACTTCATTGATCATTGATCCTTATTCATTCTTCATCGTTCAATCTTCATTGATCAATGATCCTTGTTCATTCTTCATCGTTCATTCTTCATTGATCATTGATCCTTGTTCATTCTTCATCTTTCATTCTTCATTGATCATTGATCCTTGTTCATTCTTCATCGTTCATTCTTCATTGATAATTGATCCTTGTTCATTCTTCATCCTCCATTCTTCATTGATCATTGATCCTGGTTCATTCTTCATCGTTCATTCTTCATTGATCATTGATCCTTGTTCATTCTTCATCGTTCAATCTTCATTGATCATTGATCCTTGTTCATTCTTCATCCTTCATTCGTCATTGACCATTAATCCTTGTTCATTCTTCATCGTTCATTCTTCATTGATCATTGATCCTTGTTCATTCTTCATCGTTCAATCTTCATTGATCATTGATCCTTGTTCATTCTTCATCGTTCATTCTTCATTGATCATTGATCCTTGTTCATTCTTCATCCTTCATTCTTCATTGATCATTGATCCTTGTTCATTCTTCATCGTTCATTCTTCATTGATCATTGATCCTTGTTCATTCTTCATCCTTCATTCGTCACTGACCATTAATCCTTGTTCATTCTTCATCGTTCATTCTTCATTGATCATTGATCCTTGTTCATTCTTCATCCTTCATTCGTCATTGGTCATTGATCCTTGTTCATTCTTCATCGTTCATTCGTCATTGACCATTAATCCTTGTTCATTCTTCATCGTTCATTCTTCATTGATCATTGATCCTTGTTCATTCTTCATCGTTCATTCGTCATTGACCATGATCCTTGTTCATTCTTCATCGTTCATTCGTCATTGATCATTGATGCTTGTTCATTCTTCATCGTTCATTCTTCAGTGATCATTGATCCTTGTTCATTCTTCATCGTTCATTCGTCATTGACCATTGATCCTTGTTCATTCTTCATCGTTCATTCGTCATTGATCATTGATGCTTGTTCATTCTTCATCGTTCATTCTTCAGTGATCATTGATCCTTGTTCATTCTTCATCGTTCATTCGTCATTGACCATTGATCCTTGTTCATTCTTCATCGTTCATTCTTCATTGATCATTGATCCTTGTTCATTCTTCATCGTTCATTCTTCATTGATCATTGATCCTTGTTCATTCTTCATCGTTCATTCTTCATTGATCATTGATACTTGTTCATTCTTCATCGTTCATTCATCATTGATCATTGATCCTTGTTCATTCTTCATCGTTCAATCTTCATTGATCAATGATCCTTGTTCATTCTTCATCGTTCATTCTTCATTGATCATTGATCCTTGTTCATTCTTCATCGTTCATTCTTTATTGATCATTGATCCTTGTTCATTCTTCATCGTTCATTCTTCATTGATCATTGATCCTTGTTCATTCTTCATCGTTCATTCGTCATTGACCATTAATCATTGTTCATTCTTCATCGTTCATACTTCATTGATCATTGATCCTTGTTCATTCTTCATCGTTCATTCTTCATTGATCATTGATCCTTGTTCATTCTTCATCGTTCATTCTTCATTGATCATTGATCCTTGTTCATTCTTCATCGTTCATTCTTCATTGATCATTGATCCTTGTTCATTCTTCATCGTTCATTCGTCATTGACCATTGATCCTTGTTCATTCTTCATCGTTCATTCTTCATTGATCATTGAACCTTGTTCATTCTTCATCCTTCATTCGTCATTGACCGTTAATCCTTGTTCATTCTTCATCGTTCATTCTTCATTGATCATTGATCCTTGTTCATTCTTCATCGTTCATTCTTCATTGATCATTGATACTTGTTCATTCTTCATCCTTCATTCGTCATTGACCATTAATCCTTGTTCATTCTTCATCGTTCATTCTTCATTGATCATTGATCCTTGTTCATTCTTCATCGTTCAATCTTCATTGATCATTGATCCTTGTTCATTCTTCATCGTTCATTCTTCATTGATCATTGATCCTTGTTCATTCTTCATCCTTCATTCTTCATTGATCATTGATCCTTGTTCATTCTTCATCGTTCATTCTTCATTGATCATTGATACTTGTTCATTCTTCATCGTTCATTCTTCATTGAGCATTGATCCTTGTTCATTCTTCGTCGTTCATTCTTCATTGACCGTTGATCCTTGTTCATTCTTCATCGTTCATTCATCATTGATCATTGATCCTTGTTCATTCTTCATCGTTCATTCGTCATTGATCATTGATCCTTGTTCATTCTTCATCATTCATTCTTCATTGATCATTGATCCTTGTTCATTCTTCATCGTTCATTCATCATTGATCATTGATCCTTGTTCATTCTTCATCGTTCATTCTTCACTGATCATTGATCCTTGTTCATTCTTCATCGTTCATTCGTCATTGACCATTGATCCTTGTTCATTCTTCATCGTTCATTCTTCATTGATCATTGATCCTTGTTCATTCTTCATCCTTCATTCGTCATTGACCATTAATCCTTGTTCATTCTTCATCGTTCATTCTTCATTGATCATTGATCCTTGTTCATTCTTCATCGTTCAATCTTCATTGATCAATGATCCTTGTTCATTCTTCATCGTTCATTCTTCATTGATCATTGATCCTTGTTCATTCTTCATCGTTCATTCTTCATTGATCATTGATCCTTGTTCATTCTTCATCGTTCATTCTTCATTGATCATTGATCCTTGTTCATTCTTCATCGTTCATTCGTCATTGACCATTGATCCTTGTTCATTCTTCATCGTTCATTCTTCATTGATCATTGATCCTTGTTCATTCTTCATCCTTCATTCGTCATTGACCATTAATCCTTGTTCATTCTTCATCGTTCATTCTTCATTGATCATTGATCCTTGTTCATTCTTCATCGTTCAATATTCATTGATCATTGATCCTTGTTCATTCTTCATCGTTCATTTTTCATTGATCATTGATCCTTGTTCATTCTTCATCGTTCATTCTTCATTGATCATTGATCCTTGTTCATTCTTCATCGTTCATTCTTCATTGACCATTAATCCTTGTTCATTCTTCATTGTTCATTCTTCATTGATCATTGATCCTTGTTCATTCTTCATCGTTCAATCTTCATTGATCAATGATCCTTGTTCATTCTTCATCGTTCATTCTTCATTGATCATTGATCCTTGTTCATTCTTCATCCTTCATTCGTCATTGACCATTAATCCTTGTTCATTCTTCATTGTTCATTCTTCATTGATCATTGATCCTTGTTCATTCTTCATCGTTCAATCTTCATTGATCAATGATCCTTGTTCATTCTTCATCGTTCATTCTTCATTGATCATTGATCCTTGTTCATTCTTCATCGTTCATTCTTCATTGATCATTGATCCTTGTTCATTCTTCATCGTTCATTCTTCATTCTTCATTGATCATTGATCCTTGTTCATTCTTCATCGTTCATTCTTCATTGATCATTGATCCTTGTTCATTCTTTATCGTTCATTCGTCATTGACCATTAATCCTTGTTCATTCTTCATCGTTCATTCGTCATTGATCATTGATCCTTGTTCATTCTTCATCGTTCATTCTTCATTGATCATTGATCCTTGTTCATTCTTCAGCGTTTATTCGTCATTGATCATTTATCCTTGTTCATTCTTCATCGTTCATTCGTCATTAATCATTGATCCTTGTTCATTCTTCATCATTCATTCTTCATTGATCATTGATCCTTGTTCATTCTTCATCGTTCATTCATCATTGATCATTGATCCTTGTTCATTCTTCATCGTTCATTCTTCATTGATCATTGATCCTTGTTCATTCTTCATCCTCCATTCTTCATTGATCATTGATCCTGGTTCATTCTTCATCGTTCATTCTTCATTGATCATTGATCCTTGTTCATTCTTCATCGTTCATTCGTCATTGACCATTGATCCTTGTTCATTCTTCATCGTTCATTCTTCATTGATCATTGATCCTTGTTCATTCTTCATCCTTCATTCGTCATTGACCATTAATCCTTGTTCATTCTTCATCGTTCATTCTTCATTGATCATTGATCCTTGTTCATTCTTCATCGTTCAATCTTCATTGATCAATGATCCTTGTTCATTCTTCATTGATCATTGATCCTTGTTCATTCTTCATCGTTCATTCGTCATTGATCATTGATGCTTGTTCATTCTTCATCGTTCATTCTTCATTGATCATTGATCCTTGTTCATTCTTCATCGTTCATTCTTCAATGATCATTGATCCTTGTTCATTCTTCATCGTTCATTCTTCATTGATCATTGATCCTTGTTCATTCTTCATCGTTCATTCGTCATTGACCATTAATCATTGTTCATTCTTCATCGTTCATACTTCATTGATCATTGATCCTTATTCATTCTTCATCGTTCAATCTTCATTGATCAATGATCCTTGTTCATTCTTCATCGTTCATTCTTCATTGATCATTGATCCTTGTTCATTCTTCATTGATCATTGATCCTTGTTCATTCTTCATCGTTCATTCTTCATTGATCATTGATCCTTGTTCATTCTTCATCCTTCATTCTTCATTGATCATTGATCCTTGTTCATTTTTCATCGTTCATTCGTCATTGATCATTGATCCTTGTTCATTCTTCATCGTCCATTCTTCATTGATCATTGATCCTTGTTCATTCTTCATCGTTCATTCTTCATTGATCATTGATCCTTGTTCATTCTTCATCGTTCATTCTTCATTGATCATTGATCCTTGTTCATTCTTCATCGTTCATTGATCCTTGTTCATTCTTCATTGTTCATTCGTCATTGACCATTGATCCTTGATCATTCTTCATCGTTCATTCGTCATTGATCATTGATCCTTGTTCATTCTTCATCGTTCATTCGTCATTGATCATTGATCCTTGTTCATTCTTACTCGTTCATTCTTCATTGATCATTGATCCTTGTTTATTCTTCATCGTTCATTCTTCATTGATCATTGATCCTTGTTCATTCTTCATCGTTCATTCGTCATTGACCATTTATCCTTGTTCACTCTTCATCGTTCATTCTTCATTGATCATTGATCCTTGTTCATTCTTCATCCTTCATTCGTCATTGGTCATTGATCCTTGTTCATTCTTCATCGTTCATTCGTCATTGACCATTAATCCTTGTTCATTCTTCATCGTTCATTCTTCATTGATCATTGATCCTTGTTCATTCTTCATCGTTCATTCGTCATTGACCATGATCCTTGTTCATTCTTCATCGTTCATTCGTCATTGATCATTGATGCTTGTTCATTCTTCATCGTTCATTCTTCAGTGATCATTGATCCTTGTTCATTCTTCATCGTTCATTCGTCATTGACCATTGATCCTTGCTCATTCTTCATCGTTCATTCTTCATTGATCATTGATCCTTGTTCATTCTTCATCGTTCATTCTTCATTGATCATTGATCCTTGTTCATTCTTCATCGTTCATTCTTCATTGATCATTGATACTTGTTCATTCTTCATCGTTCATTCATCATTGATCATTGATCCTTGTTCTTTCTTCATCGTTCAATCTTCATTGATCAATGATCCTTGTTCATTCTTCATCGTTCATTCTTCATTGATCATTGATCCTTGTTCATTCTTCATCCTCCATTCTTCATTGATCATTGATCCTGGTTCATTCTTCATCGTTCATTCTTCATTGATCATTGATCCTTGTTCATTCTTCATCGTTCATTCGTCATTGACCATTGATCCTTGTTCATTCTTCATCGTTCATTCTTCATTGATCATTGATCCTTGTTCATTCTTCATCCTTCATTCGTCATTGACCATTAATCCTTGTTCATTCTTCATCGTTCATTCTTCATTGATCATTGATCCTTGTTCATTCTTCATCGTTCAATCTTCATTGATCAATGATCCTTGTTCATTCTTCATTGATCATTGATCCTTGTTCATTCTTCATCGTTCATTCGTCATTGATCATTGATGCTTGTTCATTCTTCATCGTTCATTCTTCATTGATCATTGATCCTTGTTCATTCTTCATCGTTCATTCTTCAATGATCATTGATCCTTGTTCATTCTTCATCGTTCATTCTTCATTGATCATTGATCCTTGTTCATTCTTCATCGTTCATTCGTCATTGACCATTAATCATTGTTCATTCTTCATCGTTCATACTTCATTGATCATTGATCCTTATTCATTCTTCATCGTTCAATCTTCATTGATCAATGATCCTTGTTCATTCTTCATCGTTCATTCTTCATTGATCATTGATCCTTGTTCATTCTTCATCTTTCATTCTTCATTGATCATTGATCCTTGTTCATTCTTCATCGTTCATTCTTCATTGATCATTGATCCTTGTTCATTCTTCATCCTCCATTCTTCATTGATCATTGATCCTGGTTCATTCTTCATCGTTCATTCTTCATTGATCATTGATCCTTGTTCATTCTTCATCGTTCATTCGTCATTGACCATTGATCCTTGTTCATTCTTCATCGTTCATTCTTCATTGATCATTGATCCTTGTTCATTCTTCATCCTTCATTCGTCATTGACCATTAATCCTTGTTCATTCTTCATCGTTCATTCTTCATTGATCATTGATCCTTGTTCATTCTTCATCGTTCAATCTTCATTGATCAATGATCCTTGTTCATTCTTCATTGATCATTGATCCTTGTTCATTCTTCATCGTTCATTCGTCATTGATCATTGATGCTTGTTCATTCTTCATCGTTCATTCTTCATTGATCATTGATCCTTGTTCATTCTTCATCGTTCATTCTTCAATGATCATTGATCCTTGTTCATTCTTCATCGTTCATTCTTCATTGATCATTGATCCTTGTTCATTCTTCATCGTTCATTCGTCATTGACCATTAATCATTGTTCATTCTTCATCGTTCATACTTCATTGATCATTGATCCTTATTCATTCTTCATCGTTCAATCTTCATTGATCAATGATCCTTGTTCATTCTTCATCGTTCATTCTTCATTGATCATTGATCCTTGTTCATTCTTCATCTTTCATTCTTCATTGATCATTGATCCTTGTTCATTCTTCATCGTTCATTCTTCATTGATCATTGATCCTTGTTCATTCTTCATCGTTCATTCTTCATTGATCATTGATCCTTGTTCATTCTTCATCGTTCATTCGTCATTGATCATTGATCCTTGTTCATTCTTCATCTTTCATTCTTCATTGATCATTGATCCTTGTTCATTCTTCATCGTTCATTCTTCATTAATCATTGATCCTTGTTCATTCTTCATCGTTCATTCGTCATTGACCATTAATCATTGTTCATTCTTCATCGTTCATACTTCATTGATCATTGATCCTTATTCATTCTTCATCGTTCAATCTTCATTGATCAATGATCCTTGTTCATTCTTCATCGTTCATTCTTCATTGATCATTGATCCTTGTTCATTCTTCATTGATCATTGATCCTTGTTCATTCTTCATCGTTCATTCTTCATTGATCATTGATCCTTGTTCATTCTTCATCCTTCATTCTTCATTGATCATTGATCCTTGTTCATTTTTCATCGTTCATTCGTCATTGATCATTGATCCTTGTTCATTCTTCATCGTCCATTCTTCATTGATCATTGATCCTTGTTCATTCTTCATCGTTCATTCTTCATTGATCATTGATCCTTGTTCATTCTTCATCGTTCATTCTTCATTGATCATTGATCCTTGTTCATTCTTCATCGTTCATTGATCCTTGTTCATTCTTCATTGTTCATTCGTCATTGACCATTGATCCTTGATCATTCTTCATCGTTCATTCGTCATTGATCATTGATCCTTGTTCATTCTTCATCGTTCATTCGTCATTGATCATTGATCCTTGTTCATTCTTACTCGTTCATTCTTCATTGATCATTGATCCTTGTTTATTCTTCATCGTTCATTCTTCATTGATCATTGATCCTTGTTCATTCTTCATCGTTCATTCGTCATTGACCATTTATCCTTGTTCACTCTTCATCGTTCATTCTTCATTGATCATTGATCCTTGTTCATTCTTCATCCTTCATTCGTCATTGGTCATTGATCCTTGTTCATTCTTCATCGTTCATTCGTCATTGACCATTAATCCTTGTTCGTTCTTCATCGTTCATTCTTCATTGATCATTGATCCTTGTTCATTCTTCATCGTTCATTCGTCATTGACCATGATCCTTGTTCATTCTTCATCGTTCATTCGTCATTGATCATTGATGCTTGTTCATTCTTCATCGTTCATTCTTCAGTGATCATTGATCCTTGTTCATTCTTCATCGTTCATTCGTCATTGACCATTGATCCTTGTTCATTCTTCATCGTTCATTCTTCATTGATCATTGATCCTTGTTCATTCTTCATCGTTCATTCTTCATTGATCATTGATCCTTGTTCATTCTTCATCGTTCATTCTTCATTGATCATTGATACTTGTTCATTCTTCATCGTTCATTCATCATTGATCATTGATCCTTGTTCATTCTTCATCGTTCAATCTTCATTGATCAATGATCCTTGTTCATTCTTCATCGTTCATTCTTCATTGATCATTGATCCTTGTTCATTCTTCATCGTTCATTCTTCATTGATCATTGATCCTTGTTCATTCTTCATCGTTCATTCTTCATTGATCATTGATCCTTGTTCATTCTTCATCGTTCATTCGTCATTGACCATTAATCATTGTTCATTCTTCATCGTTCATACTTCATTGATCATTGATCCTTGTTCATTCTTCATCGTTCATTCTTCATTGATCATTGATCCTTGTTCATTCTTCATCGTTCATTCTTCATTGATCATTGATCCTTGTTCATTCTTCATCGTTCATTCTTCATTGATCATTGATCCTTGTTCATTCTTCATCGTTCATTCGTCATTGACCATTAATCCTTGTTCATTCTTCATCGTTCATTCTTCATTGATCATTGATCCTTGTTCATTCTTCATCGTTCATTCGTCATTGACCATGATCCTTGTTCATTCTTCATCGTTCATTCGTCATTGATCATTGATGCTTGTTCATTCTTCATCGTTCATTCTTCAGTGATCATTGATCCTTGTTCATTCTTCATCGTTCATTCGTCATTGACCATTGATCCTTGTTCATTCTTCATCGTTCATTCTTCATTGATCATTGATCCTTGTTCATTCTTCATCGTTCATTCTTCATTGATCATTGATCCTTGTTCATTCTTCATCGTTCATTCTTCATTGATCATTGATACTTGTTCATTCTTCATCGTTCATTCATCATTGATCATTGATCCTTGTTCATTCTTCATCGTTCAATCTTCATTGATCAATGATCCTTGTTCATTCTTCATCGTTCATTCTTCATTGATCATTGATCCTTGTTCATTCTTCATCGTTCATTCATCATTGATCATTGATCCTTGTTCATTCTTCATCGTTCAATCTTCATTGATCAATGATCCTTGTTCATTCTTCATCGTTCATTCTTCATTGATCATTGATCCTTGTTCATTCTTCATCCTCCATTCTTCATTGATCATTGATCCTGGTTCATTCTTCATCGTTCATTCTTCATTGATCATTGATCCTTGTTCATTCTTCATCGTTCATTCGTCATTGACCATTGATCCTTGTTCATTCTTCATCGTTCATTCTTCATTGATCATTGATCCTTGTTCATTCTTCATCCTTCATTCGTCATTGACCATTAATCCTTGTTCATTCTTCATCGTTCATTCTTCATTGATCATTGATCCTTGTTCATTCTTCATCGTTCAATCTTCATTGATCAATGATCCTTGTTCATTCTTCATTGATCATTGATCCTTGTTCATTCTTCATCGTTCATTCGTCATTGATCATTGATGCTTGTTCATTCTTCATCGTTCATTCTTCATTGATCATTGATCCTTGTTCATTCTTCATCGTTCATTCTTCAATGATCATTGATCCTTGTTCATTCTTCATCGTTCATTCTTCATTGATCATTGATCCTTGTTCATTCTTCATCGTTCATTCGTCATTGACCATTAATCATTGTTCATTCTTCATCGTTCATACTTCATTGATCATTGATCCTTATTCATTCTTCATCGTTCAATCTTCATTGATCAATGATCCTTGTTCATTCTTTATCGTTCATTCTTCATTGATCATTGATCCTTGTTCATTCTTCATCTTTCATTCTTCATTGATCATTGATCCTTGTTCATTCTTCATCGTTCATTCTTCATTGATCATTGATCCTTGTTCATTCTTCATCCTCCATTCTTCATTGATCATTGATCCTGGTTCATTCTTCATCGTTCATTCTTCATTGATCATTGATCCTTGTTCATTCTTCATCGTTCATTCGTCATTGACCATTGATCCTTGTTCATTCTTCATCGTTCATTCTTCATTGATCATTGATCCTTGTTCATTCTTCATCCTTCATTCGTCATTGACCATTAATCCTTGTTCATTCTTCATCGTTCATTCTTCATTGATCATTGATCCTTGTTCATTCTTCATCGTTCAATCTTCATTGATCAATGATCCTTGTTCATTCTTCATTGATCATTGATCCTTGTTCATTCTTCATCGTTCATTCGTCATTGATCATTGCTGCTTGTTCATTCTTCATCGTTCATTCTTCATTGATCATTGATCCTTGTTCATTCTTCATCGTTCATTCTTCAATGATCATTGATCCTTGTTCATTCTTCATCTTTCATTCTTCATTGATCATTGATCCTTGTTCATTCTTCATCGTTCATTCTTCATTAATCATTGATCCTTGTTCATTCTTCATCGTTCATTCGTCATTGACCATTAATCATTGTTCATTCTTCATCGTTCATACTTCATTGATCATTGATCCTTATTCATTCTTCATCGTTCAATCTTCATTGATCAATGATCCTTGTTCATTCTTCATCGTTCATTCTTCATTGATCATTGATCCTTGTTCATTCTTCATCTTTCAATCTTCATTGATCATTGATCCTTGTTCATTCTTCATCGTTCATTCTTCATTGATCATTGATCCTTGTTCATTCTTCATCGTTCATTCTTCATTGATCATTGATCCTTGTTCATTCTTCATCGTTCATTCGTCATTGATCATTGATCCTTGTTCATTCTTCATCTTTCATTCTTCATTGATCATTGATCCTTGTTCATTCTTCATCGTTCATTCTTCATTAATCATTGATCCTTGTTCATTCTTCATCGTTCATTCGTCATTGACCATTAATCATTGTTCATTCTTCATCGTTCATACTTCATTGATCATTGATCCTTATTCATTCTTCATCGTTCAATCTTCATTGATCAATGATCCTTGTTCATTCTTCATCGTTCATTCTTCATTGATCATTGATCCTTGTTCATTCTTCATTGATCATTGATCCTTGTTCATTCTTCATCGTTCATTCTTCATTGATCATTGATCCTTGTTCATTCTTCATCCTTCATTCTTCATTGATCATTGATCCTTGTTCATTTTTCATCGTTCATTCGTCATTGATCATTGATCCTTGTTCATTCTTCATCGTCCATTCTTCATTGATCATTGATCCTTGTTCATTCTTCATCGTTCATTCTTCATTGATCATTGATCCTTGTTCATTCTTCATCGTTCATTCTTCATTGATCATTGATCCTTGTTCATTCTTCATCGTTCATTGATCCTTGTTCATTCTTCATTGTTCATTCGTCATTGACCATTGATCCTTGATCATTCTTCATCGTTCATTCGTCATTGATCATTGATCCTTGTTCATTCTTCATCGTTCATTCGTCATTGATCCTTGATCCTTGTTCATTCTTACTCGTTCATTCTTCATTGATCATTGATCCTTGTTTATTCTTCATCGTTCATTCTTCATTGATCATTGATCCTTGTTCATTCTTCATCGTTCATTCGCCATTGACCATTTATCCTTGTTCACTCTTCATCGTTCATTCTTCATTGATCATTGATCCTTGTTCATTCTTCATCCTTCATTCGTCATTGGTCATTGATCCTTGTTCATTCTTCATCGTTCATTCGTCATTGACCATTAATCCTTGTTCATTCTTCATCGTTCATTCTTCATTGATCATTGATCCTTGTTTATTCTTCATCGTTCATTCGTCATTGACCATGATCCTTGTTCATTCTTCATCGTTCATTCGTCATTGATCATTGATGCTTGTTCATTCTTCATCGTTCATTCTTCAGTGATCATTGATCCTTGTTCATTCTTCATCGTTCATTCGTCATTGACCATTGATCCTTGTTCATTCTTCATCGTTCATTCTTCATTGATCATTGATCCTTGTTCATTCTTCATCGTTCATTCTTCATTGATCATTGATCCTTGTTCATTCTTCATCGTTCATTCGTCATTGATCATTGATCCTTGTTCATTCTTCATCTTTCATTCTTCATTGATCATTGATCCTTGTTCATTCTTCATCGTTCATTCTTCATTAATCATTGATCCTTGTTCATTCTTCATCGTTCATTCGTCATTGACCATTAATCATTGTTCATTCTTCATCGTTCATACTTCATTGATCATTGATCCTTATTCATTCTTCATCGTTCAATCTTCATTGATCAATGATCCTTGTTCATTCTTCATCGTTCATTCTTCATTGATCATTGATCCTTGTTCATTCTTCATCTTTCATTCTTCATTGATCATTGATCCTTGTTCATTCTTCATCGTTCATTCTTCATTGATCATTGATCCTTGTTCATTCTTCATCGTTCATTCTTCATTGATCATTGATCCTTGTTCATTCTTCATCGTTCATTCGTCATTGATCATTGATCCTTGTTCATTCTTCATCTTTCATTCTTCATTGATCATTGATCCTTGTTCATTCTTCATCGTTCATTCTTCATTAATCATTGATCCTTGTTCATTCTTCATCGTTCATTCGTCATTGACCATTAATCATTGTTCATTCTTCATCGTTCATACTTCATTGATCATTGATCCTTATTCATTCTTCATCGTTCAATCTTCATTGATCAATGATCCTTGTTCATTCTTCATCGTTCATTCTTCATTGATCATTGATCCTTGTTCATTCTTCATTGATCATTGATCCTTGTTCATTCTTCATCGTTCATTCTTCATTGATCATTGATCCTTGTTCATTCTTCATCCTTCATTCTTCATTGATCATTGATCCTTGTTCATTTTTCATCGTTCATTCGTCATTGATCATTGATCCTTGTTCATTCTTCATCGTCCATTCTTCATTGATCATTGATCCTTGTTCATTCTTCATCGTTCATTCTTCATTGATCATTGATCCTTGTTCATTCTTCATCGTTCATTCTTCATTGATCATTGATCCTTGTTCATTCTTCATCGTTCATTGATCCTTGTTCATTCTTCATTGTTCATTCGTCATTGACCATTGATCCTTGATCATTCTTCATCGTTCATTCGTCATTGATCATTGATCCTTGTTCATTCTTCATCGTTCATTCGTCATTGATCCTTGATCCTTGTTCATTCTTACTCGTTCATTCTTCATTGATCATTGATCCTTGTTTATTCTTCATCGTTCATTCTTCATTGATCATTGATCCTTGTTCATTCTTCATCGTTCATTCGCCATTGACCATTTATCCTTGTTCACTCTTCATCGTTCATTCTTCATTGATCATTGATCCTTGTTCATTCTTCATCCTTCATTCGTCATTGGTCATTGATCCTTGTTCATTCTTCATCGTTCATTCGTCATTGACCATTAATCCTTGTTCATTCTTCATCGTTCATTCTTCATTGATCATTGATCCTTGTTCATTCTTCATCGTTCATTCGTCATTGACAATGATCCTTGTTCATTCTTCATCGTTCATTCGTCATTGATCATTGATGCTTGTTCATTCTTCATCGTTCATTCTTCAGTGATCATTGATCCTTGTTCATTCTTCATCGTTCATTCGTCATTGACCATTGATCCTTGTTCATTCTTCATCGTTCATTCTTCATTGATCATTGATCCTTGTTCATTCTTCATCGTTCATTCTTCATTGATCATTGATCCTTGTTCATTCTTCATCGTTCATTCTTCATTGATCATTGATACTTGTTCATTCTTCATCGTTCATTCATCATTGATCATTGATCCTTGTTCATTCTTCATCGTTCAATCTTCATTGATCAATGATCCTTGTTCATTCTTCATCGTTCATTCTTCATTGATCATTGATCCTTGTTCATTCTTCATCGTTCATTCTTCATTGATCATTGATCCTTGTTCATTCTTCATCGTTCATTCTTCATTGATCATTGATCCTTGTTCATTCTTCATCGTTCATTCGTCATTGACCATTAATCATTGTTCATTCTTCATCGTTCATACTTCATTGATCATTGATCCTTGTTCATTCTTCATCGTTCATTCTTCATTGATCATTGATCCTTGTTCATTCTTCATCGTTCATTCTTCATTGATCATTGATCCTTGTTCATTCTTCATCGTTCATTCTTCATTGATCATTGATCCTTGTTCATTCTTCATCGTTCATTCGTCATTGACCATTGATCCTTGTTCATTCTTCATCGTTCATTCTTCATTGATCATTGATCCTTGTTCATTCTTCATCCTTCATTCGTCATTGACCGTTAATCCTTGTTCATTCTTCATCGTTCATTCTTCATTGATCATTGATCCTTGTTCATTCTTCATCGTTCATTCTTCATTGATCATTGATCCTTGTTCATTCTTCATCCTTCATTCTTCATTGACCATTAATCCTTGTTCATTCTTCATCGTTCATTCTTCATTGATCATTGATCCTTGTTCATTCTTCATCGTTCAATCTTCATTGATCATTGATCCTTGTTCATTCTTCATCGTTCATACTTCATTGATCATTGATCCTTATTCATTCTTCATCGTTCAATCTTCATTGATCAATGATCCTTGTTCATTCTTCATCGTTCATTCTTCATTGATCATTGATCCTTGTTCATTCTTCATCTTTCATTCTTCATTGATCATTGATCCTTGTTCATTCTTCATCGTTCATTCTTCATTGATCATTGATCCTTGTTCATTCTTCATCTTTCATTCTTCATTGATCATTGATCCTTGTTCATTCTTCATCGTTCATTCTTCATTGATCATTGATCCTTGTTCATTCTTCATCGTTCATTCTTCATTGATCATTGATCCTTGTTCATTCTTCATCGTTCATTCGTCATTGATCATTGATCCTTGTTCATTCTTCATCTTTCATTCTTCATTGATCATTGATCCTTGTTCATTCTTCATCGTTCATTCTTCATTAATCATTGATCCTTGTTCATTCTTCATCGTTCATTCGTCATTGACCATTAATCATTGTTCATTCTTCATCGTTCATACTTCATTGATCATTGATCCTTATTCATTCTTCATCGTTCAATCTTCATTGATCAATGATCCTTGTTCATTCTTCATCGTTCATTCTTCATTGATCATTGATCCTTGTTCATTCTTCATTGATCATTGATCCTTGTTCATTCTTCATCGTTCATTCTTCATTGATCATTGATCCTTGTTCATTCTTCATCCTTCATTCTTCATTGATCATTGATCCTTGTTCATTTTTCATCGTTCATTCGTCATTGATCATTGATCCTTGTTCATTCTTCATCGTCCATTCTTCATTGATCATTGATCCTTGTTCATTCTTCATCGTTCATTCTTCATTGATCATTGATCCTTGTTCATTCTTCATCGTTCATTCTTCATTGATCATTGATCCTTGTTCATTCTTCATCGTTCATTGATCCTTGTTCATTCTTCATTGTTCATTCGTCATTGACCATTGATCCTTGATCATTCTTCATCGTTCATTCGTCATTGATCATTGATCCTTGTTCATTCTTCATCGTTCATTCGTCATTGATCATTGATCCTTGTTCATTCTTACTCGTTCATTCTTCATTGATCATTGATCCTTGTTTATTCTTCATCGTTCATTCTTCATTGATCATTGATCCTTGTTCATTCTTCATCGTTCATTCATCATTGACCATTTATTCTTGTTCACTCTTCATCGTTCATTCTTCATTGATCATTGATCCTTGTTCATTCTTCATCCTTCATTCGTCATTGGTCATTGATCCTTGTTCATTCTTCATCGTTCATTCGTCATTGACTATTAATCCTTGTTCATTCTTCATCGTTCATTCTTCATTGATCATTGATCCTTGTTCATTCTTCATCGTTCATTCGTCATTGACCATGATCCTTGTTCATTCTTCATCGTTCATTCGTCATTGATCATTGATGCTTGTTCATTCTTCATCGTTCATTCTTCAGTGATCATTGATCCTTGTTCATTCTTCATCGTTCATTCGTCATTGACCATTGATCCTTGTTCATTCTTCATCGTTCATTCTTCATTGATCATTGATCCTTGTTCATTCTTCATCGTTCATTCTTCATTGATCATTGATCCTTGTTCATTCTTCATCGTTCATTCTTCATTGATCATTGATACTTGTTCATTCTTCATCGTTCATTCATCATTGATCATTGATCCTTGTTCATTCTTCATCGTTCAATCTTCATTGATCAATGATCCTTGTTCATTCTTCATCGTTCATTCTTCATTGATCATTGATCCTTGTTCATTCTTCATCGTTCATTCTTCATTGATCATTGATCCTTGTTCATTCTTCATCGTTCATTCTTCATTGATCATTGATCCTTGTTCATTCTTCATCGTTCATTCGTCATTGACCATTAATCATTGTTCATTCTTCATCGTTCATACTTCATTGATCATTGATCCTTGTTCATTCTTCATCGTTCATTCTTCATTGATCATTGATCCTTGTTCATTCTTCATCGTTCATTCTTCATTGATCATTGATCCTTGTTCATTCTTCATCGTTCATTCTTCATTGATCATTGATCCTTGTTCATTCTTCATCGTTCATTCGTCATTGACCATTGATCCTTGTTCATTCTTCATCGTTCATTCTTCATTGATCATTGATCCTTGTTCATTCTTCATCCTTCATTCGTCATTGACCGTTAATCCTTGTTCATTCTTCATCGTTCATTCTTCATTGATCATTGATCCTTGTTCATTCTTCATCGTTCATTCTTCATTGATCATTGATCCTTGTTCATTCTTCATCCTTCATTCTTCATTGACCATTAATCCTTGTTCATTCTTCATCGTTCATTCTTCATTGATCATTGATCCTTGTTCATTCTTCATCGTTCAATCTTCATTGATCATTGATCCTTGTTCATTCTTCATCGTTCATACTTCATTGATCATTGATCCTTATTCATTCTTCATCGTTCAATCTTCATTGATCAATGATCCTTGTTCATTCTTCATCGTTCATTCTTCATTGATCATTGATCCTTGTTCATTCTTCATCTTTCATTCTTCATTGATCATTGATCCTTGTTCATTCTTCATCGTTCATTCTTCATTGATCATTGATCCTTGTTCAATCTTCATCGTTCATTCTTCATTGATCATTGATCCTTGTTCATTCTTCATCGTTCATTCGTCATTGATCATTGATCCTTGTTCATTCTTCATCTTTCATTCTTCATTGATCATTGATCCTTGTTCATTCTTCATCGTTCATTCTTCATTAATCATTGATCCTTGTTCATTCTTCATCGTTCATTCGTCATTGACCATTAATCATTGTTCATTCTTCATCGTTCATACTTCATTGATCATTGATCCTTATTCATTCTTCATCGTTCAATCTTCATTTATCAATGATCCTTGTTCATTCTTCATCGTTCATTCTTCATTGATCATTGATCCTTGTTCATTCTTCATCGTTCATTCTTCATTGATCATTGATCCTTGTTCATTCTTCATCGTTCATTCTTCATTGATCATTGATCCTTGTTCATTCTTCATCGTTCATTCGTCATTGACCATTAATCATTGTTCATTCTTCATCGTTCATACTTCATTGATCATTGATCCTTGTTCATTCTTCATCGTTCATTCTTCATTGATCATTGATCCTTGTTCATTCTTCATCGTTCATTCTTCATTGATCATTGATCCTTGTTCATTCTTCATCGTTCATTCTTCATTGATCATTGATCCTTGTTCATTCTTCATCGTTCATTCGTCATTGACCATTGATCCTTGTTCATTCTTCATCGTTCATTCTTCATTGATCATTGATCCTTGTTCATTCTTCATCCTTCATTCGTCATTGACCGTTAATCCTTGTTCATTCTTCATCGTTCATTCTTCATTGATCATTGATCCTTGTTCATTCTTCATCGTTCATTCTTCATTGATCATTGATCCTTGTTCATTCTTCATCCTTCATTCTTCATTGACCATTAATCCTTGTTCATTCTTCATCGTTCATTCTTCATTGATCATTGATCCTTGTTCATTCTTCATCGTTCAATCTTCATTGATCATTGATCCTTGTTCATTCTTCATCGTTCATACTTCATTGATCATTGATCCTTATTCATTCTTCATCGTTCAATCTTCATTGATCAATGATCCTTGTTCATTCTTCATCGTTCATTCTTCATTGATCATTGATCCTTGTTCATTCTTCATCTTTCATTCTTCATTGATCATTGATCCTTGTTCATTCTTCATCGTTCATTCTTCATTGATCATTGATCCTTGTTCATTCTTCATCTTTCATTCTTCATTGATCATTGATCCTTGTTCATTCTTCATCGTTCATTCTTCATTGATCATTGATCCTTGTTCATTCTTCATCGTTCATTCTTCATTGATCATTGATCCTTGTTCATTCTTCATCGTTCATTCGTCATTGACCATTAATCATTGTTCATTCTTCATCGTTCATACTTCATTGATCATTGATCCTTGTTCATTCTTCATCGTTCATTCTTCATTGATCATTGATCCTTGTTCATTCTTCATCGTTCATTCTTCATTGATCATTGATCCTTGTTCATTCTTCATCGTTCATTCTTCATTGATCATTGATCCTTGTTCATTCTTCATCGTTCATTCGTCATTGACCATTGATCCTTGTTCATTCTTCATCGTTCATTCTTCATTGATCATTGATCCTTGTTCATTCTTCATCCTTCATTCGTCATTGACCGTTAATCCTTGTTCATTCTTCATCGTTCATTCTTCATTGATCATTGATCCTTGTTCATTCTTCATCGTTCATTCTTCATTGATCATTGATCCTTGTTCATTCTTCATCCTTCATTCTTCATTGACCATTAATCCTTGTTCATTCTTCATCGTTCATTCTTCATTGATCATTGATCCTTGTTCATTCTTCATCGTTCAATCTTCATTGATCATTGATCCTTGTTCATTCTTCATCGTTCATACTTCATTGATCATTGATCCTTATTCATTCTTCATCGTTCAATCTTCATTGATCAATGATCCTTGTTCATTCTTCATCGTTCATTCTTCATTGATCATTGATCCTTGTTCATTCTTCATCTTTCATTCTTCATTGATCATTGATCCTTGTTCATTCTTCATCGTTCATTCTTCATTGATCATTGATCCTTGTTCATTCTTCATCTTTCATTCTTCATTGATCATTGATCCTTGTTCATTCTTCATCGTTCATTCTTCATTGATCATTGATCCTTGTTCATTCTTCATCGTTCATTCTTCATTGATCATTGATCCTTGTTCATTCTTCATCGTTCATTCGTCATTGACCATTAATCATTGTTCATTCTTCATCGTTCATACTTCATTGATCATTGATCCTTGTTCATTCTTCATCGTTCATTCTTCATTGATCATTGATCCTTGTTCATTCTTCATCGTTCATTCTTCATTGATCATTGATCCTTGTTCATTCTTCATCGTTCATTCTTCATTGATCATTGATCCTTGTTCATTCTTCATCGTTCATTCGTCATTGACCATTGATCCTTGTTCATTCTTCATCGTTCATTCTTCATTGATCATTGATCCTTGTTCATTCTTCATCCTTCATTCGTCATTGACCGTTAATCCTTGTTCATTCTTCATCGTTCATTCTTCATTGATCATTGATCCTTGTTCATTCTTCATCGTTCATTCTTCATTGATCATTGATCCTTGTTCATTCTTCATCCTTCATTCTTCATTGACCATTAATCCTTGTTCATTCTTCATCGTTCATTCTTCATTGATCATTGATCCTTGTTCATTCTTCATCGTTCAATCTTCATTGATCATTGATCCTTGTTCATTCTTCATCGTTCATACTTCATTGATCATTGATCCTTATTCATTCTTCATCGTTCATTCTTCATTGATCATTGATCCTTGTTCAATCTTCATCGTTCATTCTTCATTGATCATTGATCCTTGTTCATTCTTCATCGTTCATTCGTCATTGATCATTGATCCTTGTTCATTCTTCATCTTTCATTCTTCATTGATCATTGATCCTTGTTCATTCTTCATCGTTCATTCTTCATTAATCATTGATCCTTGTTCATTCTTCATCGTTCATTCGTCATTGACCATTAATCATTGTTCATTCTTCATCGTTCATACTTCATTGATCATTGATCCTTATTCATTCTTCATCGTTCAATCTTCATTTATCAATGATCCTTGTTCATTCTTCATCGTTCATTCTTCATTGATCATTGATCCTTGTTCATTCTTCATCGTTCATTCTTCATTGATCATTGATCCTTGTTCATTCTTCATCGTTCATTCTTCATTGATCATTGATCCTTGTTCATTCTTCATCGTTCATTCGTCATTGACCATTAATCATTGTTCATTCTTCATCGTTCATACTTCATTGATCATTGATCCTTGTTCATTCTTCATCGTTCATTCTTCATTGATCATTGATCCTTGTTCATTCTTCATCGTTCATTCTTCATTGATCATTGATCCTTGTTCATTCTTCATCGTTCATTCTTCATTGATCATTGATCCTTGTTCATTCTTCATCGTTCATTCGTCATTGACCATTGATCCTTGTTCATTCTTCATCGTTCATTCTTCATTGATCATTGATCCTTGTTCATTCTTCATCCTTCATTCGTCATTGACCGTTAATCCTTGTTCATTCTTCATCGTTCATTCTTCATTGATCATTGATCCTTGTTCATTCTTCATCGTTCATTCTTCATTGATCATTGATCCTTGTTCATTCTTCATCCTTCATTCTTCATTGACCATTAATCCTTGTTCATTCTTCATCGTTCATTCTTCATTGATCATTGATCCTTGTTCATTCTTCATCGTTCAATCTTCATTGATCATTGATCCTTGTTCATTCTTCATCGTTCATACTTCATTGATCATTGATCCTTATTCATTCTTCATCGTTCAATCTTCATTGATCAATGATCCTTGTTCATTCTTCATCGTTCATTCTTTATTGATCATTGATCCTTGTTCATTCTTCATCTTTCATTCTTCATTGATCATTGATCCTTGTTCATTCTTCATCGTTCATTCTTCATTGATCATTGATCCTTGTTCATTCTTCATCTTTCATTCTTCATTGATCATTGATCCTTGTTCATTCTTCATCGTTCATTCTTCATTGATCATTGATCCTTGTTCATTCTTCATCGTTCATTCTTCATTGATCATTGATCCTTGTTCATTCTTCATCGTTCATTCGTCATTGACCATTAATCATTGTTCATTCTTCATCGTTCATACTTCATTGATCATTGATCCTTGTTCATTCTTCATCGTTCATTCTTCATTGATCATTGATCCTTGTTCATTCTTCATCGTTCATTCTTCATTGATCATTGATCCTTGTTCATTCTTCATCGTTCATTCTTCATTGATCATTGATCCTTGTTCATTCTTCATCGTTCATTCGTCATTGACCATTAATCCTTGTTCATTCTTCATCGTTCATTCTTCATTGATCATTGATCCTTGTTCATTCTTCATCGTTCATTCGTCATTGACCATGATCCTTGTTCATTCTTCATCGTTCATTCGTCATTGATCATTGATGCTTGTTCATTCTTCATCGTTCATTCTTCAGTGATCATTGATCCTTGTTCATTCTTCATCGTTCATTCGTCATTGACCATTGATCCTTGTTCATTCTTCATCGTTCATTCTTCATTGATCATTGATCCTTGTTCATTCTTCATCGTTCATTCTTCATTGATCATTGATCCTTGTTCATTCTTCATCGTTCATTCTTCATTGATCATTGATACTTGTTCATTCTTCATCGTTCATTCATCATTGATCATTGATCCTTGTTCATTCTTCATCGTTCAATCTTCATTGATCAATGATCCTTGTTCATTCTTCATCGTTCATTCTTCATTGATCATTGATCCTTGTTCATTCTTCATCGTTCATTCATCATTGATCATTGATCCTTGTTCATTCTTCATCGTTCAATCTTCATTGATCAATGATCCTTGTTCATTCTTCATCGTTCATTCTTCATTGATCATTGATCCTTGTTCATTCTTCATCCTCCATTCTTCATTGATCATTGATCCTGGTTCATTCTTCATCGTTCATTCTTCATTGATCATTGATCCTTGTTCATTCTTCATCGTTCATTCGTCATTGACCATTGATCCTTGTTCATTCTTCATCGTTCATTCTTCATTGATCATTGATCCTTGTTCATTCTTCATCCTTCATTCGTCATTGACCATTAATCCTTGTTCATTCTTCATCGTTCATTCTTCATTGATCATTGATCCTTGTTCATTCTTCATCGTTCAATCTTCATTGATCAATGATCCTTGTTCATTCTTCATTGATCATTGATCCTTGTTCATTCTTCATCGTTCATTCGTCATTGATCATTGATGCTTGTTCATTCTTCATCGTTCATTCTTCATTGATCATTGATCCTTGTTCATTCTTCATCGTTCATTCTTCAATGATCATTGATCCTTGTTCATTCTTCATCGTTCATTCTTCATTGATCATTGATCCTTGTTCATTCTTCATCGTTCATTCGTCATTGACCATTAATCATTGTTCATTCTTCATCGTTCATACTTCATTGATCATTGATCCTTATTCATTCTTCATCGTTCAATCTTCATTGATCAATGATCCTTGTTCATTCTTTATCGTTCATTCTTCATTGATCATTGATCCTTGTTCATTCTTCATCTTTCATTCTTCATTGATCATTGATCCTTGTTCATTCTTCATCGTTCATTCTTCATTGATCATTGATCCTTGTTCATTCTTCATCCTCCATTCTTCATTGATCATTGATCCTGGTTCATTCTTCATCGTTCATTCTTCATTGATCATTGATCCTTGTTCATTCTTCATCGTTCATTCGTCATTGACCATTGATCCTTGTTCATTCTTCATCGTTCATTCTTCATTGATCATTGATCCTTGTTCATTCTTCATCCTTCATTCGTCATTGACCATTAATCCTTGTTCATTCTTCATCGTTCATTCTTCATTGATCATTGATCCTTGTTCATTCTTCATCGTTCAATCTTCATTGATCAATGATCCTTGTTCATTCTTCATTGATCATTGATCCTTGTTCATTCTTCATCGTTCATTCGTCATTGATCATTGCTGCTTGTTCATTCTTCATCGTTCATTCTTCATTGATCATTGATCCTTGTTCATTCTTCATCGTTCATTCTTCAATGATCATTGATCCTTGTTCATTCTTCATCTTTCATTCTTCATTGATCATTGATCCTTGTTCATTCTTCATCGTTCATTCTTCATTAATCATTGATCCTTGTTCATTCTTCATCGTTCATTCGTCATTGACCATTAATCATTGTTCATTCTTCATCGTTCATACTTCATTGATCATTGATCCTTATTCATTCTTCATCGTTCAATCTTCATTGATCAATGATCCTTGTTCATTCTTCATCGTTCATTCTTCATTGATCATTGATCCTTGTTCATTCTTCATCTTTCAATCTTCATTGATCATTGATCCTTGTTCATTCTTCATCGTTCATTCTTCATTGATCATTGATCCTTGTTCATTCTTCATCGTTCATTCTTCATTGATCATTGATCCTTGTTCATTCTTCATCGTTCATTCGTCATTGATCATTGATCCTTGTTCATTCTTCATCTTTCATTCTTCATTGATCATTGATCCTTGTTCATTCTTCATCGTTCATTCTTCATTAATCATTGATCCTTGTTCATTCTTCATCGTTCATTCGTCATTGACCATTAATCATTGTTCATTCTTCATCGTTCATACTTCATTGATCATTGATCCTTATTCATTCTTCATCGTTCAATCTTCATTGATCAATGATCCTTGTTCATTCTTCATCGTTCATTCTTCATTGATCATTGATCCTTGTTCATTCTTCATTGATCATTGATCCTTGTTCATTCTTCATCGTTCATTCTTCATTGATCATTGATCCTTGTTCATTCTTCATCCTTCATTCTTCATTGATCATTGATCCTTGTTCATTTTTCATCGTTCATTCGTCATTGATCATTGATCCTTGTTCATTCTTCATCGTCCATTCTTCATTGATCATTGATCCTTGTTCATTCTTCATCGTTCATTCTTCATTGATCATTGATCCTTGTTCATTCTTCATCGTTCATTCTTCATTGATCATTGATCCTTGTTCATTCTTCATCGTTCATTGATCCTTGTTCATTCTTCATTGTTCATTCGTCATTGACCATTGATCCTTGATCATTCTTCATCGTTCACTCGTCATTGATCATTGATCCTTGTTCATTCTTCATCGTTCATTCGTCATTGATCCTTGATCCTTGTTCATTCTTACTCGTTCATTCTTCATTGATCATTGATCCTTGTTTATTCTTCATCGTTCATTCTTCATTGATCATTGATCCTTGTTCATTCTTCATCGTTCATTCGCCATTGACCATTTATCCTTGTTCACTCTTCATCGTTCATTCTTCATTGATCATTGATCCTTGTTCATTCTTCATCCTTCATTCGTCATTGGTCATTGATCCTTGTTCATTCTTCATCGTTCATTCGTCATTGACCATTAATCCTTGTTCATTCTTCATCGTTCATTCTTCATTGATCATTGATCCTTGTTTATTCTTCATCGTTCATTCGTCATTGACCATGATCCTTGTTCATTCTTCATCGTTCATTCGTCATTGATCATTGATGCTTGTTCATTCTTCATCGTTCATTCTTCAGTGATCATTGATCCTTGTTCATTCTTCATCGTTCATTCGTCATTGACCATTGATCCTTGTTCATTCTTCATCGTTCATTCTTCATTGATCATTGATCCTTGTTCATTCTTCATCGTTCATTCTTCATTGATCATTGATCCTTGTTCATTCTTCATCGTTCATTCGTCATTGATCATTGATCCTTGTTCATTCTTCATCTTTCATTCTTCATTGATCATTGATCCTTGTTCATTCTTCATCGTTCATTCTTCATTAATCATTGATCCTTGTTCATTCTTCATCGTTCATTCGTCATTGACCATTAATCATTGTTCATTCTTCATCGTTCATACTTCATTGATCATTGATCCTTATTCATTCTTCATCGTTCAATCTTCATTGATCAATGATCCTTGTTCATTCTTCATCGTTCATTCTTCATTGATCATTGATCCTTGTTCATTCTTCATCTTTCATTCTTCATTGATCATTGATCCTTGTTCATTCTTCATCGTTCATTCTTCATTGATCATTGATCCTTGTTCATTCTTCATCGTTCATTCTTCATTGATCATTGATCCTTGTTCATTCTTCATCGTTCATTCGTCATTGATCATTGATCCTTGTTCATTCTTCATCTTTCATTCTTCATTGATCATTGATCCTTGTTCATTCTTCATCGTTCATTCTTCATTAATCATTGATCCTTGTTCATTCTTCATCGTTCATTCGTCATTGACCATTAATCATTGTTCATTCTTCATCGTTCATACTTCATTGATCATTGATCCTTATTCATTCTTCATCGTTCAATCTTCATTGATCAATGATCCTTGTTCATTCTTCATCGTTCATTCTTCATTGATCATTGATCCTTGTTCATTCTTCATTGATCATTGATCCTTGTTCATTCTTCATCGTTCATTCTTCATTGATCATTGATCCTTGTTCATTCTTCATCCTTCATTCTTCATTGATCATTGATCCTTGTTCATTTTTCATCGTTCATTCGTCATTGATCATTGATCCTTGTTCATTCTTCATCGTCCATTCTTCATTGATCATTGATCCTTGTTCATTCTTCATCGTTCATTCTTCATTGATCATTGATCCTTGTTCATTCTTCATCGTTCATTCTTCATTGATCATTGATCCTTGTTCATTCTTCATCGTTCATTGATCCTTGTTCATTCTTCATTGTTCATTCGTCATTGACCATTGATCCTTGATCATTCTTCATCGTTCATTCGTCATTGATCATTGATCCTTGTTCATTCTTCATCGTTCATTCGTCATTGATCCTTGATCCTTGTTCATTCTTACTCGTTCATTCTTCATTGATCATTGATCCTTGTTTATTCTTCATCGTTCATTCTTCATTGATCATTGATCCTTGTTCATTCTTCATCGTTCATTCGCCATTGACCATTTATCCTTGTTCACTCTTCATCGTTCATTCTTCATTGATCATTGATCCTTGTTCATTCTTCATCCTTCATTCGTCATTGGTCATTGATCCTTGTTCATTCTTCATCGTTCATTCGTCATTGACCATTAATCCTTGTTCATTCTTCATCGTTCATTCTTCATTGATCATTGATCCTTGTTCATTCTTCATCGTTCATTCGTCATTGACAATGATCCTTGTTCATTCTTCATCGTTCATTCGTCATTGATCATTGATGCTTGTTCATTCTTCATCGTTCATTCTTCAGTGATCATTGATCCTTGTTCATTCTTCATCGTTCATTCGTCATTGACCATTGATCCTTGTTCATTCTTCATCGTTCATTCTTCATTGATCATTGATCCTTGTTCATTCTTCATCGTTCATTCTTCATTGATCATTGATCCTTGTTCATTCTTCATCGTTCATTCTTCATTGATCATTGATACTTGTTCATTCTTCATCGTTCATTCATCATTGATCATTGATCCTTGTTCATTCTTCATCGTTCAATCTTCATTGATCAATGATCCTTGTTCATTCTTCATCGTTCATTCTTCATTGATCATTGATCCTTGTTCATTCTTCATCGTTCATTCTTCATTGATCATTGATCCTTGTTCATTCTTCATCGTTCATTCTTCATTGATCATTGATCCTTGTTCATTCTTCATCGTTCATTCGTCATTGACCATTAATCATTGTTCATTCTTCATCGTTCATACTTCATTGATCATTGATCCTTGTTCATTCTTCATCGTTCATTCTTCATTGATCATTGATCCTTGTTCATTCTTCATCGTTCATTCTTCATTGATCATTGATCCTTGTTCATTCTTCATCGTTCATTCTTCATTGATCATTGATCCTTGTTCATTCTTCATCGTTCATTCGTCATTGACCATTGATCCTTGTTCATTCTTCATCGTTCATTCTTCATTGATCATTGATCCTTGTTCATTCTTCATCCTTCATTCGTCATTGACCGTTAATCCTTGTTCATTCTTCATCGTTCATTCTTCATTGATCATTGATCCTTGTTCATTCTTCATCGTTCATTCTTCATTGATCATTGATCCTTGTTCATTCTTCATCCTTCATTCTTCATTGACCATTAATCCTTGTTCATTCTTCATCGTTCATTCTTCATTGATCATTGATCCTTGTTCATTCTTCATCGTTCAATCTTCATTGATCATTGATCCTTGTTCATTCTTCATCGTTCATACTTCATTGATCATTGATCCTTATTCATTCTTCATCGTTCAATCTTCATTGATCAATGATCCTTGTTCATTCTTCATCGTTCATTCTTCATTGATCATTGATCCTTGTTCATTCTTCATCTTTCATTCTTCATTGATCATTGATCCTTGTTCATTCTTCATCGTTCATTCTTCATTGATCATTGATCCTTGTTCATTCTTCATCTTTCATTCTTCATTGATCATTGATCCTTGTTCATTCTTCATCGTTCATTCTTCATTGATCATTGATCCTTGTTCATTCTTCATCGTTCATTCTTCATTGATCATTGATCCTTGTTCATTCTTCATCGTTCATTCGTCATTGATCATTGATCCTTGTTCATTCTTCATCTTTCATTCTTCATTGATCATTGATCCTTGTTCATTCTTCATCGTTCATTCTTCATTAATCATTGATCCTTGTTCATTCTTCATCGTTCATTCGTCATTGACCATTAATCATTGTTCATTCTTCATCGTTCATACTTCATTGATCATTGATCCTTATTCATTCTTCATCGTTCAATCTTCATTGATCAATGATCCTTGTTCATTCTTCATCGTTCATTCTTCATTGATCATTGATCCTTGTTCATTCTTCATTGATCATTGATCCTTGTTCATTCTTCATCGTTCATTCTTCATTGATCATTGATCCTTGTTCATTCTTCATCCTTCATTCTTCATTGATCATTGATCCTTGTTCATTTTTCATCGTTCATTCGTCATTGATCATTGATCCTTGTTCATTCTTCATCGTCCATTCTTCATTGATCATTGATCCTTGTTCATTCTTCATCGTTCATTCTTCATTGATCATTGATCCTTGTTCATTCTTCATCGTTCATTCTTCATTGATCATTGATCCTTGTTCATTCTTCATCGTTCATTGATCCTTGTTCATTCTTCATTGTTCATTCGTCATTGACCATTGATCCTTGATCATTCTTCATCGTTCATTCGTCATTGATCATTGATCCTTGTTCATTCTTCATCGTTCATTCGTCATTGATCATTGATCCTTGTTCATTCTTACTCGTTCATTCTTCATTGATCATTGATCCTTGTTTATTCTTCATCGTTCATTCTTCATTGATCATTGATCCTTGTTCATTCTTCATCGTTCATTCGTCATTGACCATTTATTCTTGTTCACTCTTCATCGTTCATTCTTCATTGATCATTGATCCTTGTTCATTCTTCATCCTTCATTCGTCATTGGTCATTGATCCTTGTTCATTCTTCATCGTTCATTCGTCATTGACCATTAATCCTTGTTCATTCTTCATCGTTCATTCTTCATTGATCATTGATCCTTGTTCATTCTTCATCGTTCATTCGTCATTGACCATGATCCTTGTTCATTCTTCATCGTTCATTCGTCATTGATCATTGATGCTTGTTCATTCTTCATCGTTCATTCTTCAGTGATCATTGATCCTTGTTCATTCTTCATCGTTCATTCGTCATTGACCATTGATCCTTGTTCATTCTTCATCGTTCATTCTTCATTGATCATTGATCCTTGTTCATTCTTCATCGTTCATTCTTCATTGATCATTGATCCTTGTTCATTCTTCATCGTTCATTCTTCATTGATCATTGATACTTGTTCATTCTTCATCGTTCATTCATCATTGATCATTGATCCTTGTTCATTCTTCATCGTTCAATCTTCATTGATCAATGATCCTTGTTCATTCTTCATCGTTCATTCTTCATTGATCATTGATCCTTGTTCATTCTTCATCGTTCATTCTTCATTGATCATTGATCCTTGTTCATTCTTCATCGTTCATTCTTCATTGATCATTGATCCTTGTTCATTCTTCATCGTTCATTCGTCATTGACCATTAATCATTGTTCATTCTTCATCGTTCATACTTCATTGATCATTGATCCTTGTTCATTCTTCATCGTTCATTCTTCATTGATCATTGATCCTTGTTCATTCTTCATCGTTCATTCTTCATTGATCATTGATCCTTGTTCATTCTTCATCGTTCATTCTTCATTGATCATTGATCCTTGTTCATTCTTCATCGTTCATTCGTCATTGACCATTGATCCTTGTTCATTCTTCATCGTTCATTCTTCATTGATCATTGATCCTTGTTCATTCTTCATCCTTCATTCGTCATTGACCGTTAATCCTTGTTCATTCTTCATCGTTCATTCTTCATTGATCATTGATCCTTGTTCATTCTTCATCGTTCATTCTTCATTGATCATTGATCCTTGTTCATTCTTCATCCTTCATTCTTCATTGACCATTAATCCTTGTTCATTCTTCATCGTTCATTCTTCATTGATCATTGATCCTTGTTCATTCTTCATCGTTCAATCTTCATTGATCATTGATCCTTGTTCATTCTTCATCGTTCATACTTCATTGATCATTGATCCTTATTCATTCTTCATCGTTCAATCTTCATTGATCAATGATCCTTGTTCATTCTTCATCGTTCATTCTTCATTGATCATTGATCCTTGTTCATTCTTCATCTTTCATTCTTCATTGATCATTGATCCTTGTTCATTCTTCATCGTTCATTCTTCATTGATCATTGATCCTTGTTCAATCTTCATCGTTCATTCTTCATTGATCATTGATCCTTGTTCATTCTTCATCGTTCATTCGTCATTGATCATTGATCCTTGTTCATTCTTCATCTTTCATTCTTCATTGATCATTGATCCTTGTTCATTCTTCATCGTTCATTCTTCATTAATCATTGATCCTTGTTCATTCTTCATCGTTCATTCGTCATTGACCATTAATCATTGTTCATTCTTCATCGTTCATACTTCATTGATCATTGATCCTTATTCATTCTTCATCGTTCAATCTTCATTTATCAATGATCCTTGTTCATTCTTCATCGTTCATTCTTCATTGATCATTGATCCTTGTTCATTCTTCATCGTTCATTCTTCATTGATCATTGATCCTTGTTCATTCTTCATCGTTCATTCTTCATTGATCATTGATCCTTGTTCATTCTTCATCGTTCATTCGTCATTGACCATTAATCATTGTTCATTCTTCATCGTTCATACTTCATTGATCATTGATCCTTGTTCATTCTTCATCGTTCATTCTTCATTGATCATTGATCCTTGTTCATTCTTCATCGTTCATTCTTCATTGATCATTGATCCTTGTTCATTCTTCATCGTTCATTCTTCATTGATCATTGATCCTTGTTCATTCTTCATCGTTCATTCGTCATTGACCATTGATCCTTGTTCATTCTTCATCGTTCATTCTTCATTGATCATTGATCCTTGTTCATTCTTCATCCTTCATTCGTCATTGACCGTTAATCCTTGTTCATTCTTCATCGTTCATTCTTCATTGATCATTGATCCTTGTTCATTCTTCATCGTTCATTCTTCATTGATCATTGATCCTTGTTCATTCTTCATCCTTCATTCTTCATTGACCATTAATCCTTGTTCATTCTTCATCGTTCATTCTTCATTGATCATTGATCCTTGTTCATTCTTCATCGTTCAATCTTCATTGATCATTGATCCTTGTTCATTCTTCATCGTTCATACTTCATTGATCATTGATCCTTATTCATTCTTCATCGTTCAATCTTCATTGATCAATGATCCTTGTTCATTCTTCATCGTTCATTCTTCATTGATCATTGATCCTTGTTCATTCTTCATCTTTCATTCTTCATTGATCATTGATCCTTGTTCATTCTTCATCGTTCATTCTTCATTGATCATTGATCCTTGTTCATTCTTCATCTTTCATTCTTCATTGATCATTGATCCTTGTTCATTCTTCATCGTTCATTCTTCATTGATCATTGATCCTTGTTCATTCTTCATCGTTCATTCTTCATTGATCATTGATCCTTGTTCATTCTTCATCGTTCATTCGTCATTGACCATTAATCATTGTTCATTCTTCATCGTTCATACTTCATTGATCATTGATCCTTGTTCATTCTTCATCGTTCATTCTTCATTGATCATTGATCCTTGTTCATTCTTCATCGTTCATTCTTCATTGATCATTGATCCTTGTTCATTCTTCATCGTTCATTCTTCATTGATCATTGATCCTTGTTCATTCTTCATCGTTCATTCGTCATTGACCATTGATCCTTGTTCATTCTTCATCGTTCATTCTTCATTGATCATTGATCCTTGTTCATTCTTCATCCTTCATTCGTCATTGACCGTTAATCCTTGTTCATTCTTCATCGTTCATTCTTCATTGATCATTGATCCTTGTTCATTCTTCATCGTTCATTCTTCATTGATCATTGATCCTTGTTCATTCTTCATCCTTCATTCTTCATTGACCATTAATCCTTGTTCATTCTTCATCGTTCATTCTTCATTGATCATTGATCCTTGTTCATTCTTCATCGTTCAATCTTCATTGATCATTGATCCTTGTTCATTCTTCATCGTTCATACTTCATTGATCATTGATCCTTATTCATTCTTCATCGTTCAATCTTCATTGATCAATGATCCTTGTTCATTCTTCATCGTTCATTCTTCATTGATCATTGATCCTTGTTCATTCTTCATCTTTCATTCTTCATTGATCATTGATCCTTGTTCATTCTTCATCGTTCATTCTTCATTGATCATTGATCCTTGTTCAATCTTCATCGTTCATTCTTCATTGATCATTGATCCTTGTTCATTCTTCATCGTTCATTCGTCATTGATCATTGATCCTTGTTCATTCTTCATCTTTCATTCTTCATTGATCATTGATCCTTGTTCATTCTTCATCGTTCATTCTTCATTAATCATTGATCCTTGTTCATTCTTCATCGTTCATTCGTCATTGACCATTAATCATTGTTCATTCTTCATCGTTCATACTTCATTGATCATTGATCCTTATTCATTCTTCATCGTTCAATCTTCATTTATCAATGATCCTTGTTCATTCTTCATCGTTCATTCTTCATTGATCATTGATCCTTGTTCATTCTTCATCGTTCATTCTTCATTGATCATTGATCCTTGTTCATTCTTCATCGTTCATTCTTCATTGATCATTGATCCTTGTTCATTCTTCATCGTTCATTCGTCATTGACCATTAATCATTGTTCATTCTTCATCGTTCATACTTCATTGATCATTGATCCTTGTTCATTCTTCATCGTTCATTCTTCATTGATCGTTGATCCTTGTTCATTCTTCATCGTTCATTCTTCATTGATCATTGATCCTTGTTCATTCTTCATCGTTCATTCTTCATTGATCATTGATCCTTGTTCATTCTTCATCGTTCATTCGTCATTGACCATTGATCCTTGTTCATTCTTCATCGTTCATTCTTCATTGATCATTGATCCTTGTTCATTCTTCATCCTTCATTCGTCATTGACCGTTAATCCTTGTTCATTCTTCATCGTTCATTCTTCATTGATCATTGATCCTTGTTCATTCTTCATCGTTCATTCTTCATTGATCATTGATCCTTGTTCATTCTTCATCCTTCATTCTTCATTGACCATTAATCCTTGTTCATTCTTCATCGTTCATTCTTCATTGATCATTGATCCTTGTTCATTCTTCATCGTTCAATCTTCATTGATCATTGATCCTTGTTCATTCTTCATCGTTCATACTTCATTGATCATTGATCCTTATTCATTCTTCATCGTTCAATCTTCATTGATCAATGATCCTTGTTCATTCTTCATCGTTCATTCTTCATTGATCATTGATCCTTGTTCATTCTTCATCTTTCATTCTTCATTGATCATTGATCCTTGTTCATTCTTCATCGTTCATTCTTCATTGATCATTGATCCTTGTTCATTCTTCATCTTTCATTCTTCATTGATCATTGATCCTTGTTCATTCTTCATCGTTCATTCTTCATTGATCATTGATCCTTGTTCATTCTTCATCGTTCATTCTTCATTGATCATTGATCCTTGTTCATTCTTCATCGTTCATTCGTCATTGATCATTGATCCTTGTTCATTCTTCATCTTTCATTCTTCATTGATCATTGATCCTTGTTCATTCTTCATCGTTCATTCTTCATTAATCATTGATCCTTGTTCATTCTTCATCGTTCATTCGTCATTGACCATTAATCATTGTTCATTCTTCATCGTTCATACTTCATTGATCATTGATCCTTATTCATTCTTCATCGTTCAATCTTCATTGATCAATGATCCTTGTTCATTCTTCATCGTTCATTCTTCATTGATCATTGATCCTTGTTCATTCTTCATTGATCATTGATCCTTGTTCATTCTTCATCGTTCATTCTTCATTGATCATTGATCCTTGTTCATTCTTCATCCTTCATTCTTCATTGATCATTGATCCTTGTTCATTTTTCATCGTTCATTCGTCATTGATCATTGATCCTTGTTCATTCTTCATCGTCCATTCTTCATTGATCATTGATCCTTGTTCATTCTTCATCGTTCATTCTTCATTGATCATTGATCCTTGTTCATTCTTCATCGTTCATTCTTCATTGATCATTGATCCTTGTTCATTCTTCATCGTTCATTGATCCTTGTTCATTCTTCATTGGTCATTCGTCATTGACCATTGATCCTTGATCATTCTTCATCGTTCATTCGTCATTGATCATTGATCCTTGTTCATTCTTCATCGTTCATTCGTCATTGATCATTGATCCTTGTTCATTCTTACTCGTTCATTCTTCATTGATCATTGATCCTTGTTTATTCTTCATCGTTCATTCTTCATTGATCATTGATCCTTGTTCATTCTTCATCGTTCATTCGTCATTGACCATTTATCCTTGTTCACTCTTCATCGTTCATTCTTCATTGATCATTGATCCTTGTTCATTCTTCATCCTTCATTCGTCATTGGTCATTGATCCTTGTTCATTCTTCATCGTTCATTCGTCATTGACCATTAATCCTTGTTCATTCTTCATCGTTCATTCTTCATTGATCATTGATCCTTGTTCATTCTTCATCGTTCATTCGTCATTGACCATGATCCTTGTTCATTCTTCATCGTTCATTCGTCATTGATCATTGATGCTTGTTCATTCTTCATCGTTCATTCTTCAGTGATCATTGATCCTTGTTCATTCTTCATCGTTCATTCGTCATTGACCATTGATCCTTGTTCATTCTTCATCGTTCATTCTTCATTGATCATTGATCCTTGTTCATTCTTCATCGTTCATTCTTCATTGATCATTGATCCTTGTTCATTCTTCATCGTTCATTCTTCATTGATCATTGATACTTGTTCATTCTTCATCGTTCATTCATCATTGATCATTGATCCTTGTTCATTCTTCATCGTTCAATCTTCATTGATCAATGATCCTTGTTCATTCTTCATCGTTCATTCTTCATTGATCATTGATCCTTGTTCATTCTTCATCGTTCATTCTTCATTGATCATTGATCCTTGTTCATTCTTCATCGTTCATTCTTCATTGATCATTGATCCTTGTTCATTCTTCATCGTTCATTCGTCATTGACCATTAATCATTGTTCATTCTTCATCGTTCATACTTCATTGATCATTGATCCTTGTTCATTCTTCATCGTTCATTCTTCATTGATCATTGATCCTTGTTCATTCTTCATCGTTCATTCTTCATTGATCATTGATCCTTGTTCATTCTTCATCGTTCATTCTTCATTGATCATTGATCCTTGTTCATTCTTCATCGTTCATTCGTCATTGACCATTGATCCTTGTTCATTCTTCATCGTTCATTCTTCATTGATCATTGATCCTTGTTCATTCTTCATCCTTCATTCGTCATTGACCGTTAATCCTTGTTCATTCTTCATCGTTCATTCTTCATTGATCATTGATCCTTGTTCATTCTTCATCGTTCATTCTTCATTGATCATTGATCCTTGTTCATTCTTCATCCTTCATTCTTCATTGACCATTAATCCTTGTTCATTCTTCATCGTTCATTCTTCATTGATCATTGATCCTTGTTCATTCTTCATCGTTCAATCTTCATTGATCATTGATCCTTGTTCATTCTTCATCGTTCATACTTCATTGATCATTGATCCTTATTCATTCTTCATCGTTCAATCTTCATTGATCAATGATCCTTGTTCATTCTTCATCGTTCATTCTTCATTGATCATTGATCCTTGTTCATTCTTCATCTTTCATTCTTCATTGATCATTGATCCTTGTTCATTCTTCATCGTTCATTCTTCATTGATCATTGATCCTTGTTCATTCTTCATCGTTCATTCTTCATTGATCATTGATCCTTGTTCATTCTTCATCGTTCATTCGTCATTGATCATTGATCCTTGTTCATTCTTCATCTTTCATTCTTCATTGATCATTGATCCTTGTTCATTCTTCATCGTTCATTCTTCATTAATCATTGATCCTTGTTCATTCTTCATCGTTCATTCGTCATTGACCATTAATCATTGTTCATTCTTCATCGTTCATACTTCATTGATCATTGATCCTTATTCATTCTTCATCGTTCAATCTTCATTGATCAATGATCCTTGTTCATTCTTCATCGTTCATTCTTCATTGATCATTGATCCTTGTTCATTCTTCATTGATCATTGATCCTTGTTCATTCTTCATCGTTCATTCTTCATTGATCATTGATCCTTGTTCATTCTTCATCCTTCATTCTTCATTGATCATTGATCCTTGTTCATTTTTCATCGTTCATTCGTCATTGATCATTGATCCTTGTTCATTCTTCATCGTCCATTCTTCATTGATCATTGATCCTTGTTCATTCTTCATCGTTCATTCTTCACTGATCATTGATCCTTGTTCATTCTTCATCGTTCATTCTTCATTGATCATTGATCCTTGTTCATTCTTCATCGTTCATTGATCCTTGTTCATTCTTCATTGTTCATTCGTCATTGACCATTGATCCTTGATCATTCTTCATCGTTCATTCGTCATTGATCATTGATCCTTGTTCATTCTTCATCGTTCATTCGTCATTGATCATTGATCCTTGTTCATTCTTACTCGTTCATTCTTCATTGATCATTGATCCTTGTTTATTCTTTATCGTTCATTCTTCATTGATCATTGATCCTTGTTCATTCTTCATCGTTCATTCGTCATTGACCATTTATCCTTGTTCACTCTTCATCGTTCATTCTTCATTGATCATTGATCCTTGTTCATTCTTCATCCTTCATTCGTCATTGGTCATTGATCCTTGTTCATTCTTCATCGTTCATTCGTCATTGACCATTAATCCTTGTTCATTCTTCATCGTTCATTCTTCATTGATCATTGATCCTTGTTCATTCTTCATCGTTCATTCGTCATTGACCATGATCCTTGTTCATTCTTCATCGTTCATTCGTCATTGATCATTGATGCTTGTTCATTCTTCATCGTTCATTCTTCAGTGATCATTGATCCTTGTTCATTCTTCATCGTTCATTCGTCACTGACCATTGATCCTTGTTCATTCTTCATCGTTCATTCTTCATTGATCATTGATCCTTGTTCATTCTTCATCGTTCATTCTTCATTGATCATTGATCCTTGTTCATTCTTCATCGTTCATTCTTCATTGATCATTGATCCTTGTTCATTCTTCATCGTTCATTCGTCATTGACCATTAATCATTGTTCATTCTTCATCGTTCATTCTTCACTGATCATTGATCCTTGTTCATTCTTCATCGTTCATTCGTCATTGACCATTGATCCTTGTTCATTCTTCATCGTTCATTCTTCATTGATCATTGATCCTTGTTCATTCTTCATCCTTCATTCGTCATTGACCATTAATCCTTGTTCATTCTTCATCGTTCATTCTTCATTGATCATTGATCCTTGTTCATTCTTCATCGTTCAATCTTCATTGATCAATGATCCTTGTTCATTTTTCATCGTTCATTCTTCATTGATCATTGATCCTTGTTCATTCTTCATCGTTCATTCTTCATTGATCATTGATCCTTGTTCATTCTTCATCGTTCATTCTTCATTTATCATTGATCCTTGTTCCTTCTTCATCGTTCATTCGTCATTGACCATTAATCATTGTTCATTCTTCATCGTTCATACTTCATTGATCATTGATCCTGTTTCATTCTTCATCGTTCATTCTTCATTGATCCTTGTTCATTCTTCATCGTTCATTCTTCATTGATCATTGATCCTTGTTCATTCTTCATCGTTCATTCTTCATTGATCATTGATCCTTGTTCATTCTTCATCGTTCATTCGTCATTGACCATTGATCCTTGTTCATTCTTCGTCGTTCATTCTTCATTGACTATTGATCCTTGTTCATTCTTCAGCGTTTATTCGTCATTGATCATTGATCCTTGTTCATTCTTCATCGTTCATTCGTCATTAATCATTGATCCTTGTTCATTCTTCATCATTCATTCTTCATTGATCATTGATCCTTGTTCATTCTTCATCGTTCATTCGTCATTGATCATTGATCCTTGTTCATTCTTCATCGTTCATTCTTCATTGATCATTGATCCTTGTTCATTCTTCATCCTCCATTCTTCATTGATCATTGATCCTTGTTCATTCTTCATCGTTCATTCTTCATTGATCATTGATCCTTGTTCATTCTTCATCGTTCATTCGTCATTGACCATTGATCCTTGTTCATTCTTCATCGTTCATTCTTCATTGATCATTGATCCTTGTTCATTCTTCATCCTTCATTCGTCATTGACCATTAATCCTTGTTCATTCTTCATAGTTCATTCTTCATTGATCATTGACCCTTGTTCATTCTTCATCGTTCAATCTTCATTGATCGATGATCCTTGTTCATTCTTCATTGATCATTGATCCTTGTTCATTCTTCATCGTTCATTCGTCATTGACCATTAATCATTGTTCATTCTTCATCGTTCATTCTTCATTGATCATTGATCCTTGTTCATTCTTCATCTTTCATTCTTCATTGATCATTGATCCTTGTTCATTCTTCATCGTTCATTCTTCATTGATCATTGATCCTAGATCATTCTTCATCGTTCATTCTTCATTGATCATTGATCCTTGTTCATTCTTCATCGTTCATTCGTCATTGACCATTGATCCTTGTTCATTCTTCATCGTTCATTCTTCATTGATCATTGATCCTTGTTCATTCTTCATCCTTCATTCGTCATTGACCATTAATCCTTGTTCATTCTTCATCGTTCATTCTTCATTGATCATTGATCCTTGTTCATTCTTCATCGTTCATTCTTCATTGATCATTGATCCTTGTTCATTCTTCATCGTTCATTCTTCATTGATCATTGATCCTTGTTCATTCTTCATCGTTCATTCGTCATTGACCATTAATCCTTGTTCATTCTTCATCGTTCATTCGTCATTGATCATTGATCCTTGTTCATTCTTCATCGTTCATTCGTCATTGATCATTGATCCTTGTTCATTCTTCATCGTTCATTCTTCATTGATCATTGATCCTTGTTCATTCTTCATCGTTCATTCTTCATTGATCATTGATCCTTGTTCATTCTTCGTCGTTCATTCTTCATTGATCATTGATCCTTGTTCATTCTTCATCGTTCATTCGACATTAATCATTGATCCTTGTTCATTCTTCATCATTCATTCTTCATTGATCATTGATCCTTGTTCATTCTTCATCGTTCATTCGTCATTGATCATTGATCCTTGTTCATTCTTCATCGTTCATTCTTCATTTATCATTGATCCTTGTTCATTCTTCATCCTCCATTCTTCATTGATCATTGATCCTTGTTCATTCTTCATCGTTCATTCTTCATTGATCATTGATCCTTGTTCATTCTTCATCGTTCATTCTTCATTGATCATTGATCCTAGATCATTCTTCATCGTTCATTCTTCATTGATCATTGATCCTTGTTCATTCTTCATCGTTCATTCGTCATTGACCATTGATCCTTGTTCATTCTTCATCGTTCATTCTTCATTGATCATTGATCCTTGTTCATTCTTCATCCTTCATTCGTCATTGACCATTAATCCTTGTTCATTCTTCATCGTTCATTCTTCATTGATCATTGATCCTTGTTCATTCTTCATCGTTCATTCTTCATTGATCATTGATCCTTGTTCATTCTTCATCGTTCATTCTTCATTGATCATTGATCCTTGTTCATTCTTCATCGTTCATTCGTCATTGACCATTAATCCTTGTTCATTCTTCATCGTTCATTCGTCATTGATCATTGATCCTTGTTCATTCTTCATCGTTCATTCGTCATTGATCATTGATCCTTGTTCATTCTTCATCGTTCATTCTTCATTGATCATTGATCCTTGTTCATTCTTCATCGTTCATTCTTCATTGATCATTGATCCTTGTTCATTCTTCGTCGTTCATTCTTCATTGATCATTGATCCTTGTTCATTCTTCATCGTTCATTCGACATTAATCATTGATCCTTGTTCATTCTTCATCATTCATTCTTCATTGATCATTGATCCTTGTTCATTCTTCATCGTTCATTCGTCATTGATCATTGATCCTTGTTCATTCTTCATCGTTCATTCTTCATTTATCATTGATCCTTGTTCATTCTTCATCCTCCATTCTTCATTGATCATTGATCCTTGTTCATTCTTCATCGTTCATTCTTCATTGATCATTGATCCTTGTTCATTCTTCATCGTTCATTCGTCATTGACCATTGATCCTTGTTCATTCTTCATCGTTCATTCTTCATTGATCATTGATCCTTGTTCATTCTTCATCCTTCATTCGTCATTGACCATTAATCCTTGTTCATTCTTCATCGTTCATTCTTCATTGATCATTGATCCTTGTTCATTCTTCATCGTTCATTCGTCATTGACCATTAATCATTGTTCATTCTTCATCGTTCATACTTCATTGACCATTGATCCTTATTCATTCTTCATCGTTCAATCTTCATTGATCAATGATCCTTGTTAATTCTTCATCGTTCATTCTTCATTGATCATTGATCCTTGTTCATTCTTCATCTTTCATTCTTCATTGATCATTGATCCTTGTTCATTCTTCATCGTTCATTCTTCATTGATCATTGATCCTTGTTCATTCTTCATCGTTCATTGTTCATTGATCATTGATCCTTGTTCATTCTTCATCGTTCATTCTTCATTGATCATTGATCCTTGTTCATTCTTCATCGTTCATTCGTCATTGACCATTAATCCTTGTTCATTCTTCATCGTTCATTCGTCATTGATCATTGATCCTTGTTCATTCTTCATCGTTCATTCGTCATTGACCATTGATCCTTGTTCATTCTTCATCGTTCATTCGTCATTGATCAATGATCCTTGTTCATTCTTCATCGTTGATTCTTCATTGATCATTGATCCTTGTTCATTCTTCATCGTTCATTCTTCATTGATCATTGATCCTTGTTCATTCTTCATCGTTCATTCGTCATTGACCATTAATCCTTGTTCATTCTTCATCGTTCATTCGTCATTGATCATTGATCCTTGTTCATTCTTCATCGTTCATTCGTCATTGATCATTGATCCTTGTTCATTCTTCATCGTTCATTCTTCATTGATCATTGATCCTTGTTCATTCTTCATCGTTCATTCGACATTAATCATTGATCCTTGTTCATTCTTCATCATTCATTCTTCATTGATCATTGATCCTTGTTCATTCTTCATCGTTCATTCGTCATTGATCATTGATCCTTGTTCATTCTTCATCGTTCATTCTTCATTTATCATTGATCCTTGTTCATTCTTCATCCTCCATTCTTCATTGATCATTGATCCTTGTTCATTCTTCATCGTTCATTCTTCGTTGATCATTGATCCTTGTTCATTCTTCATCGTTCATTCATCAATGATCATTGATCCTTGTTCATTCTTCATCGTTCATTCGTCATTGATCATTGATCCTTGTTCATTCTTCATCGTTCATTCTTCATTGATCATTAATCCTTGTTCATTCTTCATCGTTCATTCGTCATTGATCATTGATCCTTGTTCATTCTTCATCGTTTATTCTTCATTGATTAATGATCCTTGTTCATTCTTCATCTTTCATTCTTCATTGATCATTGATCCTTGTTCATTCTTCATCGTTCATTCTTCATTGATCATTGATCCTTGTTCATTCTTCATCGTTCATTGTTCATTGATCATTGATCCTTGTTCATTCTTCATCGTTCATTCTTCATTGATCATTGATCCTTGTTCATTCTTCATCGTTCATTCGTCATTGACCATTAATCCTTGTTCATTCTTCATCGTTCATTCGTCATTGATCATTGATCCTTGTTCATTCTTCATCGTTCATTCGTCATTGACCATTGATCCTTGTTCATTCTTCAACGTTCATTCGTCATTGATCAATGATCCTTGTTCATTCTTCATCGTTGATTCTTCATTGATCATTGATCCTTGTTCATTCTTCATCATTCATTCTTCATTGATCATTGATCCTTGTTCATTCTTCATCGTTCATTCGTCATTGACCATTAATCCTTGTTCATTCTTCATCGTTCATTCGTCATTGATCATTGATCCTTGTTCATTCTTCATCGTTCATTCGTCATTGATCATTGATCCTTGTTCATTCTTCATCGTTCATTCTTCATTGATCATTGATCCTTGTTCATTCTTCATCGTTCATTCTTCATTGATCATTGATCCTTGTTCATTCTTCGTCGTTCATTCTTCATTGATCATTGATCCTTGTTCATTCTTCATCGTTCATTCGACATTAATCATTGATCCTTGTTCATTCTTCATCATTCATTCTTCATTGATCATTGATCCTTGTTCATTCTTCATCGTTCATTCGTCATTGATCATTGATCCTTGTTCATTCTTCATCGTTCATTCTTCATTTATCATTGATCCTTGTTCATTCTTCATCCTCCATTCTTCATTGATCATTGATCCTTGTTCATTCTTCATCGTTCATTCTTCATTGATCATTGATCCTTGTTCATTCTTCATCGTTCATTCGTCATTGACCATTGATCCTTGTTCATTCTTCATCGTTCATTCTTCATTGATCATTGATCCTTGTTCATTCTTCATCCTTCATTCGTCATTGACCATTAATCCTTGTTCATTCTTCATCGTTCATTCTTCATTGATCATTGATCCTTGTTCATTCTTCATCGTTCAATCTTCATTGATCAATGATCGTTGTTCATTCTTCATTGATCATTGATCCTTGTTCATTCTTCATCGTTCATTCGTCATTGACCATTAATCATTGTTCAATCTTCATCGTTCATTCTTCATTCTTCATTGATCATTGATCCTTGTTCATTCTTCATCGTTCATTCTTCATTGATCATTGATCCTTGTTCATTCTTCATCGTTCATTCTTCATTGATCATTGATCCTTGTTCATTCTTCATCGTTCATTCTTCATTGATCATTGATCCTTGTTCATTCTTCATTGTTCATTCGTCATTGACCATTAATCATTGTTCATTCTTCATCGTTCATACTTCATTGATCATTGATCCTTATTCATTCTTCATCGTTCAATCTTCATTGATCAATGATCCTTGTTCATTCTTCATCGTTCATTCTTCATTGATCATTGATCCTTGTTCATTCTTCATCTTTCATTCTTCATTGATCATTGATCCTTGTTCATTCTTCATCCTTCATTCTTCATTGATCATTGATCCTTGTTCATTCTTCATCGTTCATTCGTCATTAACCATTGATCCTTGTTCATTCTTCATCGTTCATTCTTCATTGATCATTGATCCTTGTTCATTCTTCATCCTTCATTCGTCATTGACCATTAATCCTTGTTCATTCTTCATCGTTCATTCTTCATTGATCATTGATCCTTGTTCATTCTTCATCGTTCAATCTTCATTGATCAATGATCGTTGTTCATTCTTCATTGATCATTGATCCTTGTTCATTCTTCATCGTTCATGCGTCATTGACCATTAATCATTGTTCAATCTTCATCGTTCATTCTTCATTGATCATTGATCCTTGTTCATTCTTCATCGTTCATTCTTCATTGATCATTGATCCTTGTTCATTCTTCATCGTTCATTCGTCATTGACCATTGATCCTTGTTCATTCTTCATCGTTCATTCTTCATTGATCATTGATCCTTGTTCATTCTTCATCCTTCATTCGTCATTGACTATTAATCCTTGTTCATTCTTCATCGTTCATTCTTCATTGATCATTGATCCTTGTTCATTCTTCATCGTTCAATCTTCATTGATCAATGATCCTTGTTCATTCTTCATCGTTCATTCTTCATTGATCATTGATCCTTGTTCATTCTTCATATTTCATTCTTCTTTGATCATTGATCCTTGTTCATTCTTCATCCTTCATTCTTCATTGATCATTGATCCTTGTTCATTCTTCATCGTTCATTCATCAATGATCATTGATCCTTGTTCATTCTTCATCGTTCATTCGTCATTGATCATTGATCCTTGTTCATTCTTCATCGTTCATTCTTCATTGATCATTAATCCTTGTTCATTCTTCATCGTTCATTCGTCATTGATCATTGATCCTTGTTCATTCTTCATCGTTTATTCTTCATTGATCAATGATCCTTGTTCATTCTTCATCTTTCATTCTTCATTGATCATTGATCCTTGTTCATTCTTCATCGTTCATTCTTCATTGATCATATGATCCTTGTTCATTCTTCATCGTTCATTGTTCATTGATCATTGATCCTTGTTCATTCTTCATCGTTCATTCTTCATTGATCATTGATCCTTGTTCATTCTTCATCGTTCATTCGTCATTGACCATTAATCCTTGTTCATTCTTCATCGTTCATTCGTCATTGATCATTGATCCTTGTTCATTCTTCATCGTTCATTCGTCATTGACCATTGATCCTTGTTCATTCTTCATCGTTCATTCGTCATTGATCAATGATCCTTGTTCATTCTTCATCGTTGATTCTTCATTGATCATTGATCCTTGTTCATTCTTCATCGTTCATTCTTCATTGATCATTGATCCTTGTTCATTCTTCATCGTTCATTCGTCATTGACCATTAATCCTTGTTCATTCTTCATCGTTCATTCGTCATTGATCATTGATCCTTGTTCATTCTTCATCGTTCATTCGTCATTGATCATTGATCCTTGTTCATTCTTCATCGTTCATTCTTCATTGATCATTGATCCTTGTTCATTCTTCATCGTTCATTCTTCATTGATCATTGATCCTTGTTCATTCTTCGTCGTTCATTCTTCATTGATCATTGATCCTTGTTCATTCTTCATCGTTCATTCGACATTAATCATTGATCCTTGTTCATTCTTCATCATTCATTCTTCATTGATCATTGATCCTTGTTCATTCTTCATCGTTCATTCGTCATTGATCATTGATCCTTGTTCATTCTTCATCGTTCATTCTTCATTTATCATTGATCCTTGTTCATTCTTCATCCTCCATTCTTCATTGATCATTGATCCTTGTTCATTCTTCATCGTTCATTCTTCATTGATCATTGATCCTTGTTCATTCTTCATCGTTCATTCGTCATTGACCATTGATCCTTGTTCATTCTTCATCGTTCATTCTTCATTGATCATTGATCCTTGTTCATTCTTCATCCTTCATTCGTCATTGACCATTAATCCTTGTTCATTCTTCATCGTTCATTCTTCATTGATCATTGATCCTTGTTCATTCTTCATCGTTCAATCTTCATTGATCAATGATCGTTGTTCATTCTTCATTGATCATTGATCCTTGTTCATTCTTCATCGTTCATTCGTCATTGACCATTAATCATTGTTCAATCTTCATCGTTCATTCTTCATTCTTCATTGATTATTGATCCTTGTTCATTTTTCATCGTTCATTCTTCATTGATCATTGATCCTTGTTCATTCTTCATCGTTCATTCGTCATTGACCATTAATCATTGTTCATTCTTCATCGTTCATACTTCATTGATCATTGATCCTTATTCATTCTTCATCGTTCAATCTTCATTGATCAATGATCCTTGTTCATTCTTCATCGTTCATTCTTCATTGATCATTGATCCTTGTTCATTCTTCATCTTTCATTCTTCATTGATCATTGATCCTTGTTCATTCTTCATCCTTCATTCTTCATTGATCATTGATCCTTGTTCATTCTTCATCGTTCATTCGTCATTAACCATTGATCCTTGTTCATTCTTCATCGTTCATTCTTCATTGATCATTGATCCTTGTTCATTCTTCATCCTTCATTCGTCATTGACCATTAATCCTTGTTCATTCTTCATCGTTCATTCTTCATTGATCATTGATCCTTTTTCATTCTTCATCGTTCAATCTTCATTGATCAATGATCGTTGTTCATTCTTCATTGATCATTGATCCTTGATCATTCTTCATCGTTCATGCGTCATTGACCATTAATCATTGTTCAATCTTCATCGTTCATTCTTCATTGATCATTGATCCTTGTTCATTCTTCATCGTTCATTCTTCATTGATCATTGATCCTTGTTCATTCTTCATCGTTCATTCGTCATTGACCATTGATCCTTGTTCATTCTTCATCGTTCATTCTTCATTGATCATTGATCCTTGTTCATTCTTCATCCTTCATTCGTCATTGACCATTAATCCTTGTTCATTCTTCATCGTTCATTCTTCATTGATCATTGATCCTTGTTCATTCTTCATCGTTCAATCTTCATTGATCAATGATCCTTGTTCATTCTTCATCGTTCATTCTTCATTGATCATTGATCCTTGTTCATTCTTCATATTTCATTCTTCATTGATCATTGATCCTTGTTCATTCTTCATCCTTCATTCTTCATTGATCATTGATCCTTGTTCATTCTTCATCGTTCATTCATCAATGATCATTGATCCTTGTTCATTCTTCATCGTTCATTCGTCATTGATCATTGATCCTTGTTCATTCTTCATCGTTCATTCTTCATTGATCATTAATCCTTGTTCATTCTTCATCGTTCATTCGTCATTGATCATTGATCCTTGTTCATTCTTCATCGTTTGTTCTTCATTGATCATTGATCCTTGTTCATTCTTCATCGTTCATTCTTCATTGATCATTGATCCTTGTTCATTCTTCATCGTTCATTCGTCATTGACCATTAATCCTTGTTCATTCTTCATCGTTCATTCGTCATTGATCATTGATCCTTGTTCATTCTTCATCGTTAATTCTTCATTGATCATTGATCCTTGTTCATTCTTCATCCTTCATTCTTCATTGATCATTGATCCTTGTTCATTCTTCATCGTTCATTCATCATTGATCATTGATCCTTGTTCATTCTTCATCTTTCATTCTTCATTGATCATTTATCCTTGTTCATTCTTCATCGTTCATTCGTCATTGACCATTGATCCTTGTTCATTCTTCATCGTCCATTCGTCATTGATCATTGATCCTTGTTCATTCTTCATCGTTCATTCTTCATTGATCATTGATCCTTGTTCATTCTTCATCGTTCATTCTTCATTGATCATTGATCCTTGTTCATTCTTCATCGTTCATTCTTCATTGATCATTGATCCTTGTTCATTCTTCATCGTTCATTCGTCATTGACCATTAATCCTTGTTCATTCTTCATCGTTCATTCGTCATTGATCATTGATCCTTGTTCATTCTTCATCGTTAATTCTTCATTGATCATTGATCCTTGTTCATTCTTCATCATTCATTCTTCATTGATCATTGATCCTTGTTCATTCTTCATCGTTCATTCGTCATTGATCATTGATCCTTGTTCATTCTTCATCGTTCATTCGTCATTGACCATTGATCCTTGTTCATTCTTCATCGTTCATTCTTCATTGATCATTGATCCTTGTTCATTCTTCATCCTTTATTCTTCATTGATCTTTGATCCTTGTTCATTCTTCATCGTTCATTCTTTATTGATCATTGATCCTTGTTCATTCTTCATCGTTCAATCTTCATTGATCAACGATCCTTGTTCATTCTTCATCGTTCATTCTTCATTGATCAATGATCCTTGTTCATTCTTCATCGTTCATACTTCATTGCTCATTGATCCTTATTCATTCTTCATCGTTCAATCTTCATTGATCAATGATCCTTGTTCATTCTTCATCGTTCATTCTTCATTGATCATTGATCCTTGTTCATTCTTCATCTTTCATTCTTCATTGATCATTGATCCTTGTTCATTCTTCATCGTTCATTCTTCATTGATCATTGATCCTTGTGCATTCTTCATCGTTCATTCTTCATTGATCATTGATCCTTGTTCATTCTTCATCGTTCATTCTTCATTGATCATTGATCCTTGTTCATTCTTCATCATTCATTCGTCATTGACCATTAATCCTTGTTCATTCTTCATCGTTCATTCGTCATTGATCATTGATCCTTGTTCATTCTTCATCGTTCATTCGTCATTGACCATTGATCCTTGTTCATTCTTCATCGTTCATTCGTCATTGATCATTGATCCTTGTTCATTCTTCATCGTTCATTCGTCATTGATCATTAATCATTGTTCATTCTTCATCGTTCATTCGTCATTGATCATTGATCCTTGTTCATTCTTCATCGTTAATTTTTCATTGATCATTGATCCTTGTTCATTCTTCATCCTTCATTCTTCATTGATTATTGATCCTTGTTCATTCTTCATCGTTCATTCTTCATTGATCATTGATCCTTGTTCATTCTTCATCGTTCAATCCTCATTGATCAATGATCCTTGTTCATTCTTCATCGTTCATTCTTCATTGATCATTGATCCTTGTTCATTCTTCATCGTTTATTCTTCATTGATCATTGATCCTTGTTCATTCTTCATCGTTCATTCGTCATTGACCATTGATCCTTGTTCATTCTTCATCGTTCATTCTTCATTGATCATCGATCCTTGTTCATTCTTCATCCTTCATTCGTCATTGACCATTAATCCTTGTTCATTCTTCATAGTTCATTCTTCATTGATCATTGATCCTTGTTCATTCTTCATCGTTCAATCTTCATTGATCAATGATCCTTGTTCATTCTTCATCGTTCATACTTCATTGATCATTGATCCTTATTCATTCTTCATCGTTCAATCTTCATTGATCAATGATCCTTGTTCATTCTTCATCGTTCAATCTTCATTGATCATTGATCCTTGTTCATTCTTCATCGTTCATTCTTCATTGATCATTGATCCTTGTTCATTCTTCATCGTTCATTCTTCATTGATCATTGATCCTTGTTCATTCTTCATCGTTCATTCTTCATTGATCATTGATACTTGTTCATTCTTCATCGTTCATTCTTCATTGAGCATTGATCGTTGTTCATTCTTCGTCGTTCATTCTTCATTGACCATTGATCCTTGTTCATTCTTCATCGTTCATTCGTCATTGATCATTGATCCTTGTTCCTTCTTCATCATTCATTCTTCATTGATCATTGATCCTTGTTCATTCTTCATCGTTCATTCGTCATTGATCATTGATCCTTGTTCATTCTTCATCGTTCATTCTTCATTGATCATTGATCCTTGTTCATTCTTCATCGTTCATTCTTCATTGATCATTGATCCTTGTTCATTCTTCATCGTTCATTCGTCATTGACCATTGATCCTTGTTCATTCTTCATCGTTCATTCTTCATTGATCATTGATCCTTGTTCATTCTTCATCCTTCATTCGTCATTGACCATTAATCCTTGTTCATTCTTCATCGTTCATTCTTCATTGATCATTGATCCTTGTTCATTCTTCATCGTTCATTCGTCATTGACCATTAATCATTGTTCATTCTTCATCGTTCATACTTCATTGACCATTGATCCTTATTCATTCTTCATCGTTCAATCTTCATTGATCAATGATCCTTGTTAATTCTTCATCGTTCATTCTTCATTGATCATTGATCATTGTTCATTCTTCATCTTTCATTCTTCATTGATCATTGATCCTTGTTCATTCTTCATCGTTCATTCGTCATTGACCATTAATCCTTGTTCATTCTTCATCGTTCATTCGTCATTGATCATTGATCCTTGTTCATTCTTCATCGTTCATTCGTCATTGACCATTGATCCTTGTTCATTCTTCATCGTTCATTCGTCATTGATCAATGATCCTTGTTCATTCTTCATCGTTCATTCTTCATTGATCATTGATCCTTGTTCATTCTTCATCGTTCATTCGTCATTGACCATTAATCCTTGTTCATTCTTCATCGTTCATTCGTCATTGATCATTGATCCTTGTTCATTCTTCATCGTTCATTCGTCATTGATCATTGATCCTTGTTCATTCTTCATCGTTCATTCTTCATTGATCATTGATCCTTGTTCATTCTTCATCGTTCATTCGACATTAATCATTGATCCTTGTTCATTCTTCATCATTCATTCTTCATTGATCATTGATCCTTGTTCATTCTTCATCGTTCATTCGTCATTGATCATTGATCCTTGTTCATTCTTCATCGTTCATTCTTCATTTATCATTGATCCTTGTTCATTCTTCATCCTCCATTCTTCATTGATCATTGATCCTTGTTCATTCTTCATCGTTCATTCTTCATTGATCATTGATCCTTGTTCATTCTTCATCGTTCATTCATCAATGATCATTGATCCTTGTTCATTCTTCATCGTTCATTCGTCATTGATCATTGATCCTTGTTCATTCTTCATCGTTCATTCTTCATTGATCATTAATCCTTGTTCATTCTTCATCGTTCATTCGTCATTGATCATTGATCCTTGTTCATTCTTCATCGTTTATTCTTCATTGATCAATGATCCTTGTTCATTCTTCATCTTTCATTCTTCATTGATCATTGATCCTTGTTCATTCTTCATCGTTCATTCTTCATTGATCATTGATCCTTGTTCATTCTTCATCGTTCATTCTTCATTGATCATTGATCCTTGTTCATTCTTCATCGTTCATTCGTCATTGACCATTAATCCTTGTTCATTCTTCATCGTTCATTCGTCATTGATCATTGATCCTTGTTCATTCTTCATCGTTCATTCGTCATTGACCATTGATCCTTGTTCATTCTTCATCGTTCATTCGTCATTGATCAATGATTCTTGTTCATTCTTCATCGTTGATTCTTCATTGATAATTGATCCTTGTTCATTCTTCATCGTTCATTCTTCATTGATCATTGATCCTTGTTCATTCTTCATCGTTCATTCGTCATTGACCATTAATCCTTGTTCATTCTTCATCGTTCATTCGTCATTGATCATTGATCCTTGTTCATTCTTCATCGTTCATTCTTCATTGATCATTGATCCTTGTTCATTCTTCATCGTTCATTCTTCATTGATCATTGATCCTTGTTCATTCTTCGTCGTTCATTCTTCATTGATCATTGATCCTTGTTCATTCTTCATCGTTCATTCGACATTAATCATTGATCCTTGTTCATTCTTCATCATTCATTCTTCATTGATCATTGATCCTTGTTCATTCTTCATCGTTCATTCGTCATTGATCATTGATCCTTGTTCATTCTTCATCGTTCATTCTTCATTTATCATTGATCCTTGTTCATTCTTCATCCTCCATTCTTCATTGATCATTGATCCTTGTTCATTCTTCATCGTTCATTCGTCATTAACCATTGATCCTTGTTCATTCTTCATCGTTCATTCTTCATTGATCATTGATCCTTGTTCATTCTTCATCGTTCATTCTTCATTGATCATTGATCCTTGTTCATTCTTCATCGTTCATTCGTCATTGACCATTAATCCTTGTTCATTCTTCATCGTTCATTCGTCATTGATCATTGATCCTTGTTCATTCTTCATCGTTCATTCGTCATTGATCATTGATCCTTGTTCATTCTTCATCGTTCATTCTTCATTGATCATTGATCCTTGTTCATTCTTCATCGTTCATTCGACATTAATCATTGATCCTTGTTCATTCTTCATCATTCATTCTTCATTGATCATTGATCCTTGTTCATTCTTCATCGTTCATTCGTCATTGATCATTGATCCTTGTTCATTCTTCATCGTTCATTCTTCATTTATCATTGATCCTTGTTCATTCTTCATCCTCCATTCTTCATTGATCATTGATCCTTGTTCATTCTTCATCGTTCATTCTTCATTGATCATTGATCCTTGTTCATTCTTCATCGTTCATTCATCAATGATCATTGATCCTTGTTCATTCTTCATCGTTCATTCGTCATTGATCATTGATCCTTGTTCATTCTTCATCGTTCATTCTTCATTGATCATTAATCCTTGTTCATTCTTCATCGTTCATTCGTCATTGATCATTGATCCTTGTTCATTCTTCATCGTTTATTCTTCATTGATCAATGATCCTTGTTCATTCTTCATCTTTCATTCTTCATTGATCATTGATCCTTGTTCATTCTTCATCGTTCATTCTTCATTGATCATTGATCCTTGTTCATTCTTCATCGTTCATTCTTCATTGATCATTGATCCTTGTTCATTCTTCATCGTTCATTCGTCATTGACCATTAATCCTTGTTCATTCTTCATCGTTCATTCGTCATTGATCATTGATCCTTGTTCATTCTTCATCGTTCATTCGTCATTGACCATTGATCCTTGTTCATTCTTCATCGTTCATTCGTCATTGATCAATGATCCTTGTTCATTCTTCATCGTTGATTCTTCATTGATCATTGATCCTTGTTCATTCTTCATCGTTCATTCTTCATTGATCATTGATCCTTGTTCATTCTTCATCGTTCATTCGTCATTGACCATTAATCCTTGTTCATTCTTCATCGTTCATTCGTCATTGATCATTGATCCTTGTTCATTCTTCATCGTTCATTCGTCATTGATCATTGATCCTTGTTCATTCTTCATCGTTCATTCTTCATTGATCATTGATCCTTGTTCATTCTTCATCGTTCATTCTTCATTGATCATTGATCCTTGTTCATTCTTCGTCGTTCATTCTTCATTGATCATTGATCCTTGTTCATTCTTCATCGTTCATTCGACATTAATCATTGATCCTTGTTCATTCTTCATCATTCATTCTTCATTGATCATTGATCCTTGTTCATTCTTCATCGTTCATTCGTCATTGATCATTGATCCTTGTTCATTCTTCATCGTTCATTCTTCATTTATCATTGATCCTTGTTCATTCTTCATCCTCCATTCTTCATTGATCATTGATCCTTGTTCATTCTTCATCGTTCATTCGTCATTAACCATTGATCCTTGTTCATTCTTCATCGTTCATTCTTCATTGATCATTGATCCTTGTTCATTCTTCATCGTTCATTCTTCATTGATCATTGATCCTTGTTCATTCTTCATCGTTCATTCTTCATTGATCATTGATCCTTGTTCATTCTTCATCGTTCATTCGTCATTGACCATTAATCATTGTTCATTCTTCATCGTTCATACTTCATTGATCATTGATCCTTATTCATTCTTCATCGTTCAATCTTCATTGATCAATGATCCTTGTTCATTCTTCATCGTTCATTCTTCATTGATCATTGATCCTTGTTCATTCTTCATCTTTCATTCTTCATTGATCATTGATCCTTGTTCATTCTTCATCCTTCATTCTTCATTGATCATTGATCCTTGTTCATTCTTCATCGTTCATTCGTCATTAACCATTGATCCTTGTTCATTCTTCATCGTTCATTCTTCATTGATCATTGATCCTTGTTCATTCTTCATCCTTCATTCGTCATTGACCATTAATCCTTGTTCATTCTTCATCGTTCATTCTTCATTGATCATTGATCCTTGTTCATTCTTCATCGTTCAATCTTCATTGATCAATGATCGTTGTTCATTCTTCATTGATCATTGATCCTTGTTCATTCTTCATCGTTCATGCGTCATTGACCATTAATCATTGTTCAATCTTCATCGTTCATTCTTCATTGATCATTGATCCTTGTTCATTCTTCATCGTTCATTCTTCATTGATCATTGATCCTTGTTCATTCTTCATCGTTCATTCGTCATTGACCATTGATCCTTGTTCATTCTTCATCGTTCATTCTTCATTGATCATTGATCCTTGTTCATTCTTCATCGTTCATTCGTCATTGACCATTAATCCTTGTTCATTCTTCATCGTTCATTCTTCATTGATCATTGATCCTTGTTCATTCTTCATCGTTCAATCTTCATTGATCAATGATCCTTGTTCATTCTTCATCGTTCATTCTTCATTGATCATTGATCCTTGTTCATTCTTCATATTTCATTCTTCATTGATCATTGATCCTTGTTCATTCTTCATCGTTCATTCTTCATTGATCATTGATCCTTGTTCATTCTTCATCGTTCATTCATCAATGATCATTGATCCTTGTTCATTCTTCATCGTTCATTCGTCATTGATCATTGATCCTTGTTCATTCTTCATCGTTCATTCTTCATTGATCATTAATCCTTGTTCATTCTTCATCGTTCATTCGTCATTGATCATTGATCCTTGTTCATTCTTCATCGTTTATTCTTCATTGATCAATGATCCTTGTTAATTCTTCATCTTTCATTCTTCATTGATCATTGATCCTTGTTCATTCTTCATCGTTCATTCTTCATTGATCATTGATCCTTGTTCATTCTTCATCGTTCATTCTTCATTGATCATTGATCCTTGTTCATTCTTCATCGTTCATTCGTCATTGACCATTAATCCTTGTTCATTCTTCATCGTTCATTCGTCATTGATCATTGATCCTTGTTCATTCTTCATCGTTCATTCGTCATTGACCATTCATCCTTGTTCATTCTTCATCGTTCATTCGTCATTGATCAATGATCCTTGTTCATTCTTCATCGTTGATTCTTCATTGATCATTGATCCTTGTTCATTCTTCATCGTTCATTCTTCATTGATCATTGATCCTTGTTCATTCTTCATCGTTCATTCGTCATTGACCATTAATCCTTGTTCATTCTTCATCGTTCATTCGTCATTGATCATTGATCCTTGTTCATTCTTCATCGTTCATTCGTCATTGATCATTGATCCTTGTTCATTCTTCATCGTTCATTCTTCATTGATCATTGATCCTTGTTCATTCTTCATCGTTCATTCTTCATTGATCATTGATCCTTGTTCATTCTTCGTCGTTCATTCTTCGTTGATCATTGATCCTTGTTCATTCTTCATCGTTCATTCGACATTAATCATTGATCCTTGTTCATTCTTCATCATTCATTCTTCATTGATCATTGATCCTTGTTCATTCTTCATCGTTCATTCGTCATTGATCATTGATCCTTGTTCATTCTTCATCGTTCATTCTTCATTTATCATTGATCCTTGTTCATTCTTCATCCTCCATTCTTCATTGATCATTGATCCTTGTTCATTCTTCATCGTTCATTCGACATTAATCATTGATCCTTGTTCATTCTTCATCATTCATTCTTCATTGATCATTGATCCTTGTTCATTCTTCATCGTTCATTCGTCATTGATCATTGATCCTTGTTCATTCTTCATCGTTCATTCTTCATTGATCATTGATCCTTGTTCATTCTTCATCCTTCATTCGTCATTGACCATTAATCCTTGTTCATTCTTCATCGTTCATTCTTCATTGATCATTGATCCTTGTTCATTCTTCATCGTTCAATCTTCATTGATCAATGATCGTTGTTCATTCTTCATTGATCATTGATCCTTGTTCATTCTTCATCGTTCATTCGTCATTGACCATTAATCATTGTTCAATCTTCATCGTTCATTCTTCATTCTTCATTGATCATTGATCCTTGTTCATTCTTCATCGTTCATTCTTCATTGATCATTGATCCTTGTTCATTCTTCATCGTTCATTCTTCATTGATCATTGATCCTTGTTCATTCTTCATCGTTCATTCTTCATTGATCATTGATCCTTGTTCATTCTTCATCGTTCATTCGTCATTGACCATTAATCATTGTTCATTCTTCATCGTTCATACTTCATTGATCATTGATCCTTATTCATTCTTCATCGTTCAATCTTCATTGATCAATGATCCTTGTTCATTCTTCATCGTTCATTCTTCATTGATCATTGATCCTTGTTCATTCTTCATCTTTCATTCTTCATTGATCATTGATCCTTGTTCATTCTTCATCCTTCATTCTTCATTGATCATTGCTCCTTGTTCATTCTTCATCGTTCATTCGTCATTAACCATTGATCCTTGTTCATTCTTCATCGTTCATTCTTCATTGATCATTGATCCTTGTTCATTCTTCATCCTTCATTCGTCATTGACCATTAATCCTTGTTCATTCTTCATCGTTCATTCTTCATTGATCATTGATCCTTGTTCATTCTTCATCGTTCAATCTTCATTGATCAATGATCGTTGTTCATTCTTCATTGATCATTGATCCTTGTTCATTCTTCATCGTTCATGCGTCATTGACCATTAATCATTGTTCAATCTTCATCGTTCATTCTTCATTGATCATTGATCCTTGTTCATTCTTCATCGTTCATTCTTCATTGATCATTGATCCTTGTTCATTCTTCATCGTTCATTCGTCATTGACCATTGATCTTTGTTCATTCTTCATCGTTCATTCTTCATTGATCATTGATCCTTGTTCATTCTTCATCCTTCATTCGTCATTGACCATTAATCCTTGTTCATTCTTCATCGTTCATTCTTCATTGATCATTGATCCTTGTTCATTCTTCATCGTTCAATCTTCATTGATCAATGATCCTTGTTCATTCTTCATCGTTCATTCTTCATTGATCATTGATCCTTGTTCATTCTTCATATTTCATTCTTCATTGATCATTGATCCTTGTTCATTCTTCATCCTTCATTCTTCATTGATCATTGATCCTTGTTCATTCTTCATCGTTCATTCATCAATGATCATTGATCCTTGTTCATTCTTCATCGTTCATTCGTCATTGATCATTGATCCTTGTTCATTCTTCATCGTTCATTCTTCATTGATCATTAATCCTTGTTCATTCTTCATCGTTCATTCGTCATTGATCATTGATCCTTGTTCATTCTTCATCGTTTATTCTTCATTGATCATTGATCCTTGTTCATTCTTCATCGTTCATTCTTCATTGATCATTGATCCTTGTTCATTCTTCATCGTTCATTCGTCATTGACCATTAATCCTTGTTCATTCTTCATCGTTCATTCGTCATTGATCATTGATCCTTGTTCATTCTTCATCGTTAATTCTTCATTGATCATTGATCCTTGTTCATTCTTCATCCTTCATTCTTCATTGATCATTGATCCTTGTTCATTCTTCATCGTTCATTCATCATTGATCATTGATCCTTGTTCATTCTTCATCTTTCATTCTTCATTGATCATTTATCCTTGTTCATTCTTCATCGTTCATTCGTCATTGACCATTGATCCTTGTTCATTCTTCATCGTCCATTCGTCATTGATCATTGATCCTTGTTCATTCTTCATCGTTCATTCTTCATTGATCATTGATCCTTGTTCATTCTTCATCGTTCATTCTTCATTGATCATTGATCCTTGTTCATTCTTCATCGTTCATTCTTCATTGATCATTGATCCTTGTTCATTCTTCATCGTTCATTCGTCATTGACCATTAATCCTTGTTCATTCTTCATCGTTCATTCGTCATTGATCATTGATCCTTGTTCATTCTTCATCGTTAATTCTTCATTGATCATTGATCCTTGTTCATTCTTCATCATTCATTCTTCATTGATCATTGATCCTTGTTCATTCTTCATCGTTCATTCGTCATTGATCATTGATCCTTGTTCATTCTTCATCGTTCATTCGTCATTGACCATTGATCCTTGTTCATTCTTCATCGTTCATTCTTCATTGATCATTGATCCTTGTTCATTCTTCATCCTTTATTCTTCATTGATCTTTGATCCTTGTTCATTCTTCATCGTTCATTCTTTATTGATCATTGATCCTTGTTCATTCTTCATCGTTCAATCTTCATTGATCAACGATCCTTGTTCATTCTTCATCGTTCATTCTTCATTGATCAATGATCCTTGTTCATTCTTCATCGTTCATACTTCATTGATCATTGATCCTTATTCATTCTTCATCGTTCAATCTTCATTGATCAATGATCCTTGTTCATTCTTCATCGTTCATTCTTCATTGATCATTGATGCTTGTTCATTCTTCATCTTTCATTCTTCATTGATCATTGATCCTTGTTCATTCTTCATCGTTCATTCTTCATTGATCATTGATCCTTGTGCATTCTTCATCGTTCATTCTTCATTGATCATTGATCCTTGTTCATTCTTCATCGTTCATTCTTCATTGATCATTGATCCTTGTTCATTCTTCATCGTTCATTCGTCATTGACCATTAATCCTTGTTCATTCTTCATCGTTCATTCGTCATTGATCATTGATCCTTGTTCATTCTTCATCGTTCATTCGTCATTGACCATTGATCCTTGTTCATTCTTCATCGTTCATTCGTCATTGATCATTGATCCTTGTTCATTCTTCATCGTTCATTCGTCATTGATCATTAATCCTTGTTCATTCTTCATCGTTCATTCGTCATTGATCATTGATCCTTGTTCATTCTTCATCGTTAATTTTTCATTGATCATTGATCCTTGTTCATTCTTCATCCTTCATTCTTCATTGATTATTGATCCTTGTTCATTCTTCATCGTTCATTCTTCATTGATCATTGATCCTTGTTCATTCTTCATCGTTCAATCCTCATTGATCAATGATCCTTGTTCATTCTTCATCGTTCATTCTTCATTGATCATTGATCCTTGTTCATTCTTCATTGTTTATTCTTCATTGATCATTGATCCTTGTTCATTCTTCATCGTTCATTCGTCATTGACCATTGATCCTTGTTCATTCTTCATCGTTCATTCTTCATTGATCATTGATCCTTGTTCATTCTTCATCCTTCATTCGTCATTGACCATTAATCCTTGTTCATTCTTCATAGTTCATTCTTCATTGATCATTGATCCTTGTTCATTCTTCATCGTTCAATCTTCATTGATCGATGATCATTGTTCATTCTTCATCGTTCATTCTTCATTGATCATTGATCCTTGTTCATTCTTCATCTTTCATTCTTCATTGATCATTGATCCTTGTTCATTCTTCATCGTTCATTCTTCATTGATCAATGATCCTTGATCATTCTTCATCGTTCATTCTTCATTGATCATTGATCCTTGTTCATTCTTCATCGTTGATTCGTCATTGACCATTGATCCTTGTTCATTCTTCATCGTTCATTCTTCATTGATCATTGATCCTTGTTCATTCTTCATCGTTCATTCTTCAATGATCATTGATCCTTGTTCATTCTTCATCCTTCATTCGTCATTGACCATTAATCCTTGTTCAATCTTCATCGTTCATTCTTCATTGATCATTGATCCTTGTTCATTCTTCATCGTTCAATCTTCATTGATCATTGATCCTTGTTCATTCTTCATCGTTCATTCTTCATTGATCATTGATCCTTGTTCATTCTTTATCGTTCATTCTTCATTGATCATTGATCCTTGTTCATTCTTCATCGTTCATTCTTCATTGATCATTGATCCTTGTTCATTCTTCATCCTTCATTCGTCATTGACCATTAATCCTTGTTCATTCTTCATAGTTCATTCTTCATTGATCATTGATCCTTGTTCATTCTTCATCGTTCAATCTTCATTGATCGATGATCATTGTTCATTCTTCATCGTTCATTCTTCATTGATCATTGATCCTTGTTCATTCTTCATCTTTCATTCTTCATTGATCATTGATCCTTGTTCATTCTTCATCGTTCATTCTTCATTGATCAATGATCCTTGATCATTCTTCATCGTTCATTCTTCATTGATCATTGATCCTTGTTCATTCTTCATCGTTCATTCTTCAATGATCATTGATCCTTGTTCATTCTTCATCCTTCATTCGTCATTGACCATTAATCCTTGTTCAATCTTCATCGTTCATTCTTCATTGATCATTGATCCTTGTTCATTCTTCATCGTTCAATCTTCATTGATCATTGATCCTTGTTCATTCTTCATCGTTCATTCTTCATTGATCATTGATCCTTGTTCATTCTTCATCGTTCATTCTTCATTGATCATTGATCCTTGTTCATTCTTCATCGTTCATTGATACTTGTTCATTCTTCATCGTTCATTTTTCATTGAGCATTGATCCTTGTTCATTCTTCGTCGTTCATTCTTCATTGACCATTGATCCTTGTTCATTCTTCATCGTTCATTCGTCATTGATCATTGATCCTTGTTCATTCTTCGTCGTTCATTCGTCATTGATCATTGATCCTTGTTCATTCTTCATCATTCATTCTTCATTGATCATTGATCTTTGTTCATTCTTCATCGTTCATTTGTCATTGATCATTGATCCTTGTTCATTCTTCATCGTTCATTCTTCATTGATCATTGATCCTTGTTCATTCTTCATCGTTCATTCGTCATTGATCATTGATCCTTGTTCATTCTTCATCGTTCATTCGTCATTGACCATTGATCCTTGTTCATTCTTCATCGTTCATTCGTCATTGATCATTGATCCTTGTTCATTCTTCATCGTTCATTCGTCATTGATCATTAATCCTTGTTCATTCTTCATCGTTCATTCGTCATTGATCATTGATCCTTGTTCATTCTTCATCGTTAATTTTTCATTGATCATTGATCCTTGTTCATTCTTCATCCTTCATTCTTCATTGATTATTGATCCTTGTTCATTCTTCATCGTTCATTCTTCATTGATCATTGATCCTTGTTCATTCTTCATCGTTCAATCCTCATTGATCAATGATCCTTGTTCATTCTTCATCGTTCATTCTTCATTGATCATTGATCCTTGTTCATTCTTCATCGTTTATTCTTCATTGATCATTGATCCTTGTTCATTCTTCATCGTTCATTCGTCATTGACCATTGATCCTTGTTCATTCTTCATCGTTCATTCTTCATTGATCATTGATCCTTGTTCATTCTTCATCCTTCATTCGTCATTGACCATTAATCCTTGTTCATTCTTCATAGTTCATTCTTCATTGATCATTGATCCTTGTTCATTCTTCATCGTTCAATCTTCATTGATCGATGATCCTTGTTTATTCTTCATTGATCATTGATCCTTATTCATTCTTCATCGTTCATTCGTCATTGACCATTAATCATTGTTCATTCTTCATCGTTCATTCTTCATTGATCATTGATCCTTGTTCATTCTTCATCTTTCATTCTTCATTGATCATTGATCCTTGTTCATTCTTCATCGTTCATTCTTCATTGATCAATGATCCTTGATCATTCTTCATCGTTCATTCTTCATTGATCATTGATCCTTGTTCATTCTTCATCGTTCATTCGTCATTGACCATTGATCCTTGTTCATTCTTCATCGTTCATTCTTCATTGATCATTGATCCTTGTTCGTTCTTCATCGTTCATTCTTCAATGATCATTGATCCTTGTTCATTCTTCATCCTTCATTCGTCATTGACCATTAATCCTTGTTCAATCTTCATCGTTCATTCTTCATTGATCATTGATCCTTGTTCATTCTTCATCGTTCAATCTTCATTGATCATTGATCCTTGTTCATTCTTCATCGTTCATTCTTCATTGATCATTGATCCTTGTTCATTCTTCATTGTTCATTCTTCATTGATCATTGATCCTTGTTCATTCTTCATCGTTCATTCTTCATTGATCATTGATACTTGTTCATTCTTCATCGTTCATTTTTCATTGAGCATTGATCCTTGTTCATTCTTCGTCGTTCATTCTTCATTGACCATTGATCCTTGTTCATTCTTCATCGTTCATTCGTCATTGATCATTGATCCTTGTTCATTCTTCATCGTTCATTCGTCATTGATCATTGATCCTTGTTCATTCTTCATCATTCATTCTTCATTGATCATTGATCTTTGTTCATTCTTCATCGTTCATTTGTCATTGATCATTGATCCTTGTTCATTCTTCATCGTTCATTCTTCATTGATCATTGATCCTTGTTCATTCTTCATCGTTCATTCTTCATTGATCATTGATCCTTGTTCATTCTTCATCGTTCATTCGTCATTGACCATTGATCCTTGTTCATTCTTCATCGTTCATTCTTCATTGATCATTGATCCTTGTTCATTCTTCATCCTTCATTCGTCATTGACCATTAATCCTTGTTCATTCTTCATCGTTCATTCTTCATTGATCATTGATCCTTGTTCATTCTTCATCGTTCAATCTTCATTGATCAATGATCCTTGTTCATTCTTCATCGTTCATTCTTCATTGATCATTGATCCTTGTTCATTCTTCATCGTTCATTCTTCATTGATCATTGATCCTTGTTCATTCTTCATCGTTCATTGATCCTTGTTCCTTCTTCATCGTTCATTCGTCATTGACCATTAATCATTGTTCATTCTTCATCATTCATACTTCATTGATCATTGATCCTGTTTCATTCTTCATCGTTCATTCTTCATTGATCATTGATCCTTGTTCATTCTTCATCGTTCATTCTTCATTGATCATTGATCCTTGTTCATTATTCATCGTTCATTCTTCATTGATCATTGATCCTTGTTCATTCTTCATCGTTCATTCGTCATTGACCATTGATCCTTGTTCATTCTTCATCGTTCATTCTTCATTGATCATTGATCCTTGTTCATTCTTCATCCTTCATTCGTCATTGACCATTAATCCTTGTTCATTCTTCATCATTCATTTTTCATTGATCATTGATCCTTGTTCATTCTTCATCGTTCAATCTTCATTGATCAATGATCCTTGTTCATTCTTCATTGATCATTGATCCTTGTTCATTCTTCATCGTTCATTCGTCATTGACCATTAATCATTGTTCATTCTTCATCGTTCATTCTTCATTGATCATTGATCCTTGTTCATTCTTCATCGTTCATTCTTCAATGATCATTGATCCTTGTTCATTCTTCATCGTTCATTCTTCATTGATCATTGATCCTTGTTCATTCTTCATCGTTCATTCGTCATTGACCATTAATCATTGTTCATTCTTCATCGTTCATACTTCATTGACCATTGATCCTTATTCATTCTTCATCGTTCAATCTTCATTGATCAATGATCCTTGTTCATTCTTCATCGTTCATTCTTCATTGATCATTGATCCTTGTTCATTCTTCATCTTTCATTCTTCATTGATCATTGATCCTTGTTCATTCTTCATCGTTCATTCTTCATTGATCATTGATCCTTGTTCATTCTTCATCGTTCATTGTTCATTGATCATTGATCCTTGTTCATTCTTCATCGTTCATTCTTCATTGATCATTGATCCTTGTTCATTCTTCATCGTTCATTCGTCATTGACCATTAATCCTTGTTCATTCTTCATCGTTCATTCGTCATTGATCATTGATCCTTGTTCATTCTTCATCGTTCATTCGTCATTGACCATTGATCCTTGTTCATTCTTCATCCTTCATTCGTCATTGATCATTGATCCTTGTTCATTCTTCATCGTTCATTCTTCATTGATCATTGATCCTTGTTCATTCTTCATCGTTCATTCTTCATTGATCATTGATCCTTGTTCATTCTTCATCGTTCATTCTTCATTGATCATTGATCCTTGTTCATTCTTCATCGTTCATTCGTCATTGACCATTAATCCTTGTTCATTCTTCATCGTTCATTCGTCATTGATCATTGATCCTTGTTCATTCTTCATCGTTCATTCGTTATTGATCATTGATCCTTGTTCATTCTTCATCTTTCATTCTTCATTGATCATTTATCCTTGTTCATTCTTCATCGTTCATTCGTCATTGACCATTGATCCTTGTTCATTCTTCATCGTTCATTCGTCATTGATCATTGATCCTTGTTCATTCTTCATCGTTCATTCTTCATTGATCATTGATCCTTGTTCATTCTTCATCGTTCATTCTTCATTGATCATTGATCCTTGTTCATTCTTCATCGTTCATTCTTCATTGATCATTGATCCTTGTTCATTCTTCATCGTTCATTCGTCATTGACCATTAATCCTTGTTCATTCTTCATCGTTCATTCGTCATTGATCATTGATCCTTGTTCATTCTTCATCGTTCATTCTTCATTGATCATTGATCCTTTTTCATTCTTCATCGTTCATTCTTCATTGATCATTGATCCTTGTTCATTTTTCATCGTTCATTCGTCATTGACCATTAATCCTTGTTCATTCTTCATCGTTCATTCGTCATTGATCATTGATCCTTGTTCATTCTTCATCGTTCAATCTTCATTGATCATTGATCCTTGTTCATTCTTCATCGTTCATTCTTCATTGATCATTGATCCTTGTTCATTCTTCATCGTTCATTCTTCATTGATCATTGATCCTTGTTCATTCTTCATCGTTCATTCTTCATTGATCATTGATACTTGTTCATTCTTCATCGTTCATTTTTCATTGAGCATTGATCCTTGTTCATTCTTCGTCGTTCATTCTTCATTGACCATTGATCCTTGTTCATTCTTCATCGTTCATTCGTCATTGATCATTGATCCTTGTTCATTCTTCGTCGTTCATTCGTCATTGATCATTGATCCTTGTTCATTCTTCATCATTCATTCTTCATTGATCATTGATCTTTGTTCATTCTTCATCGTTCATTTGTCATTGATCATTGATCCTTGTTCATTCTTCATCGTTCATTCTTCATTGATCATTGATCCTTGTTCATTCTTCATCGTTCATTCTTCATTGATCATTGATCCTTGTTCATTCTTCATCGTTCATTCGTCATTGACCATTGATCCTTGTTCATTCTTCATCGTTCATTCTTCATTGATCATTGATCCTTGTTCATTCTTCATCCTTCATTCGTCATTGACCATTAATCCTTGTTCATTATTCATCGTTCATTCTTCATTGATCATTGATCCTTGTTCATTCTTCATCGTTCAATCTTCATTGATCAATGATCCTTGTTCATTCTTCATCGTTCATTCTTCATTGATCATTGATCCTTGTTCATTCTTCATCGTTCATTCTTCATTGATCATTGATCCTTGTTCATTCTTCATCGTTCATTGATCCTTGTTCCTTCTTCATCGTTCATTCGTCATTGACCATTAATCATTGTTCATTCTTCATCATTCATACTTCATTGATCATTGATCCTGTTTCATTCTTCATCGTTCATTCTTCATTGATCATTGATCCTTGTTCATTCTTCATCGTTCATTCTTCATTGATCATTGATCCTTGTTCATTCTTCATCGTTCATTCTTCATTGATCATTGATCCTTGTTCATTCTTCATCGTTCATTCGTCATTGACCATTGATCCTTGTTCATTCTTCATCGTTCATTCTTCATTGATCATTGATCCTTGTTCATTCTTCATCCTTCATTCGTCATTGACCATTAATCCTTGTTCATTCTTCATCATTCATTTTTCATTGATCATTGATCCTTGTTCATTCTTCATCGTTCAATCTTCATTGATCAATGATCCTTGTTCATTCTTCATTGATCATTGATCCTTGTTCATTCTTCATCGTTCATTCTTCAATGATCATTGATCCTTGTTCATTCTTCATCGTTCATTCTTCATTGATCATTGATCCTTGTTCATTCTTCATCGTTCATTCTTCATTGATCATTGATCCTTGTTCATTCTTCATCGTTCATTCTTCATTGATCATTGATCCTTGTTCATTCTTCATCGTTCATTCGTCATTGACCATTGATCCTTGTTCATTCTTCATCGTTCATTCTTCATTGATCATTGATCCTTGTTCATTCTTCATCCTTCATTCGTCATTGACCATTAATCCTTGTTCATTCTTCATCGTTCATTCTTCATTGATCATTGATCCTTGTTCATTCTTCATCGTTCAATCTTCATTGATCAATGATCCTTGTTCATTCTTCATCGTTCATTCTTCATTGATCATTGATCCTTGTTGATTCTTCATCGTTCATTCTTCATTGATCATTGATCCTTGTTCATTCTTCATCGTTTATTCTTCATTTATCATTGATCCTTGTTCCTTCTTCATCGTTCATTCGTCATTGACCATTAATCATTGTTCATTCTTCATCATTCATACTTCATTGATCATTGATCCTGTTTCATTCTTCATCGTTCATTCTTCATTGATCATTGATCCTTGTTCATTCTTCATCGTTCATTCTTCATTGATCATTGATCCTTGTTCATTCTTCATCGTTCATTCTTCATTGATCATTGATCCTTGTTCATTCTTCATCGTTCATTCGTCATTGACCATTGATCCTTGTTCATTCTTCATCGTTCATTCTTCATTGATCATTGATCCTTGTTCATTCTTCATCCTTCATTCGTCATTGACCATTAATCCTTGTTCATTCTTCATCATTCATTTTTCATTGATCATTGATCCTTGTTCATTCTTCATCGTTCAATCTTCATTGATCAATGATCCTTGTTCATTCTTCATTGATCATTGATCCTTGTTCATTCTTCATCGTTCATTCGTCATTGACCATTAATCATTGTTCATTCTTCATCGTTCATTCTTCATTGATCATTGATCCTTGTTCATTCTTCATCGTTCATTCTTCAATGATCATTGATCCTTGTTCATTCTTCATCGTTCATTCTTCATTGATCATTGATCCTTGTTCATTCTTCATCGTTCATTCGTCATTGACCATTAATCATTGTTCATTCTTCATCGTTCATACTTCATTGACCATTGATCCTTATTCATTCTTCATCGTTCAATCTTCATTGATCAATGATCCTTGTTCATTCTTCATCGTTCATTCTTCATTGATCATTGATCCTTGTTCATTCTTCATCTTTCATTCTTCATTGATCATTGATCCTTGTTCATTCTTCATCGTTCATTCTTCATTGATCATTGATCCTTGTTCATTCTTCATCGTTCATTCTTCATTGATCATTGATCCTTGTTCATTCTTCATCGTTCATTCGTCATTGACTATTAATCCTTGTTCATTCTTCATCGTTCATTCGTCATTGATCATTGATCCTTGTTCATTCTTCATCGTTCATTCGTCATTGATCATTGATCCTTGTTCATTCTTCATCTTTCATTCTTCATTGATCATTTATCCTTGTTCATTCTTCATCGTTCATTCGTCATTGACCATTGATCCTTGTTCATTCTTCATCGTTCATTCGTCATTGATCATTGATCCTTGTTCATTCTTCATCGTTCATTCTTCATTGATCATTGATCCTTGTTCATTCTTCATCGTTCATTCTTCATTGATCATTGATCCTTGTTCATTCTTCATCGTTCATTCTTCATTGATCATTGATCCTTGTTCATTCTTCATCGTTCATTCGTCATTGACCATTAATCCTTGTTCATTCTTCATCGTTCATTCGTCATTGATCATTGATCCTTGTTCATTCTTCATCGTTCATTCTTCATTGATCATTGATCCTTGTTCATTCTTCATCGTTCATTCTTCATTGATCATTGATCCTTGTTCATTTTTCATCGTTCATTCGTCATTGACCATTAATCCTTGTTCATTCTTCATCGTTCATTCGTCATTGATCATTGATCCTTGTTCATTCTTCATCGTTAATTCTTCATTGATCATTGATCCTCGTTCATTCTTCATCCTTCATTCTTCATTGATCATTGATCCTTGTTCATTCTTCATCGTTCATTCGTCATTGATCATTGATCCTTTTTCATTCTTCATCTTTCATTCTTCATTGATCATTGATCCTTGTTCATTCTTCATCGTTCATTCTTCATTGATCATTGATCCTTGTTCATTCTTCATCGTTCATTCTTCATTGATCATTGATCCTTGTTCATTCTTCATCGTTCATTAGTCATTGACCATTAATCATTGTTCATTCTTCATCGTTCATACTTCATTGATCATTGATCCTTATTCATTCTTCATCGTTCAATCTTCATTGATCAATGATCCTTGTTCATTCTTCATCGTTCATTCTTCATTGATCATTGATCCTTGTTCATTCTTCATCGTTCAATCTTCATTGATCAATGATCCTTGTTCATTCTTCATTGATCATTGATCCTTGTTCATTCTTCATCGTTCATTCGTCATTGACCATTAATCATTGTTCATTCTTCATCGTTCATTCTTCATTGATCATTGATCCTTGTTCATTCTTCATCGTTCATTCTTCAATGATCATTGATCCTTGTTCATTCTTCATCGTTCATTCTTCATTGATCATTGATCCTTGTTCATTCTTCATCGTTCATTCTTCATTAATCATTGATCCTTGTTCATTCTTCATCGTTCATTCTTCATTGATCATTGATCCTTGTTCATTCTTCATCGTTCATTCGTCATTGACCATTAATCCTTGTTCATTCTTCATCGTTCATTCGTCATTGACCATTAATCCTTGTTCATTCTTCATCGTTCATTCGTCATTGATCATTGATCCTTGTTCATTCTTCATCGTTCATTCGTCATTGATCATTGATCCTTGTTCATTCTTCATCGTTCATTCTTCATTGATCATTGATCCTTGTTCATTCTTCATCGTTTATTCTTCATTTATCATTGATCCTTGTTCCTTCTTCATCGTTCATTCGTCATTGACCATTAATCATTGTTCATTCTTCATCATTCATACTTCATTGATCATTGATCCTGTTTCATTCTTCATCGTTCATTCTTCATTGATCATTGATCCTTGTTCATTCTTCATCGTTCATTCTTCATTGATCATTGATCCTTGTTCATTCTTCATCGTTCATTCTTCATTGATCATTGATCCTTGTTCATTCTTCATCGTTCATTCGTCATTGACCATTGATCCTTGTTCATTCTTCATCGTTCATTCTTCATTGATCATTGATCCTTGTTCATTCTTCATCCTTCATTCGTCATTGACCATTAATCCTTGTTCATTCTTCATCATTCATTTTTCATTGATCATTGATCCTTGTTCATTCTTCATCGTTCAATCTTCATTGATCAATGATCCTTGTTCATTCTTCATTGATCATTGATCCTTGTTCATTCTTCATCGTTCATTCGTCATTGACCATTAATCATTGTTCATTCTTCATCGTTCATTCTTCATTGATCATTGATCCTTGTTCATTCTTCATCGTTCATTCTTCAATGATCATTGATCCTTGTTCATTCTTCATCGTTCATTCTTCATTGATCATTGATCCTTGTTCATTCTTCATCGTTCATTCGTCATTGACCATTAATCATTGTTCATTCTTCATCGTTCATACTTCATTGACCATTGATCCTTATTCATTCTTCATCGTTCAATCTTCATTGATCAATGATCCTTGTTCATTCTTCATCGTTCATTCTTCATTGATCATTGATCCTTGTTCATTCTTCATCTTTCATTCTTCATTGATCATTGATCCTTGTTCATTCTTCATCGTTCATTCTTCATTGATCATTGATCCTTGTTCATTCTTCATCGTTCATTGTTCATTGATCATTGATCCTTGTTCATTCTTCATCGTTCATTCTTCATTGATCATTGATCCTTGTTCATTCTTCATCGTTCATTCGTCATTGACCATTAATCCTTGTTCATTCTTCATCGTTCATTCGTCATTGATCATTGATCCTTGTTCATTCTTCATCGTTCATTCGTCATTGACCATTGATCCTTGTTCATTCTTCATCCTTCATTCGTCATTGATCATTGATCCTTGTTCATTCTTCATCGTTCATTCTTCATTGATCATTGATCCTTGTTCATTCTTCATCGTTCATTCTTCATTGATCATTGATCCTTGTTCATTCTTCATCGTTCATTCTTCATTGATCATTGATCCTTGTTCATTCTTCATCGTTCATTCGTCATTGACCATTAATCCTTGTTCATTCTTCATCGTTCATTCGTCATTGATCATTGATCCTTGTTCATTCTTCATCGTTCATTCGTCATTGATCATTGATCCTTGTTCATTCTTCATCTTTCATTCTTCATTGATCATTTATCCTTGTTCATTCTTCATCGTTCATTCGTCATTGACCATTGATCCTTGTTCATTCTTCATCGTTCATTCGTCATTGATCATTGATCCTTGTTCATTCTTCATCGTTCATTCTTCATTGATCATTGATCCTTGTTCATTCTTCATCGTTCATTCTTCATTGATCATTGATCCTTGTTCATTCTTCATCGTTCATTCTTCATTGATCATTGATCCTTGTTCATTCTTCATCGTTCATTCGTCATTGACCATTAATCCTTGTTCATTCTTCATCGTTCATTCGTCATTGATCATTGATCCTTGTTCATTCTTCATCGTTCATTCTTCATTGATCATTGATCCTTGTTCATTCTTCATCGTTCATTCTTCATTGATCATTGATCCTTGTTCATTTTTCATCGTTCATTCGTCATTGACCATTAATCCTTGTTCATTCTTCATCGTTCATTCGTCATTGATCATTGATCCTTGTTCATTCTTCATCGTTAATTCTTCATTGATCATTGATCCTCGTTCATTCTTCATCCTTCATTCTTCATTGATCATTGATCCTTGTTCATTCTTCATCGTTCATTCGTCATTGATCATTGATCCTTTTTCATTCTTCATCTTTCATTCTTCATTGATCATTGATCCTTGTTCATTCTTCATCGTTCATTCTTCATTGATCATTGATCCTTGTTCATTCTTCATCGTTCATTCTTCATTGATCATTGATCCTTGTTCATTCTTCATCGTTCATTCTTCATTGATCATTGATCCTTGTTCATTCTTCATCGTTCATTCGTCATTGACCATTAATCCTTGTTCATTCTTCATCGTTCATTCGTCATTGATCATTGATCCTTGTTCATTCTTCATCGTTCATTCGTCATTGACCATTGATCCTTGTTCATTCTTCATCGTTCATTCGTCATTGATCATTGATCCTTGTTCATTCTTCATCGTTCATTCTTCATTGATCATTGATCCTTGTTCATTCTTCATCGTTCATTTTTCATTGATCATTGATCCTTGTTCATTCTTCATCGTTCATTCTTCATTGATCATTGATCCTTGTTCATTCTTCATCGTTCATTCTTCATTGATCATTGATCCTTGTTCATTCTTCATCGTTCATTCGTCATTGACCATTAATCATTGTTCATTCTTCATCGTTCATACTTCATTGATCATTGATCCTTATTCATTCTTCATCGTTCAATCTTCATTGATTAATGATCCTTGTTCATTCTTCATCGTTCATTCTTCATTGATCATTGATCCTTGTTCATTCTTCATCGTTCAATCTTCATTGATCAATGATCCTTGTTCATTCTTCATTGATCATTGATCCTTGTTCATTCTTCATCGTTCATTCGTCATTGACCATTAATCATTGTTCATTCTTCATCGTTCATTCTTCATTGATCATTGATCCTTGTTCATTCTTCATCGTTCATTCTTCAATGATCATTGATCCTTGTTCATTCTTCATCGTTCATTCTTCATTGATCATTGATCCTTGTTCATTCTTCATCGTTCATTCTTCATTAATCATTGATCCTTGTTCATTCTTCATCGTTCATTCTTCATTGATCATTGATCCTTGTTCATTCTTCATCGTTCATTCGTCATTGACCATTAATCCTTGTTCATTCTTCATCGTTCATTCGTCATTGACCATTAATCCTTGTTCATTCTTCATCGTTCATTCGTCATTGATCATTGATCCTTGTTCATTCTTCATCGTTCATTCGTCATTGATCATTGATCCTTGTTCATTCTTCATCTTTCATTCTTCATTGATCATTTATCCTTGTTCATTCTTCATGGTTCATTCGTCATTGACCATTGATCCTTGTTCATTCTTCATCGTTCATTCGTCATTGATCATTGATCCTTGTTCATTCTTCATCGTTCATTCTTCATTGATCATTGATCCTTGTTCATTCTTCATCGTTCATTCTTCGTTGATCATTGATCCTTGTTCATTCTTCATCGTTCATGCTTCATTGATCATTGATCCTTGTTCATTCTTCATCATTCATTCTTCATAGATCATTGATCCTTGTTCATTCTTCATCGTTCATTCGTCATTGATCAATGATCCTTGTTCATTCTTCATCTTTCATTCTTCATTGATCATCGATCCTTGTTCATTCATCATCGTTCATTCTTCATTGATCATTGATCCTAGTTTATTCTTCATCGTTCATTCGTCATTGATCATTGATCCTTGTTCATTCTTCATCGTTCATTCTTCATTGATCATTGATCCTTGTTCATTCTTCATCATTCATTCGTCATTGATCATTGATCCTTGTTCATTCTTCATCATTAAATCTTCATTGATCATTGATCCTTGTTCATTCTTCATCGTTCAATCCTCATTGATCAATGATCCTTGTTCATTCTTCATCGTTCATTCTTCATTGATCATTGATCCTTGTTCATTCTTCATCGTTTATTCTTCATTGATCATTGATCCTTGTTCATTCTTCATCGTTCATTCGTCATTGACCATTGATCCTTGTTCATTCTTCATCGTTCATTCTTCATTGATCATTGATCCTTGTTCATTCTTCATCCTTCATTCGTCATTGACCATTAATCCTTGTTCATTCTTCATAGTTCATTCTTCATTGATCATTGATCCTTGTTCATTCTTCATTGTTCAATCTTCATTGATCGATGATCCTTGTTCATTCTTCATTGATCATTGATCCTTATTCATTCTTCATCGTTCATTCGTCATTGACCATTAATCATTGTTCATTCTTCATCGTTCATTCTTCATTGATCATTGATCCTTGTTCATTCTTCATCTTTCATTCTTCATTGATCATTGATCCTTGTTCATTCTTCATCGTTCATTCTTCATTGATCAATGATCCTTGATCATTCTTCATCGTTCATTCTTCATTGATCATTGATCCTTGTTCATTCTTCATCGTTCATTCGTCATTGACCATTGATCCTTGTTCATTCTTCATCGTTCATTCTTCATTGATCATTGATCCTTGTTCATTCTTCATCGTTTATTCTTCAATGATCATTGATCCTTGTTCATTCTTCATCCTTCATTCGTCATTGACCATTAATCCTTGTTCAATCTTCATCGTTCATTCTTCATTGATCATTGATCCTTGTTCATTCTTCATCGTTCAATCTTCATTGATCATTGATCCTTGTTCATTCTTCATCGTTCATTCTTCATTGATCATTGATCCTTGTTCATTCTTCATCGTTCATTCTTCATTGATCATTGATCCTTGTTCATTCTTCATCGTTCATTCTTCATTGATCATTGATACTTGTTCATTCTTCATCGTTCATTCTTCATTGAGCATTGATCCTTGTTCATTCTTCGTCGTTCATTCTTCATTGACCATTGATCCTTGTTCATTCTTCATCGTTCATTCGTCATTGATCATTGATCCTTGTTCATTCTTCGTCGTTCATTCGTCATTGATCATTGATCCTTGTTCATTCTTCATCATTCATTCTTCATTGATCATTGATCTTTGTTCATTCTTCATCGTTCATTTGTCATTGATCATTGATCCTTGTTCATTCTTCATCGTTCATTCTTCATTGATCATTGATCCTTGTTCATTCTTCATCGTTCATTCTTCATTGATCATTGATCCTTGTTCATTCTTCATCGTTCATTCGTCATTGACCATTAATCATTGTTCATTCTTCATCGTTCATACTTCATTGATCATTGATCCTTATTCATTCTTCATCGTTCAATCTTCATTGATCAATGATCCTTGTTCATTCTTCATCGTTCATTCTTCATTGATCATTGATCCTTGTTCATTCTTCATCGTTCAATCTTCATTGATCAATGATCCTTGTTCATTCTTCATTGATCATTGATCCTTGTTCATTCTTCATCGTTCATTCGTCATTGACCATTAATCATTGTTCATTCTTCATCGTTCATTCTTCATTGATCATTGATCCTTGTTCATTCTTCATCGTTCATTCTTCAATGATCATTGATCCTTGTTCATTCTTCATCGTTCATTCTTCATTGATCATTGATCCTTGTTCATTCTTCATCGTTCATTCTTCATTGATCATTGATCCTTGTTCATTCTTCATCGTTCATTCTTCATTGATCATTGATCCTTGTTCATTCTTCATCGTTCATTCGTCATTGACCATTAATCCTTGTTCATTCTTCATCGTTCATTCGTCATTGACCATTAATCCTTGTTCATTCTTCATCGTTCATTCGTCATTGATCATTGATCCTTGTTCATTCTTCATCGTTCATTCGTCATTGATCATTGATCCTTGTTCATTCTTCATCTTTCATTCTTCATTGATCATTTATCCTTGTTCATTCTTCATCGTTCATTCGTCATTGACCATTGATCCTTGTTCATTCTTCATCGTTCATTCGTCATTGATCATTGATCCTTGTTCATTCTTCATCGTTCATTCTTCATTGATCATTGATCCTTGTTCATTCTTCATCGTTCATTCTTCATTGATCATTGATCCTTGTTCATTCTTCATCGTTCATGCTTCATTGATCATTGATCCTTGTTCATTCTTCATCATTCATTCTTCATAGATCATTGATCCTTGTTCATTCTTCATCGTTCATTCGTCATTGATCAATGATCCTTGTTCATTCTTCATCTTTCATTCTTCATTGATCATCGATCCTTGTTCATTCATCATCGTTCATTCTTCATTGATCATTGATCCTTGTTTATTCTTCATCGTTCATTCGTCATTGATCATTGATCCTTGTTCATTCTTCATCGTTCATTCTTCATTGATCATTGATCCTTGTTCATTCTTCATCATTCATTCGTCATTGATCATTGATCCTTGTTCATTCTTCATCATTCATTCTTCATTGATCATTGATCCTTGTTCATTCTTCATCGTTCAATCCTCATTGATCAATGATCCTTGTTCATTCTTCATCGTTCATTCTTCATTGATCATTGATCCTTGTTCATTCTTCATCGTTTATTCTTCATTGATCATTGATCCTTGTTCATTCTTCATCGTTCATTCGTCATTGACCATTGATCCTTGTTCATTCTTCATCGTTCATTCTTCATTGATCATTGATCCTTGTTCATTCTTCATCCTTCATTCGTCATTGACCATTAATCCTTGTTCATTCTTCATAGTTCATTCTTCATTGATCATTGATCCTTGTTCATTCTTCATCGTTCAATCTTCATTGATCGATGATCCTTGTTCATTCTTCATTGATCATTGATCCTTATTCATTCTTCATCGTTCATTCGTCATTGACCATTAATCATTGTTCATTCTTCATCGTTCATTCTTCATTGATCATTGATCCTTGTTCATTCTTCATCTTTCATTCTTCATTGATCATTGATCCTTGTTCATTCTTCATCGTTCATTCTTCATTGATCAATGATCCTTGATCATTCTTCATCGTTCATTCTTCATTGATCATTGATCCTTGTTCATTCTTCATCGTTCATTCGTCATTGACCATTGATCCTTGTTCATTCTTCATCGTTCATTCTTCATTGATCATTGATCCTTGTTCATTCTTCATCGTTCATTCTTCAATGATCATTGATCCTTGTTCATTCTTCATCCTTCATTCGTCATTGACCATTAATCCTTGTTCAATCTTCATCGTTCATTCTTCATTGATCATTGATCCTTGTTCATTCTTCATCGTTCAATCTTCATTGATCATTGATCCTTGTTCATTCTTCATCGTTCATTCTTCATTGATCATTGATACTTGTTCATTCTTCATCGTTCATTCTTCATTGAGCATTGATCCTTGTTCATTCTTCGTCGTTCATTCTTCATTGACCATTGATCCTTGTTCATTCTTCATCGTTCATTCGTCATTGATCATTGATCCTTGTTCATTCTTCGTCGTTCATTCGTCATTGATCATTGATCCTTGTTCATTCTTCATCATTCATTCTTCATTGATCATTGATCTTTGTTCATTCTTCATCGTTCATTTGTCATTGATCATTGATCCTTGTTCATTCTTCATCGTTCATTCTTCATTGATCATTGATCCTTGTTCATTCTTCATCGTTCATTCTTCATTGATCATTGATCCTTGTTCATTCTTCATCGTTCATTCGTCATTGACCATTGATCCTTGTTCATTCTTCATCGTTCATTCTTCATTGATCATTGATCCTTGTTCATTCTTCATCCTTCATTCGTCATTGACCATTAATCCTTGTTCATTCTTCATAGTTCATTCTTCATTGATCATTGATCCTTGTTCATTCTTCATCGTTCAATCTTCATTGATCGATGATCCTTGTTCATTCTTCATTGATCATTGATCCTTATTCATTCTTCATCGTTCATTCGTCATTGACCATTAATCATTGTTCATTCTTCATCGTTCATTCTTCATTGATCATTGATCCTTGTTCATTCTTCATCTTTCATTCTTCATTGATCATTGATCCTTGTTCATTCTTCATCGTTCATTCTTCATTGATCATTGATCCTTGTTCATTCTTCATCGTTTATTCTTCAATGATCATTGATCCTTGTTCATTCTTCATCCTTCATTCGTCATTGACCATTAATCCTTGTTCAATCTTCATCGTTCATTCTTCATTGATCATTGATCCTTGTTCATTCTTCATCGTTCAATCTTCATTGATCATTGATCCTTGTTCATTCTTCATCGTTCATTCTTCATTGATCATTGATCCTTGTTCATTCTTCATCGTTCATTCTTCATTGATCATTGATACTTGTTCATTCTTCATCGTTCATTCTTCATTGAGCATTGATCCTTGTTCATTCTTCGTCGTTCATTCTTCATTGACCATTGATCCTTGTTCATTCTTCATCGTTCATTCGTCATTGATCATTGATCCTTGTTCATTCTTCGTCGTTCATTCGTCATTGATCATTGATCCTTGTTCATTCTTCATCATTCATTCTTCATTGATCATTGATCTTTGTTCATTCTTCATCGTTCATTTGTCATTGATCATTGATCCTTGTTCATTCTTCATCGTTCATTCTTCATTGATCATTGATCCTTGTTCATTCTTCATCGTTCATTCTTCATTGATCATTGATCCTTGTTCATTCTTCATCGTTCATTCGTCATTGACCATTGATCCTTGTTCATTCTTCATCGTTCATTCTTCATTGATCATTGATCCTTGTTCATTCTTCATCCTTCATTCGTCATTGACCATTAATCCTTGTTCATTCTTCATAGTTCATTCTTCATTGATCATTGATCCTTGTTCATTCTTCATCGTTCAATCTTCATTGATCGATGATCCTTGTTCATTCTTCATTGATCATTGATCCTTATTCATTCTTCATCGTTCATTCGTCATTGACCATTAATCATTGTTCATTCTTCATCGTTCATTCTTCATTGATCATTGATCCTTGTTCATTCTTCATCTTTCATTCTTCATTGATCATTGATCCTTGTTCATTCTTCATCGTTCATTCTTCATTGATCAATGATCCTTGATCATTCTTCATCGTTCATTCTTCATTGATCATTGATCCTTGTTCATTCTTCATCGTTCATTCGTCATTGACCATTGATCCTTGTTCATTCTTCATCGTTCATTCTTCATTGATCATTGATCCTTGTTCATTCTTCATCGTTTATTCTTCAATGATCATTGATCCTTGTTCATTCTTCATCCTTCATTCGTCATTGACCATTAATCCTTGTTCAATCTTCATCGTTCATTCTTCATTGATCATTGATCCTTGTTCATTCTTCATCGTTCAATCTTCATTGATCATTGATCCTTGTTCATTCTTCATCGTTCATTCTTCATTGATCATTGATCCTTGTTCATTCTTCATCGTTCATTCTTCATTGATCATTGATCCTTGTTCATTCTTCATCGTTCATTCTTCATTGATCATTGATACTTGTTCATTCTTCATCGTTCATTCTTCATTGAGCATTGATCCTTGTTCATTCTTCGTCGTTCATTCTTCATTGACCATTGATCCTTGTTCATTCTTCATCGTTCATTCGTCATTGATCATTGATCCTTGTTCATTCTTCGTCGTTCATTCGTCATTGATCATTGATCCTTGTTCATTCTTCATCATTCATTCTTCATTGATCATTGATCTTTGTTCATTCTTCATCGTTCATTTGTCATTGATCATTGATCCTTGTTCATTCTTCATCGTTCATTCTTCATTGATCATTGATCCTTGTTCATTCTTCATCGTTCATTCTTCATTGATCATTGATCCTTGTTCATTCTTCATCGTTCATTCGTCATTGACCATTAATCATTGTTCATTCTTCATCGTTCATACTTCATTGATCATTGATCCTTATTCATTCTTCATCGTTCAATCTTCATTGATCAATGATCCTTGTTCATTCTTCATCGTTCATTCTTCATTGATCATTGATCCTTGTTCATTCTTCATCGTTCAATCTTCATTGATCAATGATCCTTGTTCATTCTTCATTGATCATTGATCCTTGTTCATTCTTCATCGTTCATTCGTCATTGACCATTAATCATTGTTCATTCTTCATCGTTCATTCTTCATTGATCATTGATCCTTGTTCATTCTTCATCGTTCATTCTTCAATGATCATTGATCCTTGTTCATTCTTCATCGTTCATTCTTCATTGATCATTGATCCTTGTTCATTCTTCATCGTTCATTCTTCATTGATCATTGATCCTTGTTCATTCTTCATCGTTCATTCTTCATTGATCATTGATCCTTGTTCATTCTTCATCGTTCATTCGTCATTGACCATTAATCCTTGTTCATTCTTCATCGTTCATTCGTCATTGACCATTAATCCTTGTTCATTCTTCATCGTTCATTCGTCATTGATCATTGATCCTTGTTCATTCTTCATCGTTCATTCGTCATTGATCATTGATCCTTGTTCATTCTTCATCTTTCATTCTTCATTGATCATTTATCCTTGTTCATTCTTCATCGTTCATTCGTCATTGACCATTGATCCTTGTTCATTCTTCATCGTTCATTCGTCATTGATCATTGATCCTTGTTCATTCTTCATCGTTCATTCTTCATTGATCATTGATCCTTGTTCATTCTTCATCGTTCATTCTTCATTTATCATTGATCCTTGTTCATTCTTCATCGTTAATGCTTCATTGATCATTGATCCTTGTTCATTCTTCATCATTCATTCTTCATAGATCATTGATCCTTGTTCATTCTTCATCGTTCATTCCTCATTGATCAATGATCCTTGTTCATTCTTCATCTTTCATTCTTCATTGATCATCGATCCTTGTTCATTCATCATCGTTCATTCTTCATTGATCATTGATCCTTGTTTATTCTTCATCGTTCATTCGTCATTGATCATTGATCCTTGTTCATTCTTCATCGTTCATTCTTCATTGATCATTGATCCTTGTTCATTCTTCATCATTCATTCGTCATTGATCATTGATCCTTGTTCATTCTTCATCATTCATTCTTCATTGATCATTGATCCTTGTTCATTCTTCATCGTTCAATCCTCATTGATCAATGATCCTTGTTCATTCTTCATCGTTCATTCTTCATTGATCATTGATCCTTGTTCATTCTTCATCGTTTATTCTTCATTGATCATTGATCCTTGTTCATTCTTCATCGTTCATTCGTCATTGACCATTGATCCTTGTTCATTCTTCATCGTTCATTCTTCATTGATCATTGATCCTTGTTCATTCTTCATCCTTCATTCGTCATTGACCATTAATCCTTGTTCATTCTTCATAGTTCATTCTTCATTGATCATTGATCCTTGTTCATTCTTCATCGTTCAATCTTCATTGATCAATGATCCTTGTTCATTCTTCATTGATCATTGATCCTTATTCATTCTTCATCGTTCATTCGTCATTGACCATTAATCATTGTTCATTCTTCATCGTTCATTCTTCATTGATCATTGATCCTTGTTCATTCTTCATCTTTCATTCTTCATTGATCATTGATCCTTGTTCATTCTTCATCGTTCATTCTTCATTGATCAATGATCCTTGATCATTCTTCATCGTTCATTCTTCATTGATCATTGATCCTTGTTCATTCTTCATCGTTCATTCGTCATTGACCATTGATCCTTGTTCATTCTTCATCGTTCATTCTTCATTGATCATTGATCCTTGTTCATTCTTCATCGTTCATTCTTCAATGATCATTGATCCTTGTTCATTCTTCATCCTTCATTCGTCATTGACCATTAATCCTTGTTCAATCTTCATCGTTCATTCTTCATTGATCATTGATCCTTGTTCATTCTTCATCGTTCAATCTTCATTGATCATTGATCCTTGTTCATTCTTCATCGTTCATTCTTCATTGATCATTGATCCTTGTTCATTCTTCATCGTTCATTCTTCATTGATCATTGATCCTTGTTCATTCTTCATCGTTCATTCTTCATTGATCATTGATACTTGTTCATTCTTCATCGTTCATTCTTCATTGAGCATTGATCCTTGTTCATTCTTCGTCGTTCATTCTTCATTGACCATTGATCCTTGTTCATTCTTCATCGTTCATTCGTCATTGATCATTGATCCTTGTTCATTCTTCGTCGTTCATTCGTCATTGATCATTGATCCTTGTTCATTCTTCATCATTCATTCTTCATTGATCATTGATCTTTGTTCATTCTTCATCGTTCATTTGTCATTGATCATTGATCCTTGTTCATTCTTCATCGTTCATTCTTCATTGATCATTGATCCTTGTTCATTCTTCATCGTTCATTCTTCATTGATCATTGATCCTTGTTCATTCTTCATCGTTCATTCGTCATTGACCATTGATCCTTGTTCATTCTTCATCGTTCATTCTTCATTGATCATTGATCCTTGTTCATTCTTCATCCTTCATTCGTCATTGACCATTAATCCTTGTTCATTCTTCATCGTTCATTCTTCATTGATCATTGATCCTTGTTCATTCTTCATCGTTCAATCTTCATTGATCAATGATCCTTGTTCATTCTTCATCGTTCATTCTTCATTGATCATTGATCCTTGTTCATTCTTCATCGTTCATTCTTCATTTATCATTGATCCTTGTTCCTTCTTCATCGTTCATTCGTCATTGACCATTAATCATTGTTCATTCTTCATCATTCATACTTCATTGATCATTGATCCTGTTTCATTCTTCATCGTTCATTCTTCATTGATCATTGATCCTTGTTCATTCTTCATCGTTCATTCTTCATTGATCATTGATCCTTGTTCATTCTTCATCGTTCATTCTTCATTGATCATTGATCCTTGTTCATTCTTCATCGTTCATTCGTCATTGACCATTGATCCTTGTTCATTCTTCATCGTTCATTCTTCATTGATCATTGATCCTTGTTCATTCTTCATCCTTCATTCGTCATTGACCATTAATCCTTGTTCATTCTTCATCTTTCATTTTTCATTGATCATTGATCCTTGTTCATTCTTCATCGTTCAATCTTTATTGATCAATGATCCTTGTTCATTCTTCATTGATCATTGATCCTTGTTCATTCTGCATCGTTCATTCGTCATTGACCATTAATCATTGTTCATTCTTCATCGTTCATTCTTCATTGATCATTGATCCTTGTTCATTCTTCATCGTTCATTCTTCAATGATCATTGATCCTTGTTCATTCTTCATCGTTCATTCTTCATTGATCATTGATCCTTGTTCATTCTTCATCGTTCATTCGTCATTGACCATTAATCATTGTTCATTCTTCATCGTTCATACTTCATTGACCATTGATCCTTATTCATTCTTCATCGTTCAATCTTCATTGATCAATGATCCTTGTTCATTCTTCATCGTTCATTCTTCATTGATCATTGATCCTTGTTCATTCTTCATCTTTCATTCTTCATTGATCATTGATCCTTGTTCATTCTTCATCGTTCATTCTTCATTGATCATTGATCCTTGTTCATTCTTCATCGTTCATTGTTCATTGATCATTGATCCTTGTTCATTCTTCATCGTTCATTCTTCATTGATCATTGATCCTTGTTCATTCTTCATCGTTCATTCGTCATTGACCATTAATCCTTGTTCATTCTTCATCGTTCATTCGTCATTGATCATTGATCCTTGTTCATTCTTCATCGTTCATTCGTCATTGACCATTGATCCTTGTTCATTCTTCATCCTTCATTCGTCATTGATCATTGATCCTTGTTCATTCTTCATCGTTCATTCTTCATTGATCATTGATCCTTGTTCATTCTTCATCGTTCATTCTTCATTGATCATTGATCCTTGTTCATTCTTCATCGTTCATTCTTCATTGATCATTGATCCTTGTTCATTCTTCATCGTTCATTCGTCATTGACCATTAATCCTTGTTCATTCTTCATCGTTCATTCGTCATTGATCATTGATCCTTGTTCATTCTTCATCGTTCATTCGTCATTGATCATTGATCCTTGTTCATTCTTCATCTTTCATTCTTCATTGATCATTTATCCTTGTTCATTCTTCATCGTTCATTCGTCATTGACCATTGATCCTTGTTCATTCTTCATCGTTCATTCGTCATTGATCATTGATCCTTGTTCATTCTTCATTGTTCATTCTTCATTGATCATTGATCCTTGTTCATTCTTCATCGTTCATTCTTCATTGATCATTGATCCTTGTTCATTCTTCATCGTTCATTCTTCATTGATCATTGATCCTTGTTCATTCTTCATCGTTCATTCGTCATTGACCATTAATCCTTGTTCATTCTTCATCGTTCATTCGTCATTGATCATTGATCCTTGTTCATTCTTCATCGTTCATTCTTCATTGATCATTGATCCTTGTTCATTCTTCATCGTTCATTCTTCATTGATCATTGATCCTTGTTCATTTTTCATCGTTCATTCGTCATTGACCATTAATCCTTGTTCATTCTTCATCGTTCATTCGTCATTGATCATTGATCCTTGTTCATTCTTCATCGTTAATTCTTCATTGATCATTGATCCTCGTTCATTCTTCATCCTTCATTCTTCATTGATCATTGATCCTTGTTCATTCTTCATCGTTCATTCGTCATTGATCATTGATCCTTTTTCATTCTTCATCTTTCATTTTTCATTGATCATTGATCCTTGTTCATTCTTCATCGTTCATTCTTCATTGATCATTGATCCTTGTTCATTCTTCATCGTTCATTCTTCATTGATCATTGATCCTTGTTCATTCTTCATCGTTCATTCTTCATTGATCATTGATCCTTGTTCATTCTTCATCGTTCATTCGTCATTGACCATTAATCCTTGTTCATTCTTCATCGTTCATTCGTCATTGATCATTGATCCTTGTTCATTCTTCATCGTTCATTCGTCATTGACCATTGATCCTTGTTCATTCTTCATCGTTCATTCGTCATTGATCATTGATCCTTGTTCATTCTTCATCGTTCATTCTTCATTGATCATTGATCCTTGTTCATTCTTCATCGTTCATTTTTCATTGATCATTGATCCTTGTTCATTCTTCATCGTTCATTCTTCATTGATCATTGATCCTTGTTCATTCTTCATCGTTCATTCTTCATTGATCATTGATCCTTGTTCATTCTTCATCGTTCATTCGTCATTGACCATAAATCATTGTTCATTCTTCATCGTTCATACTTCATTGATCATTGATCCTTATTCATTCTTCATCGTTCAATCTTCATTGATCAATGATCCTTGTTCATTCTTCATCGTTCATTCTTCATTGATCATTGATCCTTGTTCATTCTTCATCGTTCAATCTTCATTGATCAATGATCCTTGTTCATTCTTCATTGATCATTGATCCTTGTTCATTCTTCATCGTTCATTCGTCATTGACCATTAATCATTGTTCATTCTTCATCGTTCATTCTTCATTGATCATTGATCCTTGTTCATTCTTCATCGTTCATTCTTCAATGATCATTGATCCTTGTTCATTCTTCATCGTTCATTCTTCATTGATCATTGATCCTTGTTCATTCTTCATCGTTCATTCTTCATTGATCATTGATCCTTGTTCATTCTTCATCGTTCATTCTTCATTGATCATTGATCCTTGTTCATTCTTCATCGTTCATTCGTCATTGACCATTAATCCTTGTTCATTCTTCATCGTTCATTCGTCATTGATCATTGATCCTTGTTCATTCTTGATCGTTCATTCGTCATTGATCATTGATCCTTGTTCATTCTTCATCTTTCATTCTTCATTGATCATTTATCCTTGTTCATTCTTCATCGTTCATTCGTCATTGACCATTGATCCTTGTTCATTCTTCATCGTTCATTCGTCATTGATCATTGATCCTTGTTCATTCTTCATCGTTCATTCTTCATTGATCATTGATCCTTGTTCATTCTTCATCGTTCATTCTTCATTGATCATTGATCCTTGTTCATTCTTCATCGTTCATTCTTCATTGATCATTGATCCTTGTTCATTCTTCATCGTTCATTCGTCATTGACCATTAATCCTTGTTCATTCTTCATCGTTCATTCGTCATTGATCATTGATCCTTGTTCATTCTTCATCGTTAATTCTTCATTGATCATTGATCCTCGTTCATTCTTCATCCTTCATTCTTCATTGATCATTGATCCTTGTTCATTCTTCATCGTTCATTCGTCATTGATCATTGATCCTTTTTCATTCTTCATCTTTCATTCTTCATTGATCATTGATCCTTGTTCATTCTTCATCGTTCATTCTTCATTGATCATTGATCCTTGTTCATTCTTCATCGTTCATTCTTCATTGATCATTGATCCTTGTTCATTCTTCATCGTTCATTCTTCATTGATCATTGATCCTTGTTCATTCTTCATCGTTCATTCGTCATTGACCATTAATCCTTGTTCATTCTTCATCGTTCATTCGTCATTGATCATTGATCCTTGTTCATTCTTCATCGTTCATTCGTCATTGACCATTGATCCTTGTTCATTCTTCATCGTTCATTCGTCATTGATCATTGATCCTTGTTCATTCTTCATCGTTCATTCTTCATTGATCATTGATCCTTGTTCATTCTTCATCGTTCATTTTTCATTGATCATTGATCCTTGTTCATTCTTCATCGTTCATTCTTCATTGATCATTGATCCTTGTTCATTCTTCATCGTTCATTCTTCATTGATCATTGATCCTTGTTCATTCTTCATCGTTCATTCGTCATTGACCATAAATCATTGTTCATTCTTCATCGTTCATACTTCATTGATCATTGATCCTTATTCATTCTTCATCGTTCAATCTTCATTGATCAATGATCCTTGTTCATTCTTCATCGTTCATTCTTCATTGATCATTGATCCTTGTTCATTCTTCATCGTTCAATCTTCATTGATCAATGATCCTTGTTCATTCTTCATTGATCATTGATCCTTGTTCATTCTTCATCGTTCATTCGTCATTGACCATTAATCATTGTTCATTCTTCATCGTTCATTCTTCATTGATCATTGATCCTTGTTCATTCTTCATCGTTCATTCGTCATTGACCATTGATCCTTGTTCATTCTTCATCGTTCATTCTTCATTGATCATTGATCCTTGTTCATTCTTCATCGTTCATTCTTCATTGATCATTGATCCTTGTTCATTCTTCATCGTTCATTCTTCATTGACCATTGATCCTTGTTCATTCTTCATCGTTCATTCGTCATTGACCATTAATCCTTGTTCATTCTTCATCGTTCATTCGTCATTGATCATTGATCCTTGTTCATTCTTCATCGTTAATTCTTCATTGATCATTGATCCTCGTTCATTCTTCATCCTTCATTCTTCATTGATCATTGATCCTTGTTCATTCTTCATCGTTCATTCGTCATTGATCATTGATCCTTTTTCATTCTTCATCTTTCATTCTTCATTGATCATTGATCCTTGTTCATTCTTCATCGTTCATTCTTCATTGATCATTGATCCTTGTTCATTCTTCATCGTTCATTCTTCATTGATCATTGATCCTTGTTCATTCTTCATCGTTCATTCTTCATTGATCATTGATCCTTGTTCATTCTTCATCGTTCATTCGTCATTGACCATTAATCCTTGTTCATTCTTCATCGTTCATTCGTCATTGATCATTGATCCTTGTTCATTCTTCATCGTTCATTCGTCATTGACCATTGTTCCTTGTTCATTCTTCATCGTTCATTCGTCATTGATCATTGATCCTTGTTCATTCTTCATCGTTCATTCTTCATTGATCATTGATCCTTGTTCATTCTTCATCGTTCATTTTTCATTGATCATTGATCCTTGTTCATTCTTCATCGTTCATTCTTCATTGATCATTGATCCTTGTTCATTCTTCATCGTTCATTCTTCATTGATCATTGATCCTTGTTCATTCTTCATCGTTCATTCGTCATTGACCATTAATCATTGTTCATTCTTCATCGTTCATACTTCATTGATCATTGATCCTTATTCATTCTTCATCGTTCAATCTTCATTGATCAATGATCCTTGTTCATTCTTCATCGTTCATTCTTCATTGATCATTGATCCTTGTTCATTCTTCATCGTTCAATCTTCATTGATCAATGATCCTTGTTCATTCTTCATTGATCATTGATCCTTGTTCATTCTTCATCGTTCATTCGTCATTGACCATTAATCATTGTTCATTCTTCATCGTTCATTCTTCATTGATCATTGATCCTTGTTCATTCTTCATCGTTCATTCTTCAATGATCATTGATCCTTGTTCATTCTTCATCGTTCATTCTTCATTGATCATTGATCCTTGTTCATTCTTCATCGTTCATTCTTCATTGATCATTGATCCTTGTTCATTCTTCATCGTTCATTCTTCATTGATCATTGATCCTTGTTCATTCTTCATCGTTCATTCGTCATTGACCATTAATCCTTGTTCATTCTTCATCGTTCATTCGTCATTGATCATTGATCCTTGTTCATTCTTGATCGTTCATTCGTCATTGATCATTGATCCTTGTTCATTCTTCATCGTTCATTCGTCATTGACCATTAATCCTTGTTCATTCTTCATCGTTCATTCGTCATTGACCATTAATCCTTGTTCATTCTTCATCGTTCATTCGTCATTGATCATTGATCCTTGTTCATTCTTCATCGTTCATTCGTCATTGATCATTGATCCTTGTTCATTCTTCATCTTTCATTCTTCATTGATCATTTATCCTTGTTCATTCTTCATCGTTCATTCGTCATTGACCATTGATCCTTGTTCATTCTTCATCGTTCATTCGTCATTGATCATTGATCCTTGTTCATTCTTCATCGTTCATTCTTCATTGATCATTGATCCTTGTTCATTCTTCATCGTTCATTCTTCATTGATCATTGATCCTTGTTCATTCTTCATCGTTCATGCTTCATTGATCATTGATCCTTGTTCATTCTTCATCATTCATTCTTCATAGATCATTGATCCTTGTTCATTCTTCATCGTTCATTCGTCATTGATCAATGATCCTTGTTCATTCTTCATCTTTCATTCTTCATTGATCATCGATCCTTGTTCATTCATCATCGTTCATTCTTCATTGATCATTGATCCTTGTTTATTCTTCATCGTTCATTCGTCATTGATCATTGATCCTTGTTCATTCTTCATCGTTCATTCTTCATTGATCATTGATCCTTGTTCATTCTTCATCATTCATTCGTCATTGATCATTGATCCTTGTTCATTCTTCATCGTTCATTCTTCATTGATCATTGATCCTTGTTCATTCTTCATCGTTCAATCCTCATTGATCAATGATCCTTGTTCATTCTTCATCGTTCATTCTTCATTGATCATTGATCCTTGTTCATTCTTCATCGTTTATTCTTCATTCATCATTGATCCTTGTTCATTCTTCATCGTTCATTCGTCATTGACCATTGATCCTTGTTCATTCTTCATCGTTCATTCTTCATTGATCATTGATCCTTGTTCATTCTTCATCCTTCATTCGTCATTGACCATTAATCCATGTTCATTCTTCATCGTTCATTCGTCATTGATCATTGATCCTTGTTCATTCTTCATCGTTCATTCGTCATTGATCATTGATCCTTGTTCATTCTTCATCTTTCATTCTTCATTGATCATTTATCCTTGTTCATTCTTCATCGTTCATTCGTCATTGACCATTGATCCTTGTTCATTCTTCATCGTTCATTCGTCATTGATCATTGATCCTTGTTCATTCTTCATCGTTCATTCTTCATTGATCATTGATCCTTGTTCATTCTTCATCGTTCATTCTTCATTGATCATTGATCCTTGTTCATTCTTCATCGTTCATTCTTCATTGATCATTGATCCTTGTTCATTCTTCATCGTTCATTCGTCATTGACCATTAATCCTTGTTCATTCTTCATCGTTCATTCGTCATTGATCATTGATCCTTGTTCATTCTTCATCGTTCATTCTTCATTGATCATTGATCCTTGTTCATTCTTCATCGTTCATTCTTCATTGACCATTGATCCTTGTTCATTTTTCATCGTTCATTCGTCATTGACCATTAATCCTTGTTCATTCTTCATCGTTCATTCGTCATTGATCATTGATCCTTGTTCATTCTTCATCGTTAATTCTTCATTGATCATTGATCCTCGTTCATTCTTCATCCTTCATTCTTTATTGATCATTGATCCTTGTTCATTCTTCATCGTTCATTCGTCATTGATCATTGATCCTTTTTCATTCTTCATCTTTCATTCTTCATTGATCATTGATCCTTGTTCATTCTTCATCGTTCATTCTTCATTGATCATTGATCCTTGTTCATTCTTCATCGTTCATTCTTCATTGATCATTGATCCTTGTTCATTCTTCATCGTTCATTCTTCATTGATCATTGATCCTTGTTCATTCTTCATCGTTCATTCGTCATTGACCATTAATCCTTGTTCATTCTTCATCGTTCATTCGTCATTGATCATTGATCCTTGTTCATTCTTCATCGTTCATTCGTCATTGACCATTGATCCTTGTTCATTCTTCATCGTTCATTCGTCATTGATCATTGATCCTTGTTCATTCTTCATCGTTCATTTTTCATTGATCATTGATCCTTGTTCATTCTTCATCGTTCATTCTTCATTGATCATTGATCCTTGTTCATTCTTCATCGTTCATTCTTCATTGATCATTGATCCTTGTTCATTCTTCATCGTTCATTCGTCATTGACCATTAATCATTGTTCATTCTTCATCGTTCATACTTCATTGATCATTGATCCTTATTCATTCTTCATCGTTCAATCTTCATTGATCAATGATCCTTGTTCATTCTTCATCGTTCATTCTTCATTGATCATTGATCCTTGTTCATTCTTCATCGTTCAATCTTCATTGATCAATGATCCTTGTTCATTCTTCATTGATCATTGATCCTTGTTCATTCTTCATCGTTCATTCGTCATTGACCATTAATCATTGTTCATTCTTCATCGTTCATTCTTCATTGATCATTGATCCTTGTTCATTCTTCATCGTTCATTCTTCAATGATCATTGATCCTTGTTCATTCTTCATCGTTCATTCTTCATTGATCATTGATCCTTGTTCATTCTTCATCGTTCATTCTTCATTGATCATTGATCCTTGTTCATTCTTCATCGTTCATTCTTCATTGATCATTGATCCTTGTTCATTCTTCATCGTTCATTCGTCATTGACCATTAATCCTTGTTCATTCTTCATCGTTCATTCGTCATTGACCATTAATCCTTGTTCATTCTTCATCGTTCATTCGTCATTGATCATTGATCCTTGTTCATTCTTCATCGTTCATTCGTCATTGATCATTGATCCTTGTTCATTCTTCATCTTTCATTCTTCATTGATCATTTATCCTTGTTCATTCTTCATCGTTCATTCGTCATTGACCATTGATCCTTGTTCATTCTTCATCGTTCATTCGTCATTGATCATTGATCCTTGTTCATTCTTCATCGTTCATTCTTCATTGATCATTGATCCTTGTTCATTCTTCATCGTTCATTCTTCATTGATCATTGATCCTTGTTCATTCTTCATCGTTCATGCTTCATTGATCATTGATCCTTGTTCATTCTTCATCATTCATTCTTCATAGATCATTGATCCTTGTTCATTCTTCATCGTTCATTCGTCATTGATCAATGATCCTTGTTCATTCTTCATCTTTCATTCTTCATTGATCATCGATCCTTGTTCATTCATCATCGTTCATTCTTCATTGATCATTGATCCTTGTTTATTCTTCATCGTTCATTCGTCATTGATCATTGATCCTTGTTCATTCTTCATCGTTCATTCTTCATTGATCATTGATCCTTGTTCATTCTTCATCATTCATTCGTCATTGATCATTGATCCTTGTTCATTCTTCATCATTCATTCTTCATTGATCATTGATCCTTGTTCATTCTTCATCGTTCAATCCTCATTGATCAATGATCCTTGTTCATTCTTCATCGTTCATTCTTCATTGATCATTGATCCTTGTTCATTCTTCATCGTTTATTCTTCATTGATCATTGATCCTTGTTCATTCTTCATCGTTCATTCGTCATTGACCATTGATCCTTGTTCATTCTTCATCGTTCATTCTTCATTGATCATTGATCCTTGTTCATTCTTCATCCTTCATTCGTCATTGACCATTAATCCTTGTTCATTCTTCATAGTTCATTCTTCATTGATCATTGATCCTTGTTCATTCTTCATCGTTCAATCTTCATTGATCGATGATCCTTGTTCATTCTTCATTGATCATTGATCCTTATTCATTCTTCATCGTTCATTCGTCATTGACCATTAATCATTGTTCATTCTTCATCGTTCATTCTTCATTGATCATTGATCCTTGTTCATTCTTCATCTTTCATTCTTCATTGATCATTGATCCTTGTTCATTCTTCATCGTTCATTCTTCATTGATCAATGATCCTTGATCATTCTTCATCGTTCATTCTTCATTGATCATTGATCCTTGTTCATTCTTCATCGTTCATTCGTCATTGACCATTGATCCTTGATCATTCTTCATCGTTCATTCTTCATTGATCATTGATCCTTGTTCATTCTTCATCGTTCATTCGTCATTGACCATTGATCCTTGTTCATTCTTCATCGTTCATTCTTCATTGATCATTGATCCTTGTTCATTCTTCATCGTTCATTCTTCAATGATCATTGATCCTTGTTCATTCTTCATCCTTCATTCGTCATTGACCATTAATCCTTGTTCAATCTTCATCGTTCATTCTTCATTGATCATTGATCCTTGTTCATTCTTCATCGTTCAATCTTCATTGATCATTGATCCTTGTTCATTCTTCATCGTTCATTCTTCATTGATCATTGATCCTTGTTCATTCTTCATCGTTCATTCTTCATTGATCATTGATCCTTGTTCATTCTTCATCGTTCATTCTTCATTGATCATTGATACTTGTTCATTCTTCATCGTTCATTCTTCATTGAGCATTGATCCTTGTTCATTCTTCGTCGTTCATTCTTCATTGACCATTGATCCTTGTTCATTCTTCATCGTTCATTCGTCATTGATCATTGATCCTTGTTCATTCTTCGTCGTTCATTCGTCGTTGATCATTGATCCTTGTTCATTCTTCATCATTCATTCTTCATTGATCATTGATCTTTGTTCATTCTTCATCGTTCATTTGTCATTGATCATTGATCCTTGTTCATTCTTCATCGTTCATTCTTCATTGATCATTGATCCTTGTTCATTCTTCATCGTTCATTCTTCATTGATCATTGATCCTTGTTCATTCTTCATCCTTCATTCGTCATTGACCATTAATCCTTGTTCATTCTTCATCGTTCATTCTTCATTGATCATTGATCCTTGTTCATTCTTCATCGTTCAATCTTCATTGATCAATGATCCTTGTTCATTCTTCATCGTTCATTCTTCATTGATCATTGATCCTTGTTCATTCTTCATCGTTCATTCTTCATTGATCATTGATCCTTGTTCATTCTTCATCGTTCATTCTTCATTTATCATTGATCCTTGTTCCTTCTTCATCGTTCATTCGTCATTGACCATTAATCATTGTTCATTCTTCATCATTCATACTTCATTGATCATTGATCCTGTTTCATTCTTCATCGTTCATTCTTCATTGATCATTGATCCTTGTTCATTCTTCATCGTTCATTCTTCATTGATCATTGATCCTTGTTCATTCTTCATCGTTCATTCTTCATTGATCATTGATCCTTGTTCATTCTTCATCGTTCATTCGTCATTGACCATTGATCCTTGTTCATTCTTCATCGTTAATTCTTCATTGATCATTGATCCTTGTTCATTCTTCATCCTTCATTCGTCATTGACCATTAATCCTTGTTCATTCTTCATCATTCATTTTTCATTGATCATTGATCCTTGTTCATTCTTCATCGTTCAATCTTCATTGATCAATGATCCTTGTTCATTCTTCATTGATCATTGATCCTTGTTCATTCTTCATCGTTCATTCGTCATTGACCATTAATCATTGTTCATTCTTCATCGTTCATTCTTCATTGATCATTGATCCTTGTTCATTCTTCATCGTTCATTCTTCAATGATCATTGATCCTTGTTCATTCTTCATCGTTCATTCTTCATTGATCATTGATCCTTGTTCATTCTTCATCGTTCATTCGTCATTGACCATTAATCATTGTTCATTCTTCATCGTTCATACTTCATTGACCATTGATCCTTATTCATTCTTCATCGTTCAATCTTCATTGATCAATGATCCTTGTTCATTCTTCATCGTTCATTCTTCATTGATCATTGATCCTTGTTCATTCTTCATCTTTCATTCTTCATTGATCATTGATCCTTGTTCATTCTTCATCGTTCATTCTTCATTGATCATTGATCCTTGTTCATTCTTCATCGTTCATTGTTCATTGATCATTGATCCTTGTTCATTCTTCATCGTTCATTCTTCATTGATCATTGATCCTTGTTCATTCTTCATCGTTCATTCGTCATTGACCATTAATCATTGTTCATTCTTCATCGTTCATACTTCATTGATCATTGATCCTTATTCATTCTTCATCGTTCAATCTTCATTGATCAATGATCCTTGTTCATTCTTCATCGTTCATTCTTCATTGATCATTGATCCTTGTTCATTCTTCATCGTTCAATCTTCATTGATCAATGATCCTTGTTCATTCTTCATTGATCATTGATCCTTGTTCATTCTTCATCGTTCATTCGTCATTGACCATTAATCATTGTTCATTCTTCATCGTTCATTCTTCATTGATCATTGATCCTTGTTCATTCTTCATCGTTCATTCTTCAATGATCATTGATCCTTGTTCATTCTTCATCGTTCATTCTTCATTGATCATTGATCCTTGTTCATTCTTCATCGTTCATTCTTCATTGATCATTGATCCTTGTTCATTCTTCATCGTTCATTCTTCATTGATCATTGATCCTTGTTCATTCTTCATCGTTCATTCGTCATTGACCATTAATCCTTGTTCATTCTTCATCGTTCATTCGTCATTGACCATTAATCCTTGTTCATTCTTCATCGTTCATTCGTCATTGATCATTGATCCTTGTTCATTCTTCATCGTTCATTCGTCATTGATCATTGATCCTTGTTCATTCTTCATCTTTCATTCTTCATTGATCATTTATCCTTGTTCATTCTTCATCGTTCATTCGTCATTGACCATTGATCCTTGTTCATTCTTCATCGTTCATTCGTCATTGATCATTGATCCTTGTTCATTCTTCATCGTTCATTCTTCATTGATCATTGATCCTTGTTCATTCTTCATCGTTCATACTTCATTGATCATTGATCCTTATTCATTCTTCATCGTTCAATCTTCATTGATCAATGATCCTTGTTCATTCTTCATCGTTCATTCTTCATTGATCATTGATCCTTGTTCATTCTTCATCGTTCAATCTTCATTGATCAATGATCCTTGTTCATTCTTCATTGATCATTGATCCTTGTTCATTCTTCATCGTTCATTCGTCATTGACCATTAATCATTGTTCATTCTTCATCGTTCATTCTTCATTGATCATTGATCCTTGTTCATTCTTCATCGTTCATTCTTCAATGATCATTGATCCTTGTTCATTCTTCATCGTTCATTCTTCATTGATCATTGATCCTTGTTCATTCTTCATCGTTCATTCTTCATTGATCATTGATCCTTGTTCATTCTTCATCGTTCATTCTTCATTGATCATTGATCCTTGTTCATTCTTCATCGTTCATTCGTCATTGACCATTAATCCTTGTTCATTCTTCATCGTTCATTCGTCATTGACCATTAATCCTTGTTCATTCTTCATCGTTCATTCGTCATTGATCATTGATCCTTGTTCATTCTTCATCGTTCATTCGTCATTGATCATTGATCCTTGTTCATTCTTCATCTTTCATTCTTCATTGATCATTTATCCTTGTTCATTCTTCATCGTTCATTCGTCATTGACCATTGATCCTTGTTCATTCTTCATCGTTCATTCGTCATTGATCATTGATCCTTGTTCATTCTTCATCGTTCATTCTTCATTGATCATTGATCCTTGTTCATTCTTCATCGTTCATTCTTCATTGATCATTGATCCTTGTTCATTCTTCATCGTTCATGCTTCATTGATCATTGATCCTTGTTCATTCTTCATCATTCATTCTTCATAGATCATTGATCCTTGTTCATTCTTCATCGTTCATTCGTCATTGATCAATGATCCTTGTTCATTCTTCATCTTTCATTCTTCATTGATCATCGATCCTTGTTCATTCATCATCGTTCATTCTTCATTGATCATTGATCCTTGTTTATTCTTCATCGTTCATTCGTCATTGATCATTGATCCTTGTTCATTCTCCATCGTTCATTCTTCATTGATCATTGATCCTTGTTCATTCTTCATCATTCATTCGTCATTGATCATTGATCCTTGTTCATTCTTCATCATTCATTCTTCATTGATCATTGATCCTTGTTCATTCTTCATCGTTCAATCCTCATTGATCAATGATCCTTGTTCATTCTTCATCGTTCATTCTTCATTGATCATTGATCCTTGTTCATTCTTCATCGTTTATTCTTCATTGATCATTGATCCTTGTTCATTCTTCATCGTTCATTCGTCATTGACCATTGATCCTTGTTCATTCTTCATCGTTCATTCTTCATTGATCATTGATCCTTGTTCATTCTTCATCCTTCATTCGTCATTGACCATTAATCCTTGTTCATTCTTCATAGTTCATTCTTCATTGATCATTGATCCTTGTTCATTCTTCATCGTTCAATCTTCATTGATCGATGATCCTTGTTCATTCTTCATTGATCATTGATCCTTATTCATTCTTCATCGTTCATTCGTCATTGACCATTAATCATTGTTCATTCTTCATCGTTCATTCTTCATTGATCATTGATCCTTGTTCATTCTTCATCTTTCATTCTTCATTGATCATTGATCCTGGTTCATTCTTCATCGTTCATTCTTCATTGATCAATGATCCTTGATCATTCTTCATCGTTCATTCTTCATTGAGCATTGATCCTTGTTCATTCTTCATCGTTCATTCGTCATTGACCATTGATCCTTGTTCATTCTTCATCGTTCATTCTTCATTGATCATTGATCCTTGTTCATTCTTCATCGTTCATTCTTCAATGATCATTGATCCTTGTTCATTCTTCATCCTTCATTCGTCATTGACCATTAATCCTTGTTCAATCTTCATCGTTCATTCTTCATTGATCATTGATCCTTGTTCATTCTTCATCGTTCAATCTTCATTGATCATTGATCCTTGTTCATTCTTCATCGTTCATTCTTCATTGATCATTGATCCTTGTTCATTCTTCATCGTTCATTCTTCATTGATCATTGATCCTTGTTCATTCTTCATCGTTCATTCTTCATTGATCATTGATACTTGTTCATTCTTCATCGTTCATTCTTCATTGAGCATTGATCCTTGTTCATTCTTCGTCGTTCATTCTTCATTGACCATTGATCCTTGTTCATTCTTCATCGTTCATTCGTCATTGATCATTGATCCTTGTTCATTCTTCGTCGTTCATTCGTCATTGATCATTGATCCTTGTTCATTCTTCATCATTCATTCTTCATTGATCATTGATCTTTGTTCATTCTTCATCGTTCATTTGTCATTGATCATTGATCCTTGTTCATTCTTCATCGTTCATTCTTCATTGATCATTGATCCTTGTTCATTCTTCATCGTTCATTCTTCATTGATCATTGATCCTTGTTCATTCTTCATCGTTCATTCGTCATTGACCATTGATCCTTGTTCATTCTTCATCGTTCATTCTTCATTGATCATTGATCCTTGTTCATTCTTCATCCTTCATTCGTCATTGACCATTAATCCTTGTTCATTCTTCATCGTTCATTCTTCATTGATCATTGATCCTTGTTCATTCTTCATCGTTTAATCTTCATTGATCAATGATCCTTGTTCATTCTTCATTGTTCATTCTTCATTGATCATTGATCCTTGTTCATTCTTCATCGTTCATTCTTCATTGATCATTGATCCTTGTTCATTCTTCATCGTTCATTCTTCATTTATCATTGATCCTTGTTCCTTCTTCATCGTTCATTCGTCATTGACCATTAATCATTGTTCATTCTTCATCATTCATACTTCATTGATCATTGATCCTGTTTCATTCTTCATCGTTCATTCTTCATTGATCATTGATCCTTGTTCATTCTTCATCGTTCATTCTTCATTGATCATTGATCCTTGTTCATTCTTCATCGTTCATTCTTCATTGATCATTGATCCTTGTTCATTCTTCATCGTTCATTCGTCATTGACCATTGATCCTTGTTCATTCTTCATCGTTCATTCTTCATTGATCATTGATCCTTGTTCATTCTTCATCCTTCATTCGTCATTGACCATTAATCCTTGTTCATTCTTCATCATTCATTTTTCATTGATCATTGATCCTTGTTCATTCTTCATCGTTCAATCTTCATTGATCAATGATCCTTGTTCATTCTTCATTGATCATTGATCCTTGTTCATTCTTCATCGTTCATTCGTCATTGACCATTAATCATTGTTCATTCTTCATCGTTCATTCTTCATTGATCATTGATCCTTGTTCATTCTTCATCGTTCATTCTTCAATGATCATTGATCCTTGTTCATTCTTCATCGTTCATTCTTCATTGATCATTGATCCTTGTTCATTCTTCATCGTTCATTCGTCATTGACCATTAATCATTGTTCATTCTTCATCGTTCATACTTCATTGACCATTGATCCTTATTCATTCTTCATCGTTCAATCTTCATTGATCAATGATCCTTGTTCATTCTTCATCGTTCATTCTTCATTGATCATTGATCCTTGTTCATTCTTCATCTTTCATTCTTCATTGATCATTGATCCTTGTTCATTCTTCATCGTTCATTCTTCATTGATCATTGATCCTTGTTCATTCTTCATCGTTCATTGTTCATTGATCATTGATCCTTGTTCATTCTTCATCGTTCATTCTTCATTGATCATTGATCCTTGTTCATTCTTCATCGTTCATTCGTCATTGACCATTAATCATTGTTCATTCTTCATCGTTCATTCGTCATTGATCATTGATCCTTGTTCATTCTTCATCGCTCATTCGTCATTGACCATTGATCCTTGTTCATTCTTCATCCTTCATTCGTCATTGATCATTGATCCTTGTTCATTCTTCATCGTTCATTGTTCATTGATCATTGATCCTTGTTCATTCTTCATCGTTCATTCTTCATTGATCATTGATCCTTGTTCATTCTTCATCGTTCATTCGTCATTGACCATTAATCCTTGTTCATTCTTCATCGTTCATTCGTCATTGATCATTGATCCTTGTTCATTCTTCATCGTTCATTCTTCATTGATCATTGATCCTTGTTCATTCTTTATCGTTCATTCTTCATTGATCATTGATCCTTGTTCATTTTTCATCGTTCATTCGTCATTGACCATTAATCCTTGTTCATTCTTCATCGTTCATTCGTCATTGATCATTGATCCTTGTTCATTCTTCATCGTTAATTCTTCATTGATCATTGATCCTCGTTCATTCTTCATCCTTCATTCTTCATTGATCATTGATCCTTGTTCATTCTTCATCGTTCATTCGTCATTGATCATTGATCCTTTTTCATTCTTCATCTTTCATTCTTCATTGATCATTGATCCTTGTTCATTCTTCATCGTTCATTCTTCATTGATCATTGATCCTTGTTCATTCTTCATCGTTCATTCTTCATTGATCATTGATCCTTGTTCATTCTTCATCGTTCATTCTTCATTGATCATTGATCCTTGTTCATTCTTCATCGTTCATTCGTCATTGACCATTAATCCTTGTTCATTCTTCATCGTTCATTCGTCATTGATCATTGATCCTTGTTCATTCTTCATCGTTCATTCGTCATTGACCATTGATCCTTGTTCATTCTTCATCGTTCATTCGTCATTGATCATTGATCCTTGTTCATTCTTCATCGTTCATTCTTCATTGATCATTGATCCTTGTTCATTCTTCATCGTTCATTTTTCATTGATCATTGATCCTTGTTCATTCTTCATCGTTCATTCTTCATTGATCATTGATCCTTGTTCATTCTTCATCGTTCATTCTTCATTGATCATTGATCCTTGTTCATTCTTCATCGTTCATTCGTCATTGACCATTAATCATTGTTCATTCTTCATCGTTCATACTTCATTGATCATTGATCCTTATTCATTCTTCATCGTTCAATCTTCATTGATCACTTATCCTTGTTCATTCTTCATCGTTCATTCTTCATTGATCATTGATCCTTGTTCATTCTTCATCGTTCATTCGTCATTGACCATTGATCCTTGTTCATTCTTTGAAATAATTTAATAAAGATCGATAGTATGTAGGGATATTCTTCCAAGATGATCAATGATTAATTGACCAGTTAATTAGGATAATCATTGGCCATTACAGATATTAGTTTGAATTATGTAAAAATCTTTATAATTATATTAAAATCTTTAAGTAAAGTTAATAAAACCACTGATATGAGATTGCACCTTAATAAAACCAAAAATTATTAAATTATTTTCTCTATCGATCCTGTACTCCCTATTGGTATCAGAGCCAGTAAGTTATTAAATTGATTAATTGTGCATTTATTAAATTGCATTTGTATTGAGTGTTGGTAAAGTGCTTGGTCAGCCTAATTAAGTTGTTGGTAAGCCATTTTAAGTCTTGGTGTTCTCGGTTAGGTGGTCCCACTGTTCCCATTCAATTCAGTCATATTTAGTTTATGCAACATTTAATTTATTAATGGCAAACTGGTTAAGGAAAGCTATTAGTTTAGGATCACCTAATAATATAATTCAAAGTAGTGAAGTTCATATAGAAAAGAACTTTTCAAATTGGGAAATTCCAAAAGAAAATCTTACAAAAATTTATCATATAGGCATTACTGATTTTAAGACTGCATTTAGCATCAAAACTCATGAAGAGACTAGAAGCATTCAAAAAGAATCTGAAACTATGCATTTACTTTCAGAATCCAGCATTAAAGCTTATCTCAAACACAGATTTAGATTCATTCATTTTGGCCTTGTTCAAATAGGAATAAAACCATTAGTTCATAAAGGAGTTGATTGTCCAATTTTCCTAGCTCTCAGATACGATCGACTTAATAATTATAAAGATTCTGTTTTGGCTATGATTCAAACTAATATCTGTAATGGCCCAATATATTTCAATTGTTTTCCAAACTTTACAGTAGATCTTCAAGACCCATTAATCTTATCTTCATTAATTTTAGATATTCAAATTTTAAATAATAATTTTAAAGAGTTTGCTAGAAATTTTGCAATTGTTTTCCGTGTTTATTTTAGATTAATGAATTCCACAGTTAATCCAAAATTCATACATGAGGCTTCTTCAAAAGAAGAAACTATTTTTATAGAGGTTCATGCTGAGAATACTAAATCAATAGTTTCTACAGCAAAAACCTTGAGATGGGATCAAATTTCTATTCCTGAGACATTTCAATTCTCAAATCCAATGCCTCCTAGAAACATAAGACAAGAAATAGAATGCATTGAGGAAGACGAAAATAAAGTTCTTATAAGGTTTGGGTCTATGAGAGAATTATCTAGTTCTCCTTGTACTTCTTCTTCCAACTATCCACGAAGATCTTTTTCTTTTCCTCAAAAAACAACTTCAGTCATTTCTGAACCAATCAAAGTCAGATATAAATCTCCTATTCCTGAATATGAAGCAAATGCTTCTCAAACTTCTCAAATCTCTTCATCTAGACCTGCATCTCCCACAATGTCTGATATGCAAAATTTTGACTCTATCAATACAATTACTAAAGATTTTGAAATAGATAAAAACTATCTAAGAGATGAATTTAATTCCTCTCACAATGCTGAACATCGAGATTGGTTTAGATCTTTTTCTCGCTCCTTTAAAGACTCAATAAGAGATGTATGGTATAAAGATATGAATACTATTCAAATTAATATCCCGTTTTTTACATGGTTTTTATTGTTTTGTGAAAAACAAGGTATTGCTAATCCATATTCTCAAAATCACATATTTGTACAAACCAAACTTCAAAAAAATTGGGTTTTGAAGGATGGACAAACAATTAGTTCAGTTCATCCACCGTTACAAAATATTACTTTTCCCTATTATGACCGTGAAATAAAGGCTAGTCCTTTTAAAGAAGGAAGAGTAGATCAAACAGATAAAACTCCAAATGTAGAAGACATCATTAAAATTTATCATCAAAATAATTTTACAAATCAAATCCTTCATACCGTTGCTACACAAGTAGATCAACTTTCAAATAAGGTTGATAATTTACAAAAAGAAACCTCTAGATCCATAGCCCCTAATACGATTGCATCATTAGGATCTAATAAGGTTTCTGCACCGCATTTCAAACCACCAGGATTAACTATACCTATGACTCAAATGTTTCCAAAAAATGGTTTTACTTCTTCTAACTCTAATTCTGCAGTGTTAGATAAAATTCAAAAATCTTTACAAAAATTAGCAGATAGTCCAAGTCATATTAAGGTTTTGAGTAAATATCAAAGTTCAGAGATATCTTCTGATGAAGAAAATTCTGAGTCTTTAATCATTTCAAAAGTTGCAAAGCAATTTCAAGAATCTGATAATGATCCTCATCAAATTAATAAAATACGATCATCTTGGAAGAATATCCCTACAAAAAACTATTATCCTAGGCCTACTCCTGTTGATCTTCAATATGAAGAAAGGTCTACATTTACCTCCAAATCCTTTTCCCCAGATATGATCCATGAATGGAACATAGATGGAAAATCTGATTATGAAATTCTTAATACTCTTCAAAATATGGGAATGGCTATTGTAGCTTACAAGGCAAAACCTTTGGATGAACAAATAATTTTTGGTTTTATTACATCAGGTTTTACTGGGCAATTAAAAAACTGGTGGGATAATCTTCTCACTTTACAAGACAGATTAAAAATTTTGAATCACGTTACTGACATCATGGATGATCAAGGAAATGTATTTCAAAAATCTGACTGCTGTGATTTCTTAATCATAGTTATTGCCTTTCATTTTGTCGGTAACCCTACTCAAACTCTTTCTTCTGGAGAAACGATTTTACAAAATTTACGTTGCCCAACTTTAAGTGACTATAGATGGTATAAAGATACCTTCTTTAGTTATGTTTTACAAAGACAAGATTGCAATCAAAGTTTTTGGAAAGAAAAATTTATATCAGGACTACCAAAATTATTTGCTCAAAGAATTTTTAGAAAAATAGCTGAACATGATACAGATAAAGAACAAGCTCTTAATAATACTACTTATGGAGGACTTTTCGCTTTCATTAAAAAGGAAGGTCTTTCTTTATGTGAAGAACTCAAACTCCAAGCCAAATATACCTCTGAAAAGAAACAATCTAGGAAAGAAATTGGATGTTTCTGTGAAGCATTTGGTATGGAAGCTATTAGAGCTCCCTCTACAAAAAAGAAAATTAAAAAACAATTTTCTAAATTTTCAAAAGATAAAAATAAAAATTCTTATCCTTCTTATTATCGAAAGAAACGAGGAAAGAAAAATTTCGGAAATTTCCGAAAATCAAACAAAGCTTTCAAAATCTTTTGTTATTCGTGTGGAAAACCTGGACATAAAGCAAATGCTTGTACCACAAAGAAAAAGATTCAAGAATTATTTATTAACGACTCTGAGCTAGGAGATAAAATATCCAAAATATTATTACAAACCCCTGAGTCTACTTCTTCTTCTTCTTCAGAAAAGGAAGATGACGAAATTTTACAAATTAATGATCAAACTTCTGATTCTGAATCTTCGATTTCTTCCTCTCCTATCAAATGCATTAATGTTTTAACAGATAAAGAGAAAAATGTGGAATTTCTTTTTGACAAAATCCAAGATAAAGAGATCAAAAGAGAAACCCTTTTGAAACTCAAAACTATGGTTTTGGGTGAAACCTCTACCTCTAAAAACAAAGAAAGTATTCCAATTCCTCAAATTGAACCTTTCAATATTTCAAAATTATTAGAAAAATACTCTTCCAAAGAAATGACTTCTAAATTAATTCCTATTAAGAATCAAACTCTTTCGGTCAAAGATCTTCAACTTGAAATAAATAAAATCAAAGAAGACATCATTTCTATCAAAAATAGTTTAAAGCATTTAGAAATCAAAGATTTCGAACTTGAAACAAAATTATCTATTTTAGAAAACCCCATCTATAAAGAAAATCTTTCTTTGGGAAAAGAGAAAGTTAATGGGGATGATGATGATTTTATCACTGTTATTAATAAAATTAATTTTCAAAAATGGTATGCACCAGTTACTTTTCAAATTGGAGATTTTCAAAAAACCTATATTGCTTTAATTGATAGTGGAGCGGATCAAAATTGCTTAAGGGAAGGATTAGTCCCAACTAAATTTTATGAAAAAACAAAAACTCGGTTATATAGTGCAAATAGTTCACCCATGGATATTAAATATAAAATTTCAAAAGGAAAGATCATAAATGAAAATTATAGTTTTACTAATACTTTCATTATTATTAATGATATTAAGGAAGAAATAATATTAGGCACTCCCTTTTTAACACAAATTTATCCTTTTTGGGTTGATGACAAAGGTGTTCATACAAAAATTTTAGGGAAACAATTATCATTTCCTTTTTTAAGTCCCATGTTACAAAAAGATATTAATTTATTACAAAATTCTTCAGTAATACAAAGTATAAATTTAATAAAACAAAAAGAATTTCAAATTTCTTCTTTAAAAGAAGAAATTTCTTTTCAAAGGATTGAAGAACAATTACAACAATCAAAATTGCAACAAAAAATTTTTAATTTAGAAAATATTTTTAAATCAAAAGTTTGTGCTGATATTCCAAATGCCTTTTGGGATAGAAAAAGGCATATTGTCACATTGCCATATGAAAAAGATTTCTCTGAAAAAAATATTCCTACAAAAGCTAGACCCATCCAAATGAATTCTGAGCATCTTGAATTCTGCAAGAAAGAAATTCAAACTCTTTTAGATAAAAAATTAATAACTCCATCCAAATCTCCTTGGAGCTGTGCAGCATTTTATGTTATGAATGCAGCAGAAAAAGAAAGAGGAGTTCCTAGATTAGTTATTAATTACAAACCTTTAAACAAAGTTCTTCAATGGATAAGATATCCAATCCCAAATAAAAGAGATTTAATTAATCGCTTATATAAAGCCAAAATATTTTCAAAATTTGATATGAAATCTGGTTTCTGGCAAATACAAATTGCTAAAGAAGATAGGTATAAAACTGCATTCACGGTACCATTTGGACATTATGAGTGGAATGTAATGCCTTTTGGACTTAAAAATGCTCCTTCTGAATTTCAACATATAATGAATGATATTTTCAATCAATTTTCTTCATTCATAATTGTTTATATAGATGATGTTTTAATTTTTTCTCATGATATTGATCAACATTTCAAACATTTACATATATTTCTAAACACTGTTGAAAAAAATGGTTTAGTAGTTTCTGCCACTAAAATGAAATTATTTCAAACAAAAATTAGATTTTTGGGACATGACATTTATAAAGGAACAATCAAGCCAATTACAAGGTCTTTAGAATTTGCAGAAAAATTCCCTAACGAAATTAAAGACAAAACCCAGTTACAAAGATTTTTGGGATGTCTAAATTATATATCAGATTTTTTCCCAAAGCTCAGACAAATTTGCATGCCCCTCTTTCAAAGACTTCAAAAAAATCCGCCTCCCTGGTCAGAAATTCATACTAAGACTATTATTGAATTAAAACAAAAAATCAAATCACTTCCATGTCTAGGCATTCCAGATCCATCTGCATTCATGATAGTAGAAACAGATGCATCAGAAATAGGATATGGTGGCATATTAAAACAAAGAATAGATACAAAAGAACAATTAGTTAGATTTCATTCAGGTCTCTGGCTCGGACCTCAAAAAAATTATTCTACCATTAAAAAGGAAATTTTATCTATAGTACTATGCGTTTCAAAATTTCAAGATGATCTTTACAACAAAAAATTTTTGATAAGGATCGACTGCAAATCTGCAAAAGAGGTTCTAGAAAAGGATGTCAAAAACATTGTTTCTAAACAAATTTTTGCAAGATGGCAAGCAATTTTATCAGTATTTGATTTTCAAATAGAGCATATAAGAGGCGAAAGTAACTCTCTCCCTGATTTCTTAACTAGAGAATTTCTACAGGGACATCATAATGCCAAGGAAGAAGAATCAGCAAGAAAAACTCAAAGGGTTCCAGAGTTCAGATGATTACGAAATGGAACCAGATCCAAAACCAAACAAAACAGAACAAAATAAATTTTCATCCTCCAAAAATCTTCAAACTACCCTATCCATTTCAAACAAATTTACTCAACTAAATGATTTTCCCCCACTTCCATATTCACAAATTGTTCAAGAGCCTACTACACAAAATATTATTTCAAATTCAAAACAAAAAGAACCAACTACAAAAATACCAACACAAAGCTTTACCAAATCTGCATACATTACAAAAACCGAAATAGAAAATGTATATCTCACTAATTTTACAATTCCTCAAAGCCCACAAATTATTAATTCCATCAATCAAAAAACTTTTCCAAAAGGTTGCGAATGGATACCAGAAAATCGTTTTAAAACTCAAAGGTTTTATGAATTTATTTTAGTAGATTCAAACTCTGTTGAAATCCAACATATCAAGGATTCTTCAGAAAAAATAATTTATTCAAAATGTATTTTTAAGAAAATTATTTCGTCTGTAGAATGGGGAGACCCTTATGCAGAACGAATTTTTTCAAAAAGATTTTTCCCTCAAAATTACTCATACTATGATTACAAAATGGCCTGGTATAGAGCATTTTTATTCAGACCATTTGATCATTCATGGTTTTTTATATTTGACAAATATTGTCCAAAGAAATATCCTATGTGGTTTTATCATTGGTGGTATTTATTTGGACCAACTCCTCAAATTTATCCAAAAGAATGCAATGAGGGTTTCACAACTTTTGTTGCCAATTCAAATTATCAAGCTTATGAAACTCCAGTCATGTTTCATGCAGAATTTAAAATTCCATGGATTCTATGTTGGAGTTACTGTCTCAAACAACACCTTCCACGTCCATATCCATATTCATTAATAAGAGAATTCAAAATTAAATGGTGGGACAAATTTACCTTAGAAATTTGTTCAACAAAAAATGTTATCTCCTTTTTTCAAACCGGTATAAAAATGGAATACCAATCTCCATCAACCACCAACAAACCTTCACCCTCAAAAGCAACATCAAATTCAAACTCTCCTCAACACAATAAAAATCCCAAAGTAGAAAGTCCAAATTCAGAATCATTATCTAAAGTCCAGAAAGCTATTCTCAAAAAGATTCTTGAAGATCCACAATATGCAAAGAAAATATTATCAGAAGAATCCTCTGATGAGATTTTATCGGAGTTTTCAAATGAGTCTTATGATCCAACATTTGGTGGCCCATTTGCTCAAGATCCATACGACTTTTAATATTGAGTTCACAAAAGTTCAATTCAAATGTTCAACAACTCAAATTAATTCATCCGGAAGCACAAACGTAAGCAATGACGAAATCAAAAGTATCATTCAAATGTTCAACAACTCAAATTAATTCATCCGGAAGCACAAACGTAAGCAATGACGAAATCAAAAGCATCTCCAACGGTAATTCAAAGCATCTTCAACAGTAAAGCATCTCCAACAGTGATTCAAAGCATCTTCAACAGTAAAGCATCTTCAATAGTAATTCAAAGCATCTTCTACAGTATTATAGTGTAACTTTAATAATTATGTTTGTACTATTTCTCTTTAATTTCTTATTGGAAGAGCAAATTGCACCTTATCTCTTCCTTTGTGTATAAATAAAGTGTCTAGCTCTAAGATGAGAGCATCCTGTAATTTTCTTTTGTTTAAGTCTTATCTCAAATAAATCTAACTTTCTTTACTTATCTTATTATTATCAATTATATAATAAGATTTATATCCACAATGGTCAATGACGAATGAACGATGAAAAATGAACAAGGATCAATGATCAATGAAGAATGAACGATGAAGAATGAACAAGGATCAATGATCAATGAAGAATGAACGATGAAGAATGAACAAGGATCAATGATCAATGACGAATGAACGATGAAGAATGAACAAGGATTAATGGTCAATGACGAATGAACGATGAAGAATGAACAAGGATCAATGATCAATGAAGAATGAACGATGAAGAATGAACAAGGATCAATGATCAATGAAGAATGAACGATGAAGAATGAACAAGGATCAATGATCAATGAAGAATGAACAATGAAGAATGAACAAGGATCAATGATCAATGACGAATGAACGATGAAGAATGAACAAGGATCAATGGTCAATGACGAATGAACGATGAAGAATGAACAAGGATAAATGATCAATGAAGAATGAAAGATGAAGAATGAACAAGGATCAATGATCAATGACGAATGAACGATGAAGAATGAACAAGGATCAATGATCAATGACGAATGAACGATGAAGAATGAACAATGATTAATGGTCAATGACGAATGAACGATGAAGAATGAATATGGATCAATGATCAATGAAGAATGAACAAGGATCATCGATCAATGAAGATTGAACGATGAAGAATGAACAAGGATCAATGATCAATGAAGAATGAACTATGAAGAATGAACAAGGATTAATGGTCAATGACGAATGAAGGATGAAGAATGAACAAGGATCAATGATCAATGAAGAATGAACGATGAAGAATGAACAAGGATCAATGGTCAATGACGAATGAACGATGAAGAATGAACAAGGATCAATGATCAATGAAGAATAAACGATGAAGAATGAACAAGGATCAATGATCAATGAAGAATGAACGATGAAGAATGAACAAGGATCATTGATCAATGAGGATTGAACGATGAAGAATGAACAAGGATCAATGATCAATGAAGAATGAATGATGAAGAATGAACAAGGATCAATGATCAATGACGAATGAATGATGAAGAATGAACAAGGATCAATGATCAATGAAGAATGAACGATGAAGAATGAACAAGGATCAATGATCAATGACGAATGAACGATGAAGAATAAACAAGGATCAATGATCAATGAAGAATGAACGATGATGAATGAACAAGGATCGATGATCAATGAAGAATGAAAGATGAAGAATGAACAAGGATCATTGATCAATGACGAATGAACGATGAAGAATGAACAAGGATCAATGATCTATGAAGAATGAATGATGAAGAATGAACAAGGATCAATGATCAATGAAGCATGAACGATGAAGAATGAACAAGGATCAATGATCAATGAAGAATGAACGATGAAGAATGAACAAGGATCAATGATCAATGAAGAATGAACGATGAAGAACGAACAAGGATCAATGATCAATGACGAATGAACGATGAAGAATGAACAAGGATCAATGGTCAATGACGAATGAACGATGAAGAATGAACAAGGATAAATGATCAATGAAGAATGAAAGATGAAGAATGAACAAGGATCAATGATCAATGACGAATGAACGATGAAGAATGAACAAGGATCAATGATCAATGACGAATGAACGATGAAGAATGAACAAGGATTAATGGTCAATGACGAATGAACGATGAAGAATGAACAAGGATTAATGGTCAATGACGAATGAACGATGAAGAATGAACAAGGATCAATGATCAATGAAGAATGAACGATGAAGAATGAACAAGGATCAATGATCAATGAAGAATGAACGATGAAGAATGAACAAGGATCAATGATCAATGAAGAATGAACGATGAAGAATGAACAAGGATCAATGATCATTGAAGAATGAACGATGAAGAATGAACAAGGATCAATGATCAATGAAGAATGAACGATGAAGAATGAACAATGATTAATGGTCAATGACGAATGAACGATGAAGAATGAACAAGGATCAATGATCAATGAAGAATGAACAAGGATCATTGATCAATGAAGATTGAACGATGAAGAATGAACAAGGATCAATGATCAATGAAGAATGAACGATGAAGAATGAACAAGGATCATTGATCAATGAAGATTGAACGATGAAGAATGAATAAGGATCAATGATCAATGAAGTATGAACGATGAAGAATGAACAATGATTAATGGTCAATGACGAATGAACGATGAAGAATGAACAAGGATCAATGATCAATGAAGAATGAACGATGAAGAATGAACAAGGATCAATGATCAATGAAGAATGAACGATGAAGAATGAACAAGGATCAATGATCAATGAAAAATGAACGATGAAGAATGAACAAGGATCAATGATCAATGAAGAATGAACGATGAAGAATGAACAAGGATCAATGATCAATGACGAATGAACGATGAAGAATGAACAAGGATCAATGGTCAATGACGAATGAACGATGAAGAATGAACAAGGATCAATGATCAATGACGAATGAACGATGAAGAATGAACAAGGATTAATGGTCAATGACGAATGAACGATGAAGAATGAACAAGGATCAATGATCAATGAAGAATGAACGATGAAGAATGAACAAGGATCAATGATCAATGAAGAATGAACGATGAAGAATGAACAAGGATCAATGATCAATGAAGAATGAAAGATGAAGAATGAAAAAGGATCAATGATCAATGACGAATGAACGATGAAGAATGAACAAGGATCAATGATCAATAAAGAATGAAGGATGAAGAATGAACGAGGATCAATGATCAATGAAGAATTAACGATGAAGAATGAACAAGGATCAATGATCAATGACGAATGAACGATGAAGAATGAACAAGGATTAATGGTCAATGACGAATGAACGATGAAAAATGAACAAGGATCAATGGTCAATGAAGAATGAACGATGAAGAATGAACAAGGATCAATGATCAATGAAGAATGAACGATGAAGAATGAACAAGGATCAATGATCAATGACGAATGAACGATGAAGAATGAACAAGGATTAATGGTCAATGACGAATGAACGATGAAGAATGAACAAGGATCAATGATCAATGAAGAATGAACGATGAAGAATGAACAAGGATCAATGATCAATGAAGAATGAACGATGAAGAATGAACAAGGATCAATGATCAATGAAGAATGAACGATGAAGAATGAACAAGGATCAATGATCAATGACGAATGAACGATGAAGAATGAACAAGGATCAATGGTCAATGACGAATGAACGATGAAGAATGAACAAGGATAAATGATCAATGAAGAATGAAAGATGAAGAATGAACAAGGATCAATGATCAATGACGAATGAACGATGAAGAATGAACAAGGATCAATGATCAATGACGAATGAACGATGAAGAATGAACAAGGATTAATGGTCAATGACGAATGAAGGATGAAGAATGAACAAGGATCAATGATCAATGAAGAATGAACGATGAAGAATGAACAAGGATCAATGGTCAATGACGAATGAACGATGAAGAATGAACAAGGATCAATGATCAATGAAGAATAAACGATGAAGAATGAACAAGGATCAATGATCAATGAAGAATGAACGATGAAGAATGAACAAGGATCATTGATCAATGAGGATTGAACGATGAAGAATGAACAAGGATCAATGATCAATGAAGAATGAACGATGAACAATGAACAAGGATCAATGATCAATGACGAATGAATGATGAAGAATGAACAAGGATCAATGATCAATGAAGAATGAACGATGAAGAATGAACAAGGATCAATGATCAATGACGAATGAACGATGAAGAATAAACAAGGATCAATGATCAATGAAGAATGAACGATGATGAATGAACAAGGATCGATGATCAATGAAGAATGAAAGATGAAGAATGAACAAGGATCATTGATCAATGACGAATGAACGATGAAGAATGAACAAGGATCAATGATCTATGAAGAATGAATGATGAAGAATGAACAAGGATCAATGATCAATGAAGCATGAACGATGAAGAATGAACAAGGATCAATGATCAATGAAGAATGAACGATGAAGAATGAACAAGGATCAATGATCAATGAAGAATGAACGATGAAGAATGAACAAGGATCAATGATCAATGACGAATGAACGATGAAGAATGAACAAGGATCAATGGTCAATGACGAATGAACGATGAAGAATGAACAAGGATAAATGATCAATGAAGAATGAAAGATGAAGAATGAACAAGGATCAATGATCAATGACGAATGAACGATGAAGAATGAACAAGGATCAATGATCAATGACGAATGAACGATGAAGAATGAACAAGGATTAATGGTCAATGACGAATGAACGATGAAGAATGAACAAGGATTAATGGTCAATGACGAATGAACGATGAAGAATGAACAAGGTACAATGATCAATGACGAATGAACGATCAAGAATGAACAAGGATCAATGATCAATGACGAATGAACGATGAAGAATGAACAAGGATTAATGGTCAATGACGAATGAACGATGAAGAATGAACAAGGATCAATGATCAATGAAGAATGAACGATGAAGAATGAACAAGGATCAATGATCAATGAAGAATGAACGATGAAGAATGAACAAGGATCAATGATCAATGAAGAATGAACGATGAAGAATGAACAAGGATCAATGATCATTGAAGAATGAACGATGAAGAATGAACAAGGATCAATGATCAATGAAGAATGAACGATGAAGAATGAACAATGATTAATGGTCAATGACGAATGAACGATGAAGAATGAACAAGGATCAATGATCAATGAAGAATGAACAAGGATCATTGATCAATGAAGATTGAACGATGAAGAATGAACAAGGATCAATGATCAATGAAGAATGAACGATGAAGAATGAACAAGGATCATTGATCAATGAAGATTGAACGATGAAGAATGAATAAGGATCAATGATCAATGAAGTATGAACGATGAAGAATGAACAATGATTAATGGTCAATGACGAATGAACGATGAAGAATGAACAAGGATCAATGATCAATGAAGAATGAACGATGAAGAATGAACAAGGATCAATGATCAATGAAGAATGAACGATGAAGAATGAACAAGGATCAATGATCAATGAAAAATGAACGATGAAGAATGAACAAGGATCAATGATCAATGAAGAATGAACGATGAAGAATGAACAAGGATCAATGATCAATGACGAATGAACGATGGAGAATGAACAAGGATCAATGGTCAATGACGAATGAACGATGAAGAATGAACAAGGATCAATGATCAATGACGAATGAACGATGAAGAATGAACAAGGATTAATGGTCAATGACGAATGAACGATGAAGAATGAACAAGGATCAATGATCAATGAAGAATGAACGATGAAGAATGAACAAGGATCAATGATCAATGAAGAATGAACGATGAAGAATGAACAAGGATCAATGATCAATGAAGAATGAACGATGAAGAATGAACAAGGATCAATGATCAATGAAGAATGAAAGATGAAGAATGAAAAAGGATCAATGATCAATGACGAATGAACGATGAAGAATGAACAAGGATCAATGATCAATGAAGAATGAAGGATGAAGAATGAACGAGGATCAATGATCAATGAAGAATTAACGATGAAGAATGAACAAGGATCAATGATCAATGACGAATGAACGATGAAGAATGAACAAGGATTAATGGTCAATGACGAATGAACGATGAAGAATGAACAAGGATCAATGGTCAATGAAGAATGAACGATGAAGAATGAACAAGGATCAATGATCAATGAAGAATGAACGATGAAGAATGAACAAGGATCAATGATCAAAGAAGAATGAACGATGAAGAATGAACAAGGATCAATGGTCAATGACGAATGAACGATGAAGAATGAACAAGGATCAATGATCAATGAAGAATGAACGATGAAGAATGAACAATGATTAATGGTCAATGACGAATGAACGATGAAGAATGAACAAGGATCAATGATCAATGAAGAATGAACAAGGATCATTGATCAATGAAGATTGAACGATGAAGAATGAACAAGGATCAATGATCAATGAAGAATGAACGATGAAGAATGAACAAGGATCATTGATCAATGAAGATTGAACGATGAAGAATGAATAAGGATCAATGATCAATGAAGTATGAACGATGAAGAATGAACAATGATTTATGGTCAATGACGAATGAACGATGAAGAATGAACAAGGATCAATGATCAATGAAGAATGAACGATGAAGAATGAACAAGGATCAATGATCAATGAAGAATGAACGATGAAGAATGAACAAGGATCAATGATCAATGAAAAATGAACGATGAAGAATGAACAAGGATCAATGATCAATGAAGAATGAACGATGAAGAATGAACAAGGATCAATGATCAATGACGAATGAACGATGAAGAATGAACAAGGATCAATGGTCAATGACGAATGAACGATGAAGAATGAACAAGGATCAATGATCAATGACGAATGAACGATGAAGAATGAACAAGGATTAATGGTCAATGACGAATGAACGATGAAGAATGAACAAGGATCAATGATCAATGAAGAATGAACGATGAAGAATGAACAAGGATCAATGATCAATGAAGAATGAACGATGAAGAATGAACAAGGATCAATGATCAATGAAGAATGAACGATGAAGAATGAACAAGGATCAATGATCAATGAAGAATGAAAGATGAAGAATGAAAAAGGATCAATGATCAATGACGAATGAACGATGAAGAATGAACAAGGATCAATGATCAATGAAGAATGAAGGATGAAGAATGAACGAGGATCAATGATCAATGAAGAATTAACGATGAAGAATGAACAAGGATCAATGATCAATGACGAATGAACGATGAAGAATGAACAAGGATTAATGGTCAATGACGAATGAACGATGAAGAATGAACAAGGATCAATGATCAATGAAGAATGAACGATGAAGAATGAACAAGGATCAATGATCAATGAAGAATGAACGATGAAGAATGAACAAGGATCAATGATCAATGAAGAATGAACGATGAAGAATGAACAAGGATCAATGATCAATGACGAATGAACGATGAAGAATGAACAAGGATCAATGGTCAATGACGAATGAACGATGAAGAATGAACAAGGATAAATGATCAATGAAGAATGAAAGATGAAGAATGAACAAGGATCAATGATCAATGACAAATGAACGATCAAGAATGAACAAGGATCAATGATCAATGACGAATGAACGATGAAGAATGAACAAGGATTAATGGTCAATGACGAATGAACGATGAAGAATGAACAAGGATCAATGATCAATGAAGAATGAACGATGAAGAATGAACAAGGATCAATGATCAATGAAGAATGAACGATGAAGAATGAACAAGGATCAATGATCAATGAAGAATGAACGATGAAGAATGAACAAGGATCAATGATCATTGAAGAATGAACGATGAAGAATGAACAAGGATCAATGATCAATGAAGAATGAACGATGAAGAATGAACAATGATTAATGGTCAATGACGAATGAACGATGAAGAATGAACAAGGATCAATGATCAATGAAGAATGAACAAGGATCATTGATCAATGAAGATTGAACGATGAAGAAAAAATAATTTAATAATTTTGTGGATATAAATCTTATTATATAATTGATAATAATAAGATAAGTAAAGAAAGTTAGATTTATTTGAGATAAGACTTAAACAAAAGAAAATTACAGGATGCTCTCATCTTAGAGCTAGACACTTTATTTATACACAAAGGAAGAGATAAGGTGCAATCTGCTCTTCCAATAAGAAATTAAAGAGAAATAGTACAAACATAATTATTAAAGTTACACTATAATACTGTAGAAGATGCTTTGAATTACTATTGAAGATGCTTTACTGTTGAAGATGCTTTGAATCACTGTTGGAGATGCTTTACTGTTGAAGATGCTTTGAATTACTGTTGGAGATGCTTTTGATTTCGTCATTGCTTACGTTTGTGCTTCCGGATGAATTAATTTGAGTTGTTGAACATTTGAATGATACTTTTGATTTCGTCATTGCTTACGTTTGTGCTTCCGGATGAATTAATTTGAGTTGTTGAACATTTGAATTGAACTTTTGTGAACTCAATATTAAAAGTCGTATGGATCTTGAGCAAATGGGCCACCAAATGTTGGATCATAAGACTCATTTGAAAACTCCGATAAAATCTCATCAGAGGATTCTTCTGATAATATTTTCTTTGCATATTGTGGATCTTCAAGAATCTTTTTGAGAATAGCTTTCTGGACTTTAGATAATGATTCTGAATTTGGACTTTCTACTTTGGGATTTTTATTGTGTTGAGGAGAGTTTGAATTTGATGTTGCTTTTGAGGGTGAAGGTTTGTTGGTGGTTGATGGAGATTGGTATTCCATTTTTATACCGGTTTGAAAAAAGGAGATAACATTTTTTGTTGAACAAATTTCTAAGGTAAATTTGTCCCACCATTTAATTTTGAATTCTCTTATTAATGAATATGGATATGGACGTGGAAGGTGTTGTTTGAGACAGTAACTCCAACATAGAATCCATGGAATTTTAAATTCTGCATGAAACATGACTGGAGTTTCATAAGCTTGATAATTTGAATTGGCAACAAAAGTTGTGAAACCCTCATTGCATTCTTTTGGATAAATTTGAGGAGTTGGTCCAAATAAATACCACCAATGATAAAACCACATAGGATATTTCTTTGGACAATATTTGTCAAATATAAAAAACCATGAATGATCAAATGGTCTGAATAAAAATGCTCTATACCAGGCCATTTTGTAATCATAGTATGAGTAATTTTGAGGGAAAAATCTTTTTGAAAAAATTCGTTCTGCATAAGGGTCTCCCCATTCTACAGACGAAATAATTTTCTTAAAAATACATTTTGAATAAATTATTTTTTCTGAAGAATCCTTGATATGTTGGATTTCAACAGAGTTTGAATCTACTAAAATAAATTCATAAAACCTTTGAGTTTTAAAACGATTTTCTGGTATCCATTCGCAACCTTTTGGAAAAGTTTTTTGATTGATGGAATTAATAATTTGTGGGCTTTGAGGAATTGTAAAATTAGTGAGATATACATTTTCTATTTCGGTTTTTGTAATGTATGCAGATTTGGTAAAGCTTTGTGTTGGTATTTTTGTAGTTGGTTCTTTTTGTTTTGAATTTGAAATAATATTTTGTGTAGTAGGCTCTTGAACAATTTGTGAATATGGAAGTGGGGGAAAATCATTTAGTTGAGTAAATTTGTTTGAAATGGATAGGGTAGTTTGAAGATTTTTGGAGGATGAAAATTTATTTTGTTCTGTTTTGTTTGGTTTTGGATCTGGTTCCATTTCGTAATCATCTGAACTCTGGAACCCTTTGAGTTTTTCTTGCTGATTCTTCTTCCTTGGCATTATGATGTCCCTGTAGAAATTCTCTAGTTAAGAAATCAGGGAGAGAGTTACTTTCGCCTCTTATATGCTCTATTTGAAAATCAAATACTGATAAAATTGCTTGCCATCTTGCAAAAATTTGTTTAGAAACAATGTTTTTGACATCCTTTTCTAGAACCTCTTTTGCAGATTTGCAGTCGATCCTTATCAAAAATTTTTTGTTGTAAAGATCATCTTGAAATTTTGAAACGCATAGTACTATAGATAAAATTTCCTTTTTAATGGTAGAATAATTTTTTTTGAGGTCCGAGCCAGAGACCTGAATGAAATCTAACTAATTGTTCTTTTGTATCTATTCTTTGTTTTAATATGCCACCATATCCTATTTCTGATGCATCTGTTTCTACTATCATGAATGCAGATGGATCTGGAATGCCTAGACATGGAAGTGATTTGATTTTTTGTTTTAATTCAATAATAGTCTTAGTATGAATTTCTGACCAGGGAGGCGGATTTTTTTGAAGTCTTTGAAAGAGGGGCATGCAAATTTGTCTGAGCTTTGGGAAAAAATCTGATATATAATTTAGACATCCCAAAAATCTTTGTAACTGGGTTTTGTCTTTAATTTCGTTAGGGAATTTTTCTGCAAATTCTAAAGACCTTGTAATTGGCTTGATTGTTCCTTTATAAATGTCATGTCCCAAAAATCTAATTTTTGTTTGAAATAATTTCATTTTAGTGGCAGAAACTACTAAACCATTTTTTTCAACAGTGTTTAGAAATATATGTAAATGTTTGAAATGTTGATCAATATCATGAGAAAAAATTAAAACATCATCTATATAAACAATTATGAATGAAGAAAATTGATTGAAAATATCATTCATTATATGTTGAAATTCAGAAGGAGCATTTTTAAGTCCAAAAGGCATTACATTCCACTCATAATGTCCAAATGGTACCGTGAATGCAGTTTTATACCTATCTTCTTTAGCAATTTGTATTTGCCAGAAACCAGATTTCATATCAAATTTTGAAAATATTTTGGCTTTATATAAGCGATTAATTAAATCTCTTTTATTTGGGATTGGATATCTTATCCATTGAAGAACTTTGTTTAAAGGTTTGTAATTAATAACTAATCTAGGAACTCCTCTTTCTTTTTCTGCTGCATTCATAACATAAAATGCTGCACAGCTCCAAGGAGATTTGGATGGAGTTATTAATTTTTTATCTAAAAGAGTTTGAATTTCTTTCTTGCAGAATTCAAGATGCTCAGAATTCATTTGGATGGGTCTAGCTTTTGTAGGAATATTTTTTTCAGAGAAATCTTTTTCATATGGCAATGTGACAATATGCCTTTTTCTATCCCAAAAGGCATTTGGAATATCAGCACAAACTTTTGATTTAAAAATATTTTCTAAATTAAAAATTTTTTGTTGCAATTTTGATTGTTGTAATTGTTCTTCAATCCTTTGAAAAGAAATTTCTTCTTTTAAAGAAGAAATTTGAAATTCTTTTTGTTTTATTAAATTTATACTTTGTATTACTGAAGAATTTTGTAATAAATTAATATCTTTTTGTAACATGGGACTTAAAAAAGGAAATGATAATTGTTTCCCTAAAATTTTTGTATGAACACCTTTGTCATCAACCCAAAAAGGATAAATTTGTGTTAAAAAGGGAGTGCCTAATATTATTTCTTCCTTAATATCATTAATAATAATGGAAGTATTAGTAAAACTATAATTTTCATTTATGATCTTTCCTTTTGAAATTTTATATTTAATATCCATGGGTGAACTATTTGCACTATATAACCGAGTTTTTGTTTTTTCATAAAATTTAGTTGGGACTAATCCTTCCCTTAAGCAATTTTGATCCGCTCCACTATCAATTAAAGCAATATAGGTTTTTTGAAAATCTCCAATTTGAAAAGTAACTGGTGCATACCATTTTTGAAAATTAATTTTATTAATAACAGTGATAAAATCATCATCATCCCCATTAACTTTCTCTTTTCCCAAAGAAAGATTTTCTTTATAGATGGGGTTTTCTAAAATAGATAATTTTGTTTCAAGTTCGAAATCTTTGATTTCTAAATGCTTTAAACTATTTTTGATAGAAATGATGTCTTCTTTGATTTTATTTATTTCAAGTTGAAGATCTTTGACCGAAAGAGTTTGATTCTTAATAGGAATTAATTTAGAAGTCATTTCTTTGGAAGAGTATTTTTCTAATAATTTTGAAATATTGAAAGGTTCAATTTGAGGAATTGGAATACTTTCTTTGTTTTTAGAGGTAGAGGTTTCACCCAAAACCATAGTTTTGAGTTTCAAAAGGGTTTCTCTTTTGATCTCTTTATCTTGGATTTTGTCAACGAGATCAAAAAGAAATTCCACATTTTTCTCTTTATCTGTTAAAACATTAATGCATTTGATAGGAGAGGAAGAAATCGAAGATTCAGAATCAGAAGTTTGATCATTAATTTGTAAAATTTCGTCATCTTCCTTTTCTGAAGAAGAAGAAGAAGTAGACTCAGGGGTTTGTAATAATATTTTGGATATTTTATCTCCTAGCTCAGAGTCGTTAATAAATAATTCTTGAATCTTTTTCTTTGTGGTACAAGCATTTGCTTTATGTCCAGGTTTTCCACACGAATAACAAAAGATTTTGAAAGCTTTGTTTGATTTTCGGAAATTTCCGAAATTTTTCTTTCCTCGTTTCTTTCGATAATAAGAAGGATAAGAATTTTTATTTTTATCTTTTGAAAATTTAGAAAATTGTTTTTTAATTTTCTTTTTTGTAGAGGGAGCTCTAATAGCTTCCATACCAAATGCTTCACAGAAACATCCAATTTCTTTCCTAGATTGTTTCTTTTCAGAGGTATATTTGGCTTGGAGTTTGAGTTCTTCACATAAAGAAAGACCTTCCTTTTTAATGAAAGCGAAAAGTCCTCCATAAGTAGTATTATTAAGAGCTTGTTCTTTATCTGTATCATGTTCAGCTATTTTTCTAAAAATTCTTTGAGCAAATAATTTTGGTAGTCCTGATATAAATTTTTCTTTCCAAAAACTTTGATTGCAATCTTGTCTTTGTAAAACATAACTAAAGAAGGTATCTTTATACCATCTATAGTCACTTAAAGTTGGGCAACGTAAATTTTGTAAAATCGTTTCTCCAGAAGAAAGAGTTTGAGTAGGGTTACCGACAAAATGAAAGGCAATAACTATGATTAAGAAATCACAGCAGTCAGATTTTTGAAATACATTTCCTTGATCATCCATGATGTCAGTAACGTGATTCAAAATTTCTAATCTGTCTTGTAAAGTGAGAAGATTATCCCACCAGTTTTTTAATTGCCCAGTAAAACCTGATATAATAAAACCAAAAATTATTTGTTCATCCAAAGGTTTTGCCTTGTAAGCTACAATAGCCATTCCCATATTTTGAAGAGTATTAAGAATTTCATAATCAGATTTTCCATCTATGTTCCATTCATGGATCATATCTGGGGAAAAGGATTTGGAGGTAAATGTAGACCTTTCTTCATATTGAAGATCAACAGGAGTAGGCCTAGGATAATAGTTTTTTGTAGGGATATTCTTCCAAGATGATCGTATTTTATTAATTTGATGAGGATCATTATCAGATTCTTGAAATTGCTTTGCAACTTTTGAAATGATTAAAGACTCAGAATTTTCTTCATCAGAAGATATCTCTGAACTTTGATATTTACTCAAAACCTTAATATGACTTGGACTATCTGCTAATTTTTGTAAAGATTTTTGAATTTTATCTAACACTGCAGAATTAGAGTTAGAAGAAGTAAAACCATTTTTTGGAAACATTTGAGTCATAGGTATAGTTAATCCTGGTGGTTTGAAATGCGGTGCAGAAACCTTATTAGATCCTAATGATGCAATCGTATTAGGGGCTATGGATCTAGAGGTTTCTTTTTGTAAATTATCAACCTTATTTGAAAGTTGATCTACTTGTGTAGCAACGGTATGAAGGATTTGATTTGTAAAATTATTTTGATGATAAATTTTAATGATGTCTTCTACATTTGGAGTTTTATCTGTTTGATCTACTCTTCCTTCTTTAAAAGGACTAGCCTTTATTTCACGGTCATAATAGGGAAAAGTAATATTTTGTAACGGTGGATGAACTGAACTAATTGTTTGTCCATCCTTCAAAACCCAATTTTTTTGAAGTTTGGTTTGTACAAATATGTGATTTTGAGAATATGGATTAGCAATACCTTGTTTTTCACAAAACAATAAAAACCATGTAAAAAACGGGATATTAATTTGAATAGTATTCATATCTTTATACCATACATCTCTTATTGAGTCTTTAAAGGAGCGAGAAAAAGATCTAAACCAATCTCGATGTTCAGCATTGTGAGAGGAATTAAATTCATCTCTTAGATAGTTTTTATCTATTTCAAAATCTTTAGTAATTGTATTGATAGAGTCAAAATTTTGCATATCAGACATTGTGGGAGATGCAGGTCTAGATGAAGAGATTTGAGAAGTTTGAGAAGCATTTGCTTCATATTCAGGAATAGGAGATTTATATCTGACTTTGATTGGTTCAGAAATGACTGAAGTTGTTTTTTGAGGAAAAGAAAAAGATCTTCGTGGATAGTTGGAAGAAGAAGTACAAGGAGAACTAGATAATTCTCTCATAGACCCAAACCTTATAAGAACTTTATTTTCGTCTTCCTCAATGCATTCTATTTCTTGTCTTATGTTTCTAGGAGGCATTGGATTTGAGAATTGAAATGTCTCAGGAATAGAAATTTGATCCCATCTCAAGGTTTTTGCTGTAGAAACTATTGATTTAGTATTCTCAGCATGAACCTCTATAAAAATAGTTTCTTCTTTTGAAGAAGCCTCATGTATGAATTTTGGATTAACTGTGGAATTCATTAATCTAAAATAAACACGGAAAACAATTGCAAAATTTCTAGCAAACTCTTTAAATTTATTATTTAAAATTTGAATATCTAAAATTAATGAAGATAAGATTAATGGGTCTTGAAGATCTACTGTAAAGTTGTGAAACCCTCATTGCATTCTTTTGGATAAATTTGAGGAGTTGGTCCAAATAAATACCACCAATGATAAAACCACATAGGATATTTCTTTGGACAATATTTGTCAAATATAAAAAACCATGAATGATCAAATGGTCTGAATAAAAATGCTCTATACCAGGCCATTTTGTAATCATAGTATGAGTAATTTTGAGGGAAAAATCTTTTTGAAAAAATTCGTTCTGCATAAGGGTCTCCCCATTCTACAGACGAAATAATTTTCTTAAAAATACATTTTGAATAAATTATTTTTTCTGAAGAATCCTTGATATGTTGGATTTCAACAGAGTTTGAATCTACTAAAATAAATTCATAAAACCTTTGAGTTTTAAAACGATTTTCTGGTATCCATTCGCAACCTTTTGGAAAAGTTTTTTGATTGATGGAATTAATAATTTGTGGGCTTTGAGGAATTGTAAAATTAGTGAGATATACATTTTCTATTTCGGTTTTTGTAATGTATGCAGATTTGGTAAAGCTTTGTGTTGGTATTTTTGTAGTTGGTTCTTTTTGTTTTGAATTTGAAATAATATTTTGTGTAGTAGGCTCTTGAACAATTTGTGAATATGGAAGTGGTTTTGTTCATTAATTTTCTTTTCAATACAAAATTACAGGTTAAATAGTTAATGATCTACAGTATATAACCGGTATAATTATTATCTAAAGGCCAAATATGATTAGGATCAATAAACCAGTTAGATTCATACCTAAATTATTGATCAATTATATAAGATCTTTTTCTTATATCCTGTAAAGTGCATACCAAATATCCATGATGTCAGTACTATAGATATGTCAGTACTATACCAATAGGGAGTACAGGATCGATAGAGAAAATAAAATAATAAGTGACTATAGATGGTATCAGTAACGTCAAAGCACGAAAATAATTTAATAATTTTGTGGATATAAATCTTATTATATAATTGATAATAATAAGATAAGTAAAGAAAGTTAGATTTATTTGAGATAAGACTTAAACAAAAGAAAATTACAGGATGCTCTCATCTTAGAGCTAGACACTTTATTTATACACAAAGGAAGAGATAAGGTGCAATCTGCTCTTCCAATAAGAAATTAAAGAGAAATAGTACAAACATAATTATTAAAGTTACACTATAATACTGTAGAAGATGCTTTGAATTACTATTGAAGATGCTTTACTGTTGAAGATGCTTTGAATCACTGTTGGAGATGCTTTACTGTTGAAGATGCTTTGAATTACTGTTGGAGATGCTTTTGATTTCGTCATTGCTTACGTTTGTGCTTCCGGATGAATTAATTTGAGTTGTTGAACATTTGAATGATACTTTTGATTTCGTCATTGCTTACGTTTGTGCTTCCGGATGAATTAATTTGAGTTGTTGAACATTTGAATTGAACTTTTGTGAACTCAATATTAAAAGTCGTATGGATCTTGAGCAAATGGGCCACCAAATGTTGGATCATAAGACTCATTTGAAAACTCCGATAAAATCTCATCAGAGGATTCTTCTGATAATATTTTCTTTGCATATTGTGGATCTTCAAGAATCTTTTTGAGAATAGCTTTCTGGACTTTAGATAATGATTCTGAATTTGGACTTTCTACTTTGGGATTTTTATTGTGTTGAGGAGAGTTTGAATTTGATGTTGCTTTTGAGGGTGAAGGTTTGTTGGTGGTTGATGGAGATTGGTATTCCATTTTTATACCGGTTTGAAAAAAGGAGATAACATTTTTTGTTGAACAAATTTCTAAGGTAAATTTGTCCCACCATTTAATTTTGAATTCTCTTATTAATGAATATGGATATGGACGTGGAAGGTGTTGTTTGAGACAGTAACTCCAACATAGAATCCATGGAATTTTAAATTCTGCATGAAACATGACTGGAGTTTCATAAGCTTGATAATTTGAATTGGCAACAAAAGTTGTGAAACCCTCATTGCATTCTTTTGGATAAATTTGAGGAGTTGGTCCAAATAAATACCACCAATGATAAAACCACATAGGATATTTCTTTGGACAATATTTGTCAAATATAAAAAACCATGAATGATCAAATGGTCTGAATAAAAATGCTCTATACCAGGCCATTTTGTAATCATAGTATGAGTAATTTTGAGGGAAAAATCTTTTTGAAAAAATTCGTTCTGCATAAGGGTCTCCCCATTCTACAGACGAAATAATTTTCTTAAAAATACATTTTGAATAAATTATTTTTTCTGAAGAATCCTTGATATGTTGGATTTCAACAGAGTTTGAATCTACTAAAATAAATTCATAAAACCTTTGAGTTTTAAAACGATTTTCTGGTATCCATTCGCAACCTTTTGGAAAAGTTTTTTGATTGATGGAATTAATAATTTGTGGGCTTTGAGGAATTGTAAAATTAGTGAGATATACATTTTCTATTTCGGTTTTTGTAATGTATGCAGATTTGGTAAAGCTTTGTGTTGGTATTTTTGTAGTTGGTTCTTTTTGTTTTGAATTTGAAATAATATTTTGTGTAGTAGGCTCTTGAACAATTTGTGAATATGGAAGTGGGGGAAAATCATTTAGTTGAGTAAATTTGTTTGAAATGGATAGGGTAGTTTGAAGATTTTTGGAGGATGAAAATTTATTTTGTTCTGTTTTGTTTGGTTTTGGATCTGGTTCCATTTCGTAATCATCTGAACTCTGGAACCCTTTGAGTTTTTCTTGCTGATTCTTCTTCCTTGGCATTATGATGTCCCTGTAGAAATTCTCTAGTTAAGAAATCAGGGAGAGAGTTACTTTCGCCTCTTATATGCTCTATTTGAAAATCAAATACTGATAAAATTGCTTGCCATCTTGCAAAAATTTGTTTAGAAACAATGTTTTTGACATCCTTTTCTAGAACCTCTTTTGCAGATTTGCAGTTGATCCTTATCAAAAATTTTTTGTTGTAAAGATCATCTTGAAATTTTGAAACGCATAGTACTATAGATAAAATTTCCTTTTTAATGGTAGAATAATTTTTTTGAGGTCCGAGCCAGAGACCTGAATGAAATCTAACTAATTGTTCTTTTGTATCTATTCTTTGTTTTAATATGCCACCATATCCTATTTCTGATGCATCTGTTTCTACTATCATGAATGCAGATGGATCTGGAATGCCTAGACATGGAAGTGATTTGATTTTTTGTTTTAATTCAATAATAGTCTTAGTATGAATTTCTGACCAGGGAGGCGGATTTTTTTGAAGTCTTTGAAAGAGGGGCATGCAAATTTGTCTGAGCTTTGGGAAAAAATCTGATATATAATTTAGACATCCCAAAAATCTTTGTAACTGGGTTTTGTCTTTAATTTCGTTAGGGAATTTTTCTGCAAATTCTAAAGACCTTGTAATTGGCTTGATTGTTCCTTTATAAATGTCATGTCCCAAAAATCTAATTTTTGTTTGAAATAATTTCATTTTAGTGGCAGAAACTACTAAACCATTTTTTTCAACAGTGTTTAGAAATATATGTAAATGTTTGAAATGTTGATCAATATCATGAGAAAAAATTAAAACATCATCTATATAAACAATTATGAATGAAGAAAATTGATTGAAAATATCATTCATTATATGTTGAAATTCAGAAGGAGCATTTTTAAGTCCAAAAGGCATTACATTCCACTCATAATGTCCAAATGGTACCGTGAATGCAGTTTTATACCTATCTTCTTTAGCAATTTGTATTTGCCAGAAACCAGATTTCATATCAAATTTTGAAAATATTTTGGCTTTATATAAGCGATTAATTAAATCTCTTTTATTTGGGATTGGATATCTTATCCATTGAAGAACTTTGTTTAAAGGTTTGTAATTAATAACTAATCTAGGAACTCCTCTTTCTTTTTCTGCTGCATTCATAACATAAAATGCTGCACAGCTCCAAGGAGATTTGGATGGAGTTATTAATTTTTTATCTAAAAGAGTTTGAATTTCTTTCTTGCAGAATTCAAGATGCTCAGAATTCATTTGGATGGGTCTAGCTTTTGTAGGAATATTTTTTTCAGAGAAATCTTTTTCATATGGCAATGTGACAATATGCCTTTTTCTATCCCAAAAGGCATTTGGAATATCAGCACAAACTTTTGATTTAAAAATATTTTCTAAATTAAAAATTTTTTGTTGCAATTTTGATTGTTGTAATTGTTCTTCAATCCTTTGAAAAGAAATTTCTTCTTTTAAAGAAGAAATTTGAAATTCTTTTTGTTTTATTAAATTTATACTTTGTATTACTGAAGAATTTTGTAATAAATTAATATCTTTTTGTAACATGGGACTTAAAAAAGGAAATGATAATTGTTTCCCTAAAATTTTTGTATGAACACCTTTGTCATCAACCCAAAAAGGATAAATTTGTGTTAAAAAGGGAGTGCCTAATATTATTTCTTCCTTAATATCATTAATAATAATGAAAGTATTAGTAAAACTATAATTTTCATTTATGATCTTTCCTTTTGAAATTTTATATTTAATATCCATGGGTGAACTATTTGCACTATATAACCGAGTTTTTGTTTTTTCATAAAATTTAGTTGGGACTAATCCTTCCCTTAAGCAATTTTGATCCGCTCCACTATCAATTAAAGCAATATAGGTTTTTTGAAAATCTCCAATTTGAAAAGTAACTGGTGCATACCATTTTTGAAAATTAATTTTATTAATAACAGTGATAAAATCATCATCATCCCCATTAACTTTCTCTTTTCCCAAAGAAAGATTTTCTTTATAGATGGGGTTTTCTAAAATAGATAATTTTGTTTCAAGTTCGAAATCTTTGATTTCTAAATGCTTTAAACTATTTTTGATAGAAATGATGTCTTCTTTGATTTTATTTATTTCAAGTTGAAGATCTTTGACCGAAAGAGTTTGATTCTTAATAGGAATTAATTTAGAAGTCATTTCTTTGGAAGAGTATTTTTCTAATAATTTTGAAATATTGAAAGGTTCAATTTGAGGAATTGGAATACTTTCTTTGTTTTTAGAGGTAGAGGTTTCACCCAAAACCATAGTTTTGAGTTTCAAAAGGGTTTCTCTTTTGATCTCTTTATCTTGGATTTTGTCAACGAGATCAAAAAGAAATTCCACATTTTTCTCTTTATCTGTTAAAACATTAATGCATTTGATAGGAGAGGAAGAAATCGAAGATTCAGAATCAGAAGTTTGATCATTAATTTGTAAAATTTCGTCATCTTCCTTTTCTGAAGAAGAAGAAGAAGTAGACTCAGGGGTTTGTAATAATATTTTGGATATTTTATCTCCTAGCTCAGAGTCGTTAATAAATAATTCTTGAATCTTTTTCTTTGTGGTACAAGCATTTGCTTTATGTCCAGGTTTTCCACACGAATAACAAAAGATTTTGAAAGCTTTGTTTGATTTTCGGAAATTTCCGAAATTTTTCTTTCCTCGTTTCTTTCGATAATAAGAAGGATAAGAATTTTTATTTTTATCTTTTGAAAATTTAGAAAATTGTTTTTTAATTTTCTTTTTTGTAGAGGGAGCTCTAATAGCTTCCATACCAAATGCTTCACAGAAACATCCAATTTCTTTCCTAGATTGTTTCTTTTCAGAGGTATATTTGGCTTGGAGTTTGAGTTCTTCACATAAAGAAAGACCTTCCTTTTTAATGAAAGCGAAAAGTCCTCCATAAGTAGTATTATTAAGAGCTTGTTCTTTATCTGTATCATGTTCAGCTATTTTTCTAAAAATTCTTTGAGCAAATAATTTTGGTAGTCCTGATATAAATTTTTCTTTCCAAAAACTTTGATTGCAATCTTGTCTTTGTAAAACATAACTAAAGAAGGTATCTTTATACCATCTATAGTCACTTAAAGTTGGGCAACGTAAATTTTGTAAAATCGTTTCTCCAGAAGAAAGAGTTTGAGTAGGGTTACCGACAAAATGAAAGGCAATAACTATGATTAAGAAATCACAGCAGTCAGATTTTTGAAATACATTTCCTTGATCATCCATGATGTCAGTAACGTGATTCAAAATTTCTAATCTGTCTTGTAAAGTGAGAAGATTATCCCACCAGTTTTTTAATTGCCCAGTAAAACCTGATATAATAAAACCAAAAATTATTTGTTCATCCAAAGGTTTTGCCTTGTAAGCTACAATAGCCATTCCCATATTTTGAAGAGTATTAAGAATTTCATAATCAGATTTTCCATCTATGTTCCATTCATGGATCATATCTGGGGAAAAGGATTTGGAGGTAAATGTAGACCTTTCTTCATATTGAAGATCAACAAGAGTAGGCCTAGGATAATAGTTTTTTGTAGGGATATTCTTCCAAGATGATCGTATTTTATTAATTTGATGAGGATCATTATCAGATTCTTGAAATTGCTTTGCAACTTTTGAAATGATTAAAGACTCAGAATTTTCTTCATCAGAAGATATCTCTGAACTTTGATATTTACTCAAAACCTTAATATGACTTGGACTATCTGCTAATTTTTGTAAAGATTTTTGAATTTTATCTAACACTGCAGAATTAGAGTTAGAAGAAGTAAAACCATTTTTTGGAAACATTTGAGTCATAGGTATAGTTAATCCTGGTGGTTTGAAATGCGGTGCAGAAACCTTATTAGATCCTAATGATGCAATCGTATTAGGGGCTATGGATCTAGAGGTTTCTTTTTGTAAATTATCAACCTTATTTGAAAGTTGATCTACTTGTGTAGCAACGGTATGAAGGATTTGATTTGTAAAATTATTTTGATGATAAATTTTAATGATGTCTTCTACATTTGGAGTTTTATCTGTTTGATCTACTCTTCCTTCTTTAAAAGGACTAGCCTTTATTTCACGGTCATAATAGGGAAAAGTAATATTTTGTAACGGTGGATGAACTGAACTAATTGTTTGTCCATCCTTCAAAACCCAATTTTTTTGAAGTTTGGTTTGTACAAATATGTGATTTTGAGAATATGGATTAGCAATACCTTGTTTTTCACAAAACAATAAAAACCATGTAAAAAACGGGATATTAATTTGAATAGTATTCATATCTTTATACCATACATCTCTTATTGAGTCTTTAAAGGAGCGAGAAAAAGATCTAAACCAATCTCGATGTTCAGCATTGTGAGAGGAATTAAATTCATCTCTTAGATAGTTTTTATCTATTTCAAAATCTTTAGTAATTGTATTGATAGAGTCAAAATTTTGCATATCAGACATTGTGGGAGATGCAGGTCTAGATGAAGAGATTTGAGAAGTTTGAGAAGCATTTGCTTCATATTCAGGAATAGGAGATTTATATCTGACTTTGATTGGTTCAGAAATGACTGAAGTTGTTTTTTGAGGAAAAGAAAAAGATCTTCGTGGATAGTTGGAAGAAGAAGTACAAGGAGAACTAGATAATTCTCTCATAGACCCAAACCTTATAAGAACTTTATTTTCGTCTTCCTCAATGCATTCTATTTCTTGTCTTATGTTTCTAGGAGGCATTGGATTTGAGAATTGAAATGTCTCAGGAATAGAAATTTGATCCCATCTCAAGGTTTTTGCTGTAGAAACTATTGATTTAGTATTCTCAGCATGAACCTCTATAAAAATAGTTTCTTCTTTTGAAGAAGCCTCATGTATGAATTTTGGATTAACTGTGGAATTCATTAATCTAAAATAAACACGGAAAACAATTGCAAAATTTCTAGCAAACTCTTTAAATTTATTATTTAAAATTTGAATATCTAAAATTAATGAAGATAAGATTAATGGGTCTTGAAGATCTACTGTAAAGTTTGGAAAACAATTGAAATATATTGGGCCATTACAGATATTAGTTTGAATCATAGCCAAAACAGAATCTTTATAATTATTAAGTCGATCGTCTCTGAGAGCTAGGAAAATTGGACAATCAACTCCTTTATGAACTAATGGTTTTATTCCTATTTGAACAAGGCCAAAATGAATGAATCTAAATCTGTGTTTGAGATAAGCTTTAATGCTGGATTCTGAAAGTAAATGCATAGTTTCAGATTCTTTTTGAATGCTTCTAGTCTCTTCATGAGTTTTGATGCTAAATGCAGTCTTAAAATCAGTAATGCCTATATGATAAATTTTTGTAAGATTTTCTTTTGGAATTTCCCAATTTGAAAAGTTCTTTTCTATATGAACTTCACTACTTTGAATTATATTATTAGGTGATCCTAAACTAATAGCTTTCCTTAACCAGTTTGCCATTAATAAATTAAATGTTGCATAAACTAAATATGACTGAATTGAATGGGAACAGTGGGACCACCTAACCGAGAACACCAAGACTTAAAATGGCTTACCAACAACTTAATTAGGCTGACCAAGCACTTTACCAACACTCAATACAAATGCAATTTAATAAATGCACAATTAATCAATTTAATAACTTACTGGCTCTGATACCAATAGGGAGTACAGGATCGATAGAGAAAATAATTTAATAATTTTGTGGATATAAATCTTATTATATAATTGATAATAATAAGATAAGTAAAGAAAGTTAGATTTATTTGAGATAAGACTTAAACAAAAGAAAATTACAGGATGCTCTCATCTTAGAGCTAGACACTTTATTTATACACAAAGGAAGAGATAAGGTGCAATCTGCTCTTCCAATAAGAAATTAAAGAGAAATAGTACAAACATAATTATTAAAGTTACACTATAATACTGTAGAAGATGCTTTGAATTACTATTGAAGATGCTTTACTGTTGAAGATGCTTTGAATCACTGTTGGAGATGCTTTACTGTTGAAGATGCTTTGAATTACTGTTGGAGATGCTTTTGATTTCGTCATTGCTTACGTTTGTGCTTCCGGATGAATTAATTTGAGTTGTTGAACATTTGAATTGAACTTTTGTGAACTCAATATTAAAAGTCGTATGGATCTTGAGCAAATGGGCCACCAAATGTTGGATCATAAGACTCATTTGAAAACTCCGATAAAATCTCATCAGAGGATTCTTCTGATAATATTTTCTTTGCATATTGTGGATCTTCAAGAATCTTTTTGAGAATAGCTTTCTGGACTTTAGATAATGATTCTGAATTTGGACTTTCTACTTTGGGATTTTTATTGTGTTGAGGAGAGTTTGAATTTGATGTTGCTTTTGAGGGTGAAGGTTTGTTGGTGGTTGATGGAGATTGGTATTCCATTTTTATACCGGTTTGAAAAAAGGAGATAACATTTTTTGTTGAACAAATTTCTAAGGTAAATTTGTCCCACCATTTAATTTTGAATTCTCTTATTAATGAATATGGATATGGACGTGGAAGGTGTTGTTTGAGACAGTAACTCCAACATAGAATCCATGGAATTTTAAATTCTGCATGAAACATGACTGGAGTTTCATAAGCTTGATAATTTGAATTGGCAACAAAAGTTGTGAAACCCTCATTGCATTCTTTTGGATAAATTTGAGGAGTTGGTCCAAATAAATACCACCAATGATAAAACCACATAGGATATTTCTTTGGACAATATTTGTCAAATATAAAAAACCATGAATGATCAAATGGTCTGAATAAAAATGCTCTATACCAGGCCATTTTGTAATCATAGTATGAGTAATTTTGAGGGAAAAATCTTTTTGAAAAAATTCGTTCTGCATAAGGGTCTCCCCATTCTACAGACGAAATAATTTTCTTAAAAATACATTTTGAATAAATTATTTTTTCTGAAGAATCCTTGATATGTTGGATTTCAACAGAGTTTGAATCTACTAAAATAAATTCATAAAACCTTTGAGTTTTAAAACGATTTTCTGGTATCCATTCGCAACCTTTTGGAAAAGTTTTTTGATTGATGGAATTAATAATTTGTGGGCTTTGAGGAATTGTAAAATTAGTGAGATATACATTTTCTATTTCGGTTTTTGTAATGTATGCAGATTTGGTAAAGCTTTGTGTTGGTATTTTTGTAGTTGGTTCTTTTTGTTTTGAATTTGAAATAATATTTTGTGTAGTAGGCTCTTGAACAATTTGTGAATATGGAAGTGGGGGAAAATCATTTAGTTGAGTAAATTTGTTTGAAATGGATAGGGTAGTTTGAAGATTTTTGGAGGATGAAAATTTATTTTGTTCTGTTTTGTTTGGTTTTGGATCTGGTTCCATTTCGTAATCATCTGAACTCTGGAACCCTTTGAGTTTTTCTTGCTGATTCTTCTTCCTTGGCATTATGATGTCCCTGTAGAAATTCTCTAGTTAAGAAATCAGGGAGAGAGTTACTTTCGCCTCTTATATGCTCTATTTGAAAATCAAATACTGATAAAATTGCTTGCCATCTTGCAAAAATTTGTTTAGAAACAATGTTTTTGACATCCTTTTCTAGAACCTCTTTTGCAGATTTGCAGTCGATCCTTATCAAAAATTTTTTGTTGTAAAGATCATCTTGAAATTTTGAAACGCATAGTACTATAGATAAAATTTCCTTTTTAATGGTAGAATAATTTTTTTGAGGTCCGAGCCAGAGACCTGAATGAAATCTAACTAATTGTTCTTTTGTATCTATTCTTTGTTTTAATATGCCACCATATCCTATTTCTGATGCATCTGTTTCTACTATCATGAATGCAGATGGATCTGGAATGCCTAGACATGGAAGTGATTTGATTTTTTGTTTTAATTCAATAATAGTCTTAGTATGAATTTCTGACCAGGGAGGCGGATTTTTTTGAAGTCTTTGAAAGAGGGGCATGCAAATTTGTCTGAGCTTTGGGAAAAAATCTGATATATAATTTAGACATCCCAAAAATCTTTGTAACTGGGTTTTGTCTTTAATTTCGTTAGGGAATTTTTCTGCAAATTCTAAAGACCTTGTAATTGGCTTGATTGTTCCTTTATAAATGTCATGTCCCAAAAATCTAATTTTTGTTTGAAATAATTTCATTTTAGTGGCAGAAACTACTAAACCATTTTTTTCAACAGTGTTTAGAAATATATGTAAATGTTTGAAATGTTGATCAATATCATGAGAAAAAATTAAAACATCATCTATATAAACAATTATGAATGAAGAAAATTGATTGAAAATATCATTCATTATATGTTGAAATTCAGAAGGAGCATTTTTAAGTCCAAAAGGCATTACATTCCACTCATAATGTCCAAATGGTACCGTGAATGCAGTTTTATACCTATCTTCTTTAGCAATTTGTATTTGCCAGAAACCAGATTTCATATCAAATTTTGAAAATATTTTGGCTTTATATAAGCGATTAATTAAATCTCTTTTATTTGGGATTGGATATCTTATCCATTGAAGAACTTTGTTTAAAGGTTTGTAATTAATAACTAATCTAGGAACTCCTCTTTCTTTTTCTGCTGCATTCATAACATAAAATGCTGCACAGCTCCAAGGAGATTTGGATGGAGTTATTAATTTTTTATCTAAAAGAGTTTGAATTTCTTTCTTGCAGAATTCAAGATGCTCAGAATTCATTTGGATGGGTCTAGCTTTTGTAGGAATATTTTTTTCAGAGAAATCTTTTTCATATGGCAATGTGACAATATGCCTTTTTCTATCCCAAAAGGCATTTGGAATATCAGCACAAACTTTTGATTTAAAAATATTTTCTAAATTAAAAATTTTTTGTTGCAATTTTGATTGTTGTAATTGTTCTTCAATCCTTTGAAAAGAAATTTCTTCTTTTAAAGAAGAAATTTGAAATTCTTTTTGTTTTATTAAATTTATACTTTGTATTACTGAAGAATTTTGTAATAAATTAATATCTTTTTGTAACATGGGACTTAAAAAAGGAAATGATAATTGTTTCCCTAAAATTTTTGTATGAACACCTTTGTCATCAACCCAAAAAGGATAAATTTGTGTTAAAAAGGGAGTGCCTAATATTATTTCTTCCTTAATATCATTAATAATAATGAAAGTATTAGTAAAACTATAATTTTCATTTATGATCTTTCCTTTTGAAATTTTATATTTAATATCCATGGGTGAACTATTTGCACTATATAACCGAGTTTTTGTTTTTTCATAAAATTTAGTTGGGACTAATCCTTCCCTTAAGCAATTTTGATCCGCTCCACTATCAATTAAAGCAATATAGGTTTTTTGAAAATCTCCAATTTGAAAAGTAACTGGTGCATACCATTTTTGAAAATTAATTTTATTAATAACAGTGATAAAATCATCATCATCCCCATTAACTTTCTCTTTTCCCAAAGAAAGATTTTCTTTATAGATGGGGTTTTCTAAAATAGATAATTTTGTTTCAAGTTCGAAATCTTTGATTTCTAAATGCTTTAAACTATTTTTGATAGAAATGATGTCTTCTTTGATTTTATTTATTTCAAGTTGAAGATCTTTGACCGAAAGAGTTTGATTCTTAATAGGAATTAATTTAGAAGTCATTTCTTTGGAAGAGTATTTTTCTAATAATTTTGAAATATTGAAAGGTTCAATTTGAGGAATTGGAATACTTTCTTTGTTTTTAGAGGTAGAGGTTTCACCCAAAACCATAGTTTTGAGTTTCAAAAGGGTTTCTCTTTTGATCTCTTTATCTTGGATTTTGTCAACGAGATCAAAAAGAAATTCCACATTTTTCTCTTTATCTGTTAAAACATTAATGCATTTGATAGGAGAGGAAGAAATCGAAGATTCAGAATCAGAAGTTTGATCATTAATTTGTAAAATTTCGTCATCTTCCTTTTCTGAAGAAGAAGAAGAAGTAGACTCAGGGGTTTGTAATAATATTTTGGATATTTTATCTCCTAGCTCAGAGTCGTTAATAAATAATTCTTGAATCTTTTTCTTTGTGGTACAAGCATTTGCTTTATGTCCAGGTTTTCCACACGAATAACAAAAGATTTTGAAAGCTTTGTTTGATTTTCGGAAATTTCCGAAATTTTTCTTTCCTCGTTTCTTTCGATAATAAGAAGGATAAGAATTTTTATTTTTATCTTTTGAAAATTTAGAAAATTGTTTTTTAATTTTCTTTTTTGTAGAGGGAGCTCTAATAGCTTCCATACCAAATGCTTCAAAGATCAAAGGTTAATAAAACCACTCATACCTAAATTAAATTGATTGATAAGTAAAGATTTTTGTATAAAGATATCATTGATCAATAATTTTGAAGGTTAAGGATGTCAGAAAAAAGGAGATAATAATCCATGATGTAAATTAAAATTATAAGGTGCAATCTAACTGACATCATGGTATATAATTCAAAGCACAAACGTAAGCAATGACGAAATCAAAAGTACTCCCTATTGGTATCAGAGCCAGTAAGTTATTAAATTGATTAATTGTGCATTTATTAAATTGCATTTGCATTGAGTGTTGGTAAAGTGCTTGGTCAGCCTAATTAAGTTGTTGGTAAGCCATTTTAAGTCTTGGTGTTCTCGGTTAGGTGGTCCCACTGTTCCCATTCAATTCAGTCATATTTAGTTTATGCAACATTTAATTTATTAATGGCAAACTGGTTAAGGAAAGCTATTAGTTTAGGATCACCTAATAATATAATTCAAAGTAGTGAAGTTCATATAGAAAAGAACTTTTCAAATTGGGAAATTCCAAAAGAAAATCTTACAAAAATTTATCATATAGGCATTACTGATTTTAAGACTGCATTTAGCATCAAAACTCATGAAGAGACTAGAAGCATTCAAAAAGAATCTGAAACTATGCATTTACTTTCAGAATCCAACATTAAAGCTTATCTCAAACACAGATTTAGATTCATTCATTTTGGCCTTGTTCAAATAGGAATAAAACCATTAGTTCATAAAGGAGTTGATTGTCCAATTTTCCTAGCTCTCAGAGACGATCGACTTAATAATTATAAAGATTCTGTTTTGGCTATGATTCAAACTAATATCTGTAATGGCCCAATATATTTCAATTGTTTTCCAAACTTTACAGTAGATCTTCAAGACCCATTAATCTTATCTTCATTAATTTTAGATATTCAAATTTTAAATAATAAATTTAAAGAGTTTGCTAGAAATTTTGCAATTGTTTTCCGTGTTTATTTTAGATTAATGAATTCCACAGTTAATCCAAAATTCATACATGAGGCTTCTTCAAAAGAAGAAACTATTTTTATAGAGGTTCATGCTGAGAATACTAAATCAATAGTTTCTACAGCAAAAACCTTGAGATGGGATCAAATTTCTATTCCTGAGACATTTCAATTCTCAAATCCAATGCCTCCTAGAAACATAAGACAAGAAATAGAATGCATTGAGGAAGACGAAAATAAAGTTCTTATAAGGTTTGGGTCTATGAGAGAATTATCTAGTTCTCCTTGTACTTCTTCTTCCAACTATCCACGAAGATCTTTTTCTTTTCCTCAAAAAACAACTTCAGTCATTTCTGAACCAATCAAAGTCAGATATAAATCTCCTATTCCTGAATATGAAGCAAATGCTTCTCAAACTTCTCAAATCTCTTCATCTAGACCTGCATCTCCCACAATGTCTGATATGCAAAATTTTGACTCTATCAATACAATTACTAAAGATTTTGAAATAGATAAAAACTATCTAAGAGATGAATTTAATTCCTCTCACAATGCTGAACATCGAGATTGGTTTAGATCTTTTTCTCGCTCCTTTAAAGACTCAATAAGAGATGTATGGTATAAAGATATGAATACTATTCAAATTAATATCCCGTTTTTTACATGGTTTTTATTGTTTTGTGAAAAACAAGGTATTGCTAATCCATATTCTCAAAATCACATATTTGTACAAACCAAACTTCAAAAAAATTGGGTTTTGAAGGATGGACAAACAATTAGTTCAGTTCATCCACCGTTACAAAATATTACTTTTCCCTATTATGACCGTGAAATAAAGGCTAGTCCTTTTAAAGAAGGAAGAGTAGATCAAACAGATAAAACTCCAAATGTAGAAGACATCATTAAAATTTATCATCAAAATAATTTTACAAATCAAATCCTTCATACCGTTGCTACACAAGTAGATCAACTTTCAAATAAGGTTGATAATTTACAAAAAGAAACCTCTAGATCCATAGCCCCTAATACGATTGCATCATTAGGATCTAATAAGGTTTCTGCACCGCATTTCAAACCACCAGGATTAACTATACCTATGACTCAAATGTTTCCAAAAAATGGTTTTACTTCTTCTAACTCTAATTCTGCAGTGTTAGATAAAATTCAAAAATCTTTACAAAAATTAGCAGATAGTCCAAGTCATATTAAGGTTTTGAGTAAATATCAAAGTTCAGAGATATCTTCTGATGAAGAAAATTCTGAGTCTTTAATCATTTCAAAAGTTGCAAAGCAATTTCAAGAATCTGATAATGATCCTCATCAAATTAATAAAATACGATCATCTTGGAAGAATATCCCTACAAAAAACTATTATCCTAGGCCTACTCCTGTTGATCTTCAATATGAAGAAAGGTCTACATTTACCTCCAAATCCTTTTCCCCAGATATGATCCATGAATGGAACATAGATGGAAAATCTGATTATGAAATTCTTAATACTCTTCAAAATATGGGAATGGCTATTGTAGCTTACAAGGCAAAACCTTTGGATGAACAAATAATTTTTGGTTTTATTATATCAGGTTTTACTGGGCAATTAAAAAACTGGTGGGATAATCTTCTCACTTTACAAGACAGATTAGAAATTTTGAATCACGTTACTGACATCATGGATGATCAAGGAAATGTATTTCAAAAATCTGACTGCTGTGATTTCTTAATCATAGTTATTGCCTTTCATTTTGTCGGTAACCCTACTCAAACTCTTTCTTCTGGAGAAACGATTTTACAAAATTTACGTTGCCCAACTTTAAGTGACTATAGATGGTATAAAGATACCTTCTTTAGTTATGTTTTACAAAGACAAGATTGCAATCAAAGTTTTTGGAAAGAAAAATTTATATCAGGACTACCAAAATTATTTGCTCAAAGAATTTTTAGAAAAATAGCTGAACATGATACAGATAAAGAACAAGCTCTTAATAATACTACTTATGGAGGACTTTTCGCTTTCATTAAAAAGGAAGGTCTTTCTTTATGTGAAGAACTCAAACTCCAAGCCAAATATACCTCTGAAAAGAAACAATCTAGGAAAGAAATTGGATGTTTCTGTGAAGCATTTGGTATGGAAGCTATTAGAGCTCCCTCTACAAAAAAGAAAATTAAAAAACAATTTTCTAAATTTTCAAAAGATAAAAATAAAAATTCTTATCCTTCTTATTATCGAAAGAAACGAGGAAAGAAAAATTTCGGAAATTTCCGAAAATCAAACAAAGCTTTCAAAATCTTTTGTTATTCGTGTGGAAAACCTGGACATAAAGCAAATGCTTGTACCACAAAGAAAAAGATTCAAGAATTATTTATTAACGACTCTGAGCTAGGAGATAAAATATCCAAAATATTATTACAAACCCCTGAGTCTACTTCTTCTTCTTCTTCAGAAAAGGAAGATGACGAAATTTTACAAATTAATGATCAAACTTCTGATTCTGAATCTTCGATTTCTTCCTCTCCTATCAAATGCATTAATGTTTTAACAGATAAAGAGAAAAATGTGGAATTTCTTTTTGATCTCGTTGACAAAATCCAAGATAAAGAGATCAAAAGAGAAACCCTTTTGAAACTCAAAACTATGGTTTTGGGTGAAACCTCTACCTCTAAAAACAAAGAAAGTATTCCAATTCCTCAAATTGAACCTTTCAATATTTCAAAATTATTAGAAAAATACTCTTCCAAAGAAATGACTTCTAAATTAATTCCTATTAAGAATCAAACTCTTTCGGTCAAAGATCTTCAACTTGAAATAAATAAAATCAAAGAAGACATCATTTCTATCAAAAATAGTTTAAAGCATTTAGAAATCAAAGATTTCGAACTTGAAACAAAATTATCTATTTTAGAAAACCCCATCTATAAAGAAAATCTTTCTTTGGGAAAAGAGAAAGTTAATGGGGATGATGATGATTTTATCACTGTTATTAATAAAATTAATTTTCAAAAATGGTATGCACCAGTTACTTTTCAAATTGGAGATTTTCAAAAAACCTATATTGCTTTAATTGATAGTGGAGCGGATCAAAATTGCTTAAGGGAAGGATTAGTCCCAACTAAATTTTATGAAAAAACAAAAACTCGGTTATATAGTGCAAATAGTTCACCCATGGATATTAAATATAAAATTTCAAAAGGAAAGATCATAAATGAAAATTATAGTTTTACTAATACTTTCATTATTATTAATGATATTAAGGAAGAAATAATATTAGGCACTCCCTTTTTAACACAAATTTATCCTTTTTGGGTTGATGACAAAGGTGTTCATACAAAAATTTTAGGGAAACAATTATCATTTCCTTTTTTAAGTCCCATGTTACAAAAAGATATTAATTTATTACAAAATTCTTCAGTAATACAAAGTATAAATTTAATAAAACAAAAAGAATTTCAAATTTCTTCTTTAAAAGAAGAAATTTCTTTTCAAAGGATTGAAGAACAATTACAACAATCAAAATTGCAACAAAAAATTTTTAATTTAGAAAATATTTTTAAATCAAAAGTTTGTGCTGATATTCCAAATGCCTTTTGGGATAGAAAAAGGCATATTGTCACATTGCCATATGAAAAAGATTTCTCTGAAAAAAATATTCCTACAAAAGCTAGACCCATCCAAATGAATTCTGAGCATCTTGAATTCTGCAAGAAAGAAATTCAAACTCTTTTAGATAAAAAATTAATAACTCCATCCAAATCTCCTTGGAGCTGTGCAGCATTTTATGTTATGAATGCAGCAGAAAAAGAAAGAGGAGTTCCTAGATTAGTTATTAATTACAAACCTTTAAACAAAGTTCTTCAATGGATAAGATATCCAATCCCAAATAAAAGAGATTTAATTAATCGCTTATATAAAGCCAAAATATTTTCAAAATTTGATATGAAATCTGGTTTCTGGCAAATACAAATTGCTAAAGAAGATAGGTATAAAACTGCATTCACGGTACCATTTGGACATTATGAGTGGAATGTAATGCCTTTTGGACTTAAAAATGCTCCTTCTGAATTTCAACATATAATGAATGATATTTTCAATCAATTTTCTTCATTCATAATTGTTTATATAGATGATGTTTTAATTTTTTCTCATGATATTGATCAACATTTCAAACATTTACATATATTTCTAAACACTGTTGAAAAAAATGGTTTAGTAGTTTCTGCCACTAAAATGAAATTATTTCAAACAAAAATTAGATTTTTGGGACATGACATTTATAAAGGAACAATCAAGCCAATTACAAGGTCTTTAGAATTTGCAGAAAAATTCCCTAACGAAATTAAAGACAAAACCCAGTTACAAAGATTTTTGGGATGTCTAAATTATATATCAGATTTTTTCCCAAAGCTCAGACAAATTTGCATGCCCCTCTTTCAAAGACTTCAAAAAAATCCGCCTCCCTGGTCAGAAATTCATACTAAGACTATTATTGAATTAAAACAAAAAATCAAATCACTTCCATGTCTAGGCATTCCAGATCCATCTGCATTCATGATAGTAGAAACAGATGCATCAGAAATAGGATATGGTGGCATATTAAAACAAAGAATAGATACAAAAGAACAATTAGTTAGATTTCATTCAGGTCTCTGGCTCGGACCTCAAAAAAATTATTCTACCATTAAAAAGGAAATTTTATCTATAGTACTATGCGTTTCAAAATTTCAAGATGATCTTTACAACAAAAAATTTTTGATAAGGATCGACTGCAAATCTGCAAAAGAGGTTCTAGAAAAGGATGTCAAAAACATTGTTTCTAAACAAATTTTTGCAAGATGGCAAGCAATTTTATCAGTATTTGATTTTCAAATAGAGCATATAAGAGGCGAAAGTAACTCTCTCCCTGATTTCTTAACTAGAGAATTTCTACAGGGACATCATAATGCCAAGGAAGAAGAATCAGCAAGAAAAACTCAAAGGGTTCCAGAGTTCAGATGATTACGAAATGGAACCAGATCCAAAACCAAACAAAACAGAACAAAATAAATTTTCATCCTCCAAAAATCTTCAAACTACCCTATCCATTTCAAACAAATTTACTCAACTAAATGATTTTCCCCCACTTCCATATTCACAAATTGTTCAAGAGCCTACTACACAAAATATTATTTCAAATTCAAAACAAAAAGAACCAACTACAAAAATACCAACACAAAGCTTTACCAAATCTGCATACATTACAAAAACCGAAATAGAAAATGTATATCTCACTAATTTTACAATTCCTCAAAGCCCACAAATTATTAATTCCATCAATCAAAAAACTTTTCCAAAAGGTTGCGAATGGATACCAGAAAATCGTTTTAAAACTCAAAGGTTTTATGAATTTATTTTAGTAGATTCAAACTCTGTTGAAATCCAACATATCAAGGATTCTTCAGAGAAAATAATTTATTCAAAATGTATTTTTAAGAAAATTATTTCGTCTGTAGAATGGGGAGACCCTTATGCAGAACGAATTTTTTCAAAAAGATTTTTCCCTCAAAATTACTCATACTATGATTACAAAATGGCCTGGTATAGAGCATTTTTATTCAGACCATTTGATCATTCATGGTTTTTTATATTTGACAAATATTGTCCAAAGAAATATCCTATGTGGTTTTATCATTGGTGGTATTTATTTGGACCAACTCCTCAAATTTATCCAAAAGAATGCAATGAGGGTTTCACAACTTTACAGTAGATCTTCAAGACCCATTAATCTTATCTTCATTAATTTTAGATATTCAAATTTTAAATAATAAATTTAAAGAGTTTGCTAGAAATTTTGCAATTGTTTTCCGTGTTTATTTTAGATTAATGAATTCCACAGTTAATCCAAAATTCATACATGAGGCTTCTTCAAAAGAAGAAACTATTTTTATAGAGGTTCATGCTGAGAATACTAAATCAATAGTTTCTACAGCAAAAACCTTGAGATGGGATCAAATTTCTATTCCTGAGACATTTCAATTCTCAAATCCAATGCCTCCTAGAAACATAAGACAAGAAATAGAATGCATTGAGGAAGACGAAAATAAAGTTCTTATAAGGTTTGGGTCTATGAGAGAATTATCTAGTTCTCCTTGTACTTCTTCTTCCAACTATCCACGAAGATCTTTTTCTTTTCCTCAAAAAACAACTTCAGTCATTTCTGAACCAATCAAAGTCAGATATAAATCTCCTATTCCTGAATATGAAGCAAATGCTTCTCAAACTTCTCAAATCTCTTCATCTAGACCTGCATCTCCCACAATGTCTGATATGCAAAATTTTGACTCTATCAATACAATTACTAAAGATTTTGAAATAGATAAAAACTATCTAAGAGATGAATTTAATTCCTCTCACAATGCTGAACATCGAGATTGGTTTAGATCTTTTTCTCGCTCCTTTAAAGACTCAATAAGAGATGTATGGTATAAAGATATGAATACTATTCAAATTAATATCCCGTTTTTTACATGGTTTTTATTGTTTTGTGAAAAACAAGGTATTGCTAATCCATATTCTCAAAATCACATATTTGTACAAACCAAACTTCAAAAAAATTGGGTTTTGAAGGATGGACAAACAATTAGTTCAGTTCATCCACCGTTACAAAATATTACTTTTCCCTATTATGACCGTGAAATAAAGGCTAGTCCTTTTAAAGAAGGAAGAGTAGATCAAACAGATAAAACTCCAAATGTAGAAGACATCATTAAAATTTATCATCAAAATAATTTTACAAATCAAATCCTTCATACCGTTGCTACACAAGTAGATCAACTTTCAAATAAGGTTGATAATTTACAAAAAGAAACCTCTAGATCCATAGCCCCTAATACGATTGCATCATTAGGATCTAATAAGGTTTCTGCACCGCATTTCAAACCACCAGGATTAACTATACCTATGACTCAAATGTTTCCAAAAAATGGTTTTACTTCTTCTAACTCTAATTCTGCAGTGTTAGATAAAATTCAAAAATCTTTACAAAAATTAGCAGATAGTCCAAGTCATATTAAGGTTTTGAGTAAATATCAAAGTTCAGAGATATCTTCTGATGAAGAAAATTCTGAGTCTTTAATCATTTCAAAAGTTGCAAAGCAATTTCAAGAATCTGATAATGATCCTCATCAAATTAATAAAATACGATCATCTTGGAAGAATATCCCTACAAAAAACTATTATCCTAGGCCTACTCCTGTTGATCTTCAATATGAAGAAAGGTCTACATTTACCTCCAAATCCTTTTCCCCAGATATGATCCATGAATGGAACATAGATGGAAAATCTGATTATGAAATTCTTAATACTCTTCAAAATATGGGAATGGCTATTGTAGCTTACAAGGCAAAACCTTTGGATGAACAAATAATTTTTGGTTTTATTATATCAGGTTTTACTGGGCAATTAAAAAACTGGTGGGATAATCTTCTCACTTTACAAGACAGATTAGAAATTTTGAATCACGTTACTGACATCATGGATGATCAAGGAAATGTATTTCAAAAATCTGACTGCTGTGATTTCTTAATCATAGTTATTGCCTTTCATTTTGTCGGTAACCCTACTCAAACTCTTTCTTCTGGAGAAACGATTTTACAAAATTTACGTTGCCCAACTTTAAGTGACTATAGATGGTATAAAGATACCTTCTTTAGTTATGTTTTACAAAGACAAGATTGCAATCAAAGTTTTTGGAAAGAAAAATTTATATCAGGACTACCAAAATTATTTGCTCAAAGAATTTTTAGAAAAATAGCTGAACATGATACAGATAAAGAACAAGCTCTTAATAATACTACTTATGGAGGACTTTTCGCTTTCATTAAAAAGGAAGGTCTTTCTTTATGTGAAGAACTCAAACTCCAAGCCAAATATACCTCTGAAAAGAAACAATCTAGGAAAGAAATTGGATGTTTCTGTGAAGCATTTGGTATGGAAGCTATTAGAGCTCCCTCTACAAAAAAGAAAATTAAAAAACAATTTTCTAAATTTTCAAAAGATAAAAATAAAAATTCTTATCCTTCTTATTATCGAAAGAAACGAGGAAAGAAAAATTTCGGAAATTTCCGAAAATCAAACAAAGCTTTCAAAATCTTTTGTTATTCGTGTGGAAAACCTGGACATAAAGCAAATGCTTGTACCACAAAGAAAAAGATTCAAGAATTATTTATTAACGACTCTGAGCTAGGAGATAAAATATCCAAAATATTATTACAAACCCCTGAGTCTACTTCTTCTTCTTCTTCAGAAAAGGAAGATGACGAAATTTTACAAATTAATGATCAAACTTCTGATTCTGAATCTTCGATTTCTTCCTCTCCTATCAAATGCATTAATGTTTTAACAGATAAAGAGAAAAATGTGGAATTTCTTTTTGATCTCGTTGACAAAATCCAAGATAAAGAGATCAAAAGAGAAACCCTTTTGAAACTCAAAACTATGGTTTTGGGTGAAACCTCTACCTCTAAAAACAAAGAAAGTATTCCAATTCCTCAAATTGAACCTTTCAATATTTCAAAATTATTAGAAAAATACTCTTCCAAAGAAATGACTTCTAAATTAATTCCTATTAAGAATCAAACTCTTTCGGTCAAAGATCTTCAACTTGAAATAAATAAAATCAAAGAAGACATCATTTCTATCAAAAATAGTTTAAAGCATTTAGAAATCAAAGATTTCGAACTTGAAACAAAATTATCTATTTTAGAAAACCCCATCTATAAAGAAAATCTTTCTTTGGGAAAAGAGAAAGTTAATGGGGATGATGATGATTTTATCACTGTTATTAATAAAATTAATTTTCAAAAATGGTATGCACCAGTTACTTTTCAAATTGGAGATTTTCAAAAAACCTATATTGCTTTAATTGATAGTGGAGCGGATCAAAATTGCTTAAGGGAAGGATTAGTCCCAACTAAATTTTATGAAAAAACAAAAACTCGGTTATATAGTGCAAATAGTTCACCCATGGATATTAAATATAAAATTTCAAAAGGAAAGATCATAAATGAAAATTATAGTTTTACTAATACTTTCATTATTATTAATGATATTAAGGAAGAAATAATATTAGGCACTCCCTTTTTAACACAAATTTATCCTTTTTGGGTTGATGACAAAGGTGTTCATACAAAAATTTTAGGGAAACAATTATCATTTCCTTTTTTAAGTCCCATGTTACAAAAAGATATTAATTTATTACAAAATTCTTCAGTAATACAAAGTATAAATTTAATAAAACAAAAAGAATTTCAAATTTCTTCTTTAAAAGAAGAAATTTCTTTTCAAAGGATTGAAGAACAATTACAACAATCAAAATTGCAACAAAAAATTTTTAATTTAGAAAATATTTTTAAATCAAAAGTTTGTGCTGATATTCCAAATGCCTTTTGGGATAGAAAAAGGCATATTGTCACATTGCCATATGAAAAAGATTTCTCTGAAAAAAATATTCCTACAAAAGCTAGACCCATCCAAATGAATTCTGAGCATCTTGAATTCTGCAAGAAAGAAATTCAAACTCTTTTAGATAAAAAATTAATAACTCCATCCAAATCTCCTTGGAGCTGTGCAGCATTTTATGTTATGAATGCAGCAGAAAAAGAAAGAGGAGTTCCTAGATTAGTTATTAATTACAAACCTTTAAACAAAGTTCTTCAATGGATAAGATATCCAATCCCAAATAAAAGAGATTTAATTAATCGCTTATATAAAGCCAAAATATTTTCAAAATTTGATATGAAATCTGGTTTCTGGCAAATACAAATTGCTAAAGAAGATAGGTATAAAACTGCATTCACGGTACCATTTGGACATTATGAGTGGAATGTAATGCCTTTTGGACTTAAAAATGCTCCTTCTGAATTTCAACATATAATGAATGATATTTTCAATCAATTTTCTTCATTCATAATTGTTTATATAGATGATGTTTTAATTTTTTCTCATGATATTGATCAACATTTCAAACATTTACATATATTTCTAAACACTGTTGAAAAAAATGGTTTAGTAGTTTCTGCCACTAAAATGAAATTATTTCAAACAAAAATTAGATTTTTGGGACATGACATTTATAAAGGAACAATCAAGCCAATTACAAGGTCTTTAGAATTTGCAGAAAAATTCCCTAACGAAATTAAAGACAAAACCCAGTTACAAAGATTTTTGGGATGTCTAAATTATATATCAGATTTTTTCCCAAAGCTCAGACAAATTTGCATGCCCCTCTTTCAAAGACTTCAAAAAAATCCGCCTCCCTGGTCAGAAATTCATACTAAGACTATTATTGAATTAAAACAAAAAATCAAATCACTTCCATGTCTAGGCATTCCAGATCCATCTGCATTCATGATAGTAGAAACAGATGCATCAGAAATAGGATATGGTGGCATATTAAAACAAAGAATAGATACAAAAGAACAATTAGTTAGATTTCATTCAGGTCTCTGGCTCGGACCTCAAAAAAATTATTCTACCATTAAAAAGGAAATTTTATCTATAGTACTATGCGTTTCAAAATTTCAAGATGATCTTTACAACAAAAAATTTTTGATAAGGATCGACTGCAAATCTGCAAAAGAGGTTCTAGAAAAGGATGTCAAAAACATTGTTTCTAAACAAATTTTTGCAAGATGGCAAGCAATTTTATCAGTATTTGATTTTCAAATAGAGCATATAAGAGGCGAAAGTAACTCTCTCCCTGATTTCTTAACTAGAGAATTTCTACAGGGACATCATAATGCCAAGGAAGAAGAATCAGCAAGAAAAACTCAAAGGGTTCCAGAGTTCAGATGATTACGAAATGGAACCAGATCCAAAACCAAACAAAACAGAACAAAATAAATTTTCATCCTCCAAAAATCTTCAAACTACCCTATCCATTTCAAACAAATTTACTCAACTAAATGATTTTCCCCCACTTCCATATTCACAAATTGTTCAAGAGCCTACTACACAAAATATTATTTCAAATTCAAAACAAAAAGAACCAACTACAAAAATACCAACACAAAGCTTTACCAAATCTGCATACATTACAAAAACCGAAATAGAAAATGTATATCTCACTAATTTTACAATTCCTCAAAGCCCACAAATTATTAATTCCATCAATCAAAAAACTTTTCCAAAAGGTTGCGAATGGATACCAGAAAATCGTTTTAAAACTCAAAGGTTTTATGAATTTATTTTAGTAGATTCAAACTCTGTTGAAATCCAACATATCAAGGATTCTTCAGAGAAAATAATTTATTCAAAATGTATTTTTAAGAAAATTATTTCGTCTGTAGAATGGGGAGACCCTTATGCAGAACGAATTTTTTCAAAAAGATTTTTCCCTCAAAATTACTCATACTATGATTACAAAATGGCCTGGTATAGAGCATTTTTATTCAGACCATTTGATCATTCATGGTTTTTTATATTTGACAAATATTGTCCAAAGAAATATCCTATGTGGTTTTATCATTGGTGGTATTTATTTGGACCAACTCCTCAAATTTATCCAAAAGAATGCAATGAGGGTTTCACAACTTTTGTTGCCAATTCAAATTATCAAGCTTATGAAACTCCAGTCATGTTTCATGCAGAATTTAAAATTCCATGGATTCTATGTTGGAGTTACTGTCTCAAACAACACCTTCCACGTCCATATCCATATTCATTAATAAGAGAATTCAAAATTAAATGGTGGGACAAATTTACCTTAGAAATTTGTTCAACAAAAAATGTTATCTCCTTTTTTCAAACCGGTATAAAAATGGAATACCAATCTCCATCAACCACCAACAAACCTTCACCCTCAAAAGCAACATCAAATTCAAACTCTCCTCAACACAATAAAAATCCCAAAGTAGAAAGTCCAAATTCAGAATCATTATCTAAAGTCCAGAAAGCTATTCTCAAAAAGATTCTTGAAGATCCACAATATGCAAAGAAAATATTATCAGAAGAATCCTCTGATGAGATTTTATCGGAGTTTTCAAATGAGTCTTATGATCCAACATTTGGTGGCCCATTTGCTCAAGATCCATACGACTTTTAATATTGAGTTCACAAAAGTTCAATTCAAATGTTCAACAACTCAAATTAATTCATCCGGAAGCACAAACGTAAGCAATGACGAAATCAAAAGTATCATTCAAATGTTCAACAACTCAAATTAATTCATCCGGAAGCACAAACGTAAGCAATGACGAAATCAAAAGCATCTCCAACAGTAATTCAAAGCATCTTCAACAGTAAAGCATCTCCAACAGTGATTCAAAGCATCTTCAACAGTAAAGCATCTTCAATAGTAATTCAAAGCATCTTCTACAGTATTATAGTGTAACTTTAATAATTATGTTTGTACTATTTCTCTTTAATTTCTTATTGGAAGAGCAGATTGCACCTTATCTCTTCCTTTGTGTATAAATAAAGTGTCTAGCTCTAAGATGAGAGCATCCTGTAATTTTCTTTTGTTTAAGTCTTATCTCAAATAAATCTAACTTTCTTTACTTATCTTATTATTATCAATTATATAATAAGATTTATATCCACAAAATTATTAAATTATTTTCTCTATCGATCTTCTTCATCGTTCATTCGTCATTGACCATTGATCCTTGTTCATTCTTCATCGTTCATTCGTCATTGATCATTGATCCTTGTTCATTCTTCATTGTTCATTCTTCATTGATCATTGATCCTTGTTCATTCTTCATCGTTCATTCTTCATTGATCATTGATCCTTGTTCATTCTTCATCGTTCATTCTTCATTGATCATTGATCCTTGTTCATTCTTCATCGTTCATTCGTCATTGACCATTAATCCTTGTTCATTCTTCATCGTTCATTCGTCATTGATCATTGATCCTTGTTCATTCTTCATCGTTCATTCTTCATTGATCATTGATCCTTGTTCATTCTTCATCGTTCATTCTTCATTGATCATTGATCCTTGTTCATTTTTCATCGTTCATTCGTCATTGACCTGCATCTCCACAAAATTAATAACTTTCTCCTTTTTAATGGTAGAATAATTTTTTTGGTATCAGAGCCAGTAAGTTATTAAATTGATTAATTGTGCATTTATTAAATTGCATTTGTATTGAGTGTTGGTAAAGTGCTTGGTCAGCCTAATTAAGTTGTTGGTAAGCCATTTTAAGTCTTGGTGTTCTCGGTTAGGTGGTCCCACTGTTCCCATTCAATTCAGTCATATTTAGTTTATGCAACATTTAATTTATTAATGGCAAACTGGTTAAGGAAAGCTATTAGTTTAGGATCACCTAATAATATAATTCAAAGTAGTGAAGTTCATATAGAAAAGAACTTTTCAAATTGGGAAATTCCAAAAGAAAATCTTACAAAAATTTATCATATAGGCATTACTGATTTTAAGACTGCATTTAGCATCAAAACTCATGAAGAGACTAGAAGCATTCAAAAAGAATCTGAAACTATGCATTTACTTTCAGAATCCAGCATTAAAGCTTATCTCAAACACAGATTTAGATTCATTCATTTTGGCCTTGTTCAAATAGGAATAAAACCATTAGTTCATAAAGGAGTTGATTGTCCAATTTTCCTAGCTCTCAGAGACGATCGACTTAATAATTATAAAGATTCTGTTTTGGCTATGATTCAAACTAATATCTGTAATGGCCCAATATATTTCAATTGTTTTCCAAACTTTACAGTAGATCTTCAAGACCCATTAATCTTATCTTCATTAATTTTAGATATTCAAATTTTAAATAATAAATTTAAAGAGTTTGCTAGAAATTTTGCAATTGTTTTCCGTGTTTATTTTAGATTAATGAATTCCACAGTTAATCCAAAATTCATACATGAGGCTTCTTCAAAAGAAGAAACTATTTTTATAGAGGTTCATGCTGAGAATACTAAATCAATAGTTTCTACAGCAAAAACCTTGAGATGGGATCAAATTTCTATTCCTGAGACATTTCAATTCTCAAATCCAATGCCTCCTAGAAACATAAGACAAGAAATAGAATGCATTGAGGAAGACGAAAATAAAGTTCTTATAAGGTTTGGGTCTATGAGAGAATTATCTAGTTCTCCTTGTACTTCTTCTTCCAACTATCCACGAAGATCTTTTTCTTTTCCTCAAAAAACAACTTCAGTCATTTCTGAACCAATCAAAGTCAGATATAAATCTCCTATTCCTGAATATGAAGCAAATGCTTCTCAAACTTCTCAAATCTCTTCATCTAGACCTGCATCTCCCACAATGTCTGATATGCAAAATTTTGACTCTATCAATACAATTACTAAAGATTTTGAAATAGATAAAAACTATCTAAGAGATGAATTTAATTCCTCTCACAATGCTGAACATCGAGATTGGTTTAGATCTTTTTCTCGCTCCTTTAAAGACTCAATAAGAGATGTATGGTATAAAGATATGAATACTATTCAAATTAATATCCCGTTTTTTACATGGTTTTTATTGTTTTGTGAAAAACAAGGTATTGCTAATCCATATTCTCAAAATCACATATTTGTACAAACCAAACTTCAAAAAAATTGGGTTTTGAAGGATGGACAAACAATTAGTTCAGTTCATCCACCGTTACAAAATATTACTTTTCCCTATTATGACCGTGAAATAAAGGCTAGTCCTTTTAAAGAAGGAAGAGTAGATCAAACAGATAAAACTCCAAATGTAGAAGACATCATTAAAATTTATCATCAAAATAATTTTACAAATCAAATCCTTCATACCGTTGCTACACAAGTAGATCAACTTTCAAATAAGGTTGATAATTTACAAAAAGAAACCTCTAGATCCATAGCCCCTAATACGATTGCATCATTAGGATCTAATAAGGTTTCTGCACCGCATTTCAAACCACCAGGATTAACTATACCTATGACTCAAATGTTTCCAAAAAATGGTTTTACTTCTTCTAACTCTAATTCTGCAGTGTTAGATAAAATTCAAAAATCTTTACAAAAATTAGCAGATAGTCCAAGTCATATTAAGGTTTTGAGTAAATATCAAAGTTCAGAGATATCTTATGATGAAGAAAATTCTGAGTCTTTAATCATTTCAAAAGTTGCAAAGCAATTTCAAGAATCTGATAATGATCCTCATCAAATTAATAAAATACGATCATCTTGGAAGAATATCCCTACAAAAAACTATTATCCTAGGCCTACTCCTGTTGATCTTCAATATGAAGAAAGGTCTACATTTACCTCCAAATCCTTTTCCCCAGATATGATCCATGAATGGAACATAGATGGAAAATCTGATTATGAAATTCTTAATACTCTTCAAAATATGGGAATGGCTATTGTAGCTTACAAGGCAAAACCTTTGGATGAACAAATAATTTTTGGTTTTATTATATCAGGTTTTACTGGGCAATTAAAAAACTGGTGGGATAATCTTCTCACTTTACAAGACAGATTAGAAATTTTGAATCACGTTACTGACATCATGGATGATCAAGGAAATGTATTTCAAAAATCTGACTGCTGTGATTTCTTAATCATAGTTATTGCCTTTCATTTTGTCGGTAACCCTACTCAAACTCTTTCTTCTGGAGAAACGATTTTACAAAATTTACGTTGCCCAACTTTAAGTGACTATAGATGGTATAAAGATACCTTCTTTAGTTATGTTTTACAAAGACAAGATTGCAATCAAAGTTTTTGGAAAGAAAAATTTATATCAGGACTACCAAAATTATTTGCTCAAAGAATTTTTAGAAAAATAGCTGAACATGATACAGATAAAGAACAAGCTCTTAATAATACTACTTATGGAGGACTTTTCGCTTTCATTAAAAAGGAAGGTCTTTCTTTATGTGAAGAACTCAAACTCCAAGCCAAATATACCTCTGAAAAGAAACAATCTAGGAAAGAAATTGGATGTTTCTGTGAAGCATTTGGTATGGAAGCTATTAGAGCTCCCTCTACAAAAAAGAAAATTAAAAAACAATTTTCTAAATTTTCAAAAGATAAAAATAAAAATTCTTATCCTTCTTATTATCGAAAGAAACGAGGAAAGAAAAATTTCGGAAATTTCCGAAAATCAAACAAAGCTTTCAAAATCTTTTGTTATTCGTGTGGAAAACCTGGACATAAAGCAAATGCTTGTACCACAAAGAAAAAGATTCAAGAATTATTTATTAACGACTCTGAGCTAGGAGATAAAATATCCAAAATATTATTACAAACCCCTGAGTCTACTTCTTCTTCTTCTTCAGAAAAGGAAGATGACGAAATTTTACAAATTAATGATCAAACTTCTGATTCTGAATCTTCGATTTCTTCCTCTCCTATCAAATGCATTAATGTTTTAACAGATAAAGAGAAAAATGTGGAATTTCTTTTTGATCTCGTTGACAAAATCCAAGATAAAGAGATCAAAAGAGAAACCCTTTTGAAACTCAAAACTATGGTTTTGGGTGAAACCTCTACCTCTAAAAACAAAGAAAGTATTCCAATTCCTCAAATTGAACCTTTCAATATTTCAAAATTATTAGAAAAATACTCTTCCAAAGAAATGACTTCTAAATTAATTCCTATTAAGAATCAAACTCTTTCGGTCAAAGATCTTCAACTTGAAATAAATAAAATCAAAGAAGACATCATTTCTATCAAAAATAGTTTAAAGCATTTAGAAATCAAAGATTTCGAACTTGAAACAAAATTATCTATTTTAGAAAACCCCATCTATAAAGAAAATCTTTCTTTGGGAAAAGAGAAAGTTAATGGGGATGATGATGATTTTATCACTGTTATTAATAAAATTAATTTTCAAAAATGGTATGCACCAGTTACTTTTCAAATTGGAGATTTTCAAAAAACCTATATTGCTTTAATTGATAGTGGAGCGGATCAAAATTGCTTAAGGGAAGGATTAGTCCCAACTAAATTTTATGAAAAAACAAAAACTCGGTTATATAGTGCAAATAGTTCACCCATGGATATTAAATATAAAATTTCAAAAGGAAAGATCATAAATGAAAATTATAGTTTTACTAATACTTTCATTATTATTAATGATATTAAGGAAGAAATAATATTAGGCACTCCCTTTTTAACACAAATTTATCCTTTTTGGGTTGATGACAAAGGTGTTCATACAAAAATTTTAGGGAAACAATTATCATTTCCTTTTTTAAGTCCCATGTTACAAAAAGATATTAATTTATTACAAAATTCTTCAGTAATACAAAGTATAAATTTAATAAAACAAAAAGAATTTCAAATTTCTTCTTTAAAAGAAGAAATTTCTTTTCAAAGGATTGAAGAACAATTACAACAATCAAAATTGCAACAAAAAATTTTTAATTTAGAAAATATTTTTAAATCAAAAGTTTGTGCTGATATTCCAAATGCCTTTTGGGATAGAAAAAGGCATATTGTCACATTGCCATATGAAAAAGATTTCTCTGAAAAAAATATTCCTACAAAAGCTAGACCCATCCAAATGAATTCTGAGCATCTTGAATTCTGCAAGAAAGAAATTCAAACTCTTTTAGATAAAAAATTAATAACTCCATCCAAATCTCCTTGGAGCTGTGCAGCATTTTATGTTATGAATGCAGCAGAAAAAGAAAGAGGAGTTCCTAGATTAGTTATTAATTACAAACCTTTAAACAAAGTTCTTCAATGGATAAGATATCCAATCCCAAATAAAAGAGATTTAATTAATCGCTTATATAAAGCCAAAATATTTTCAAAATTTGATATGAAATCTGGTTTCTGGCAAATACAAATTGCTAAAGAAGATAGGTATAAAACTGCATTCACGGTACCATTTGGACATTATGAGTGGAATGTAATGCCTTTTGGACTTAAAAATGCTCCTTCTGAATTTCAACATATAATGAATGATATTTTCAATCAATTTTCTTCATTCATAATTGTTTATATAGATGATGTTTTAATTTTTTCTCATGATATTGATCAACATTTCAAACATTTACATATATTTCTAAACACTGTTGAAAAAAATGGTTTAGTAGTTTCTGCCACTAAAATGAAATTATTTCAAACAAAAATTAGATTTTTGGGACATGACATTTATAAAGGAACAATCAAGCCAATTACAAGGTCTTTAGAATTTGCAGAAAAATTCCCTAACGAAATTAAAGACAAAACCCAGTTACAAAGATTTTTGGGATGTCTAAATTATATATCAGATTTTTTCCCAAAGCTCAGACAAATTTGCATGCCCCTCTTTCAAAGACTTCAAAAAAATCCGCCTCCCTGGTCAGAAATTCATACTAAGACTATTATTGAATTAAAACAAAAAATCAAATCACTTCCATGTCTAGGCATTCCAGATCCATCTGCATTCATGATAGTAGAAACAGATGCATCAGAAATAGGATATGGTGGCATATTAAAACAAAGAATAGATACAAAAGAACAATTAGTTAGATTTCATTCAGGTCTCTGGCTCGGACCTCAAAAAAATTATTCTACCATTAAAAAGGAAATTTTATCTATAGTACTATGCGTTTCAAAATTTCAAGATGATCTTTACAACAAAAAATTTTTGATAAGGATCGACTGCAAATCTGCAAAAGAGGTTCTAGAAAAGGATGTCAAAAACATTGTTTCTAAACAAATTTTTGCAAGATGGCAAGCAATTTTATCAGTATTTGATTTTCAAATAGAGCATATAAGAGGCGAAAGTAACTCTCTCCCTGATTTCTTAACTAGAGAATTTCTACAGGGACATCATAATGCCAAGGAAGAAGAATCAGCAAGAAAAACTCAAAGGGTTCCAGAGTTCAGATGATTACGAAATGGAACCAGATCCAAAACCAAACAAAACAGAACAAAATAAATTTTCATCCTCCAAAAATCTTCAAACTACCCTATCCATTTCAAACAAATTTACTCAACTAAATGATTTTCCCCCACTTCCATATTCACAAATTGTTCAAGAGCCTACTACACAAAATATTATTTCAAATTCAAAACAAAAAGAACCAACTACAAAAATACCAACACAAAGCTTTACCAAATCTGCATACATTACAAAAACCGAAATAGAAAATGTATATCTCACTAATTTTACAATTCCTCAAAGCCCACAAATTATTAATTCCATCAATCAAAAAACTTTTCCAAAAGGTTGCGAATGGATACCAGAAAATCGTTTTAAAACTCAAAGGTTTTATGAATTTATTTTAGTAGATTCAAACTCTGTTGAAATCCAACATATCAAGGATTCTTCAGAAAAAATAATTTATTCAAAATGTATTTTTAAGAAAATTATTTCGTCTGTAGAATGGGGAGACCCTTATGCAGAACGAATTTTTTCAAAAAGATTTTTCCCTCAAAATTACTCATACTATGATTACAAAATGGCCTGGTATAGAGCATTTTTATTCAGACCATTTGATCATTCATGGTTTTTTATATTTGACAAATATTGTCCAAAGAAATATCCTGTGGTTTTATCATTGGTGGTATTTATTTGGACCAACTCCTCAAATTTATCCAAAAGAATGCAATGAGGGTTTCACAACTTTTGTTGCCAATTCAAATTATCAAGCTTATGAAACTCCAGTCATGTTTCATGCAGAATTTAAAATTCCATGGATTCTATGTTGGAGTTACTGTCTCAAACAACACCTTCCACGTCCATATCCATATTCATTAATAAGAGAATTCAAAATTAAATGGTGGGACAAATTTACCTTAGAAATTTGTTCAACAAAAAATGTTATCTCCTTTTTTCAAACCGGTATAAAAATGGAATACCAATCTCCATCAACCACCAACAAACCTTCACCCTCAAAAGCAACATCAAATTCAAACTCTCCTCAACACAATAAAAATCCCAAAGTAGAAAGTCCAAATTCAGAATCATTATCTAAAGTCCAGAAAGCTATTCTCAAAAAGATTCTTGAAGATCCACAATATGCAAAGAAAATATTATCAGAAGAATCCTCTGATGAGATTTTATCGGAGTTTTCAAATGAGTCTTATGATCCAACATTTGGTGGCCCATTTGCTCAAGATCCATACGACTTTTAATATTGAGTTCACAAAAGTTCAATTCAAATGTTCAACAACTCAAATTAATTCATCCGGAAGCACAAACGTAAGCAATGACGAAATCAAAAGTATCATTCAAATGTTCAACAACTCAAATTAATTCATCCGGAAGCACAAACGTAAGCAATGACGAAATCAAAAGCATCTCCAACAGTAATTCAAAGCATCTTCAACAGTAAAGCATCTCCAACAGTGATTCAAAGCATCTTCAACAGTAAAGCATCTTCAATAGTAATTCAAAGCATCTTCTACAGTATTATAGTGTAACTTTAATAATTATGTTTGTACTATTTCTCTTTAATTTCTTATTGGAAGAGCAGATTGCACCTTATCTCTTCCTTTGTGTATAAATAAAGTGTCTAGCTCTAAGATGAGAGCATCCTGTAATTTTCTTTTGTTTAAGTCTTATCTCAAATAAATCTAACTTTCTTTACTTATCTTATTATTATCAATTATATAATAAGATTTATATCCACAAAATTATTAAATTATTTTCTCTATCGATCCTGTACTCCCTATTGGTATCAGAGCCAGTAAGTTATTAAATTGATTAATTGTGCATTTATTAAATTGCATTTGTATTGAGTGTTGGTAAAGTGCTTGGTCAGCCTAATTAAGTTGTTGGTAAGCCATTTTAAGTCTTGGTGTTCTCGGTTAGGTGGTCCCACTGTTCCCATTCAATTCAGTCATATTTAGTTTATGCAACATTTAATTTATTAATGGCAAACTGGTTAAGGAAAGCTATTAGTTTAGGATCACCTAATAATATAATTCAAAGTAGTGAAGTTCATATAGAAAAGAACTTTTCAAATTGGGAAATTCCAAAAGAAAATCTTACAAAAATTTATCATATAGGCATTACTGATTTTAAGACTGCATTTAGCATCAAAACTCATGAAGAGACTAGAAGCATTCAAAAAGAATCTGAAACTATGCATTTACTTTCAGAATCCAGCATTAAAGCTTATCTCAAACACAGATTTAGATTCATTCATTTTGGCCTTGTTCAAATAGGAATAAAACCATTAGTTCATAAAGGAGTTGATTGTCCAATTTTCCTAGCTCTCAGAGACGATCGACTTAATAATTATAAAGATTCTGTTTTGGCTATGATTCAAACTAATATCTGTAATGGCCCAATATATTTCAATTGTTTTCAAAACTTTACAGTAGATCTTCAAGACCCATTAATCTTATCTTCATTAATTTTAGATATTCAAATTTTAAATAATAAATTTAAAGAGTTTGCTAGAAATTTTGCAATTGTTTTCCGTGTTTATTTTAGATTAATGAATTCCACAGTTAATCCAAAATTCATACATGAGGCTTCTTCAAAAGAAGAAACTATTTTTATAGAGGTTCATGCTGAGAATACTAAATCAATAGTTTCTACAGCAAAAACCTTGAGATGGGATCAAATTTCTATTCCTGAGACATTTCAATTCTCAAATCCAATGCCTCCTAGAAACATAAGACAAGAAATAGAATGCATTGAGGAAGACGAAAATAAAGTTCTTATAAGGTTTGGGTCTATGAGAGAATTATCTAGTTCTCCTTGTACTTCTTCTTCCAACTATCCACGAAGATCTTTTTCTTTTCCTCAAAAAACAACTTCAGTCATTTCTGAACCAATCAAAGTCAGATATAAATCTCCTATTCCTGAATATGAAGCAAATGCTTCTCAAACTTCTCAAATCTCTTCATCTAGACCTGCATCTCCCACAATGTCTGATATGCAAAATTTTGACTCTATCAATACAATTACTAAAGATTTTGAAATAGATAAAAACTATCTAAGAGATGAATTTAATTCCTCTCACAATGCTGAACATCGAGATTGGTTTAGATCTTTTTCTCGCTCCTTTAAAGACTCAATAAGAGATGTATGGTATAAAGATATGAATACTATTCAAATTAATATCCCGTTTTTTACATGGTTTTTATTGTTTTGTGAAAAACAAGGTATTGCTAATCCATATTCTCAAAATCACATATTTGTACAAACCAAACTTCAAAAAAATTGGGTTTTGAAGGATGGACAAACAATTAGTTCAGTTCATCCACCGTTACAAAATATTACTTTTCCCTATTATGACCGTGAAATAAAGGCTAGTCCTTTTAAAGAAGGAAGAGTAGATCAAACAGATAAAACTCCAAATGTAGAAGACATCATTAAAATTTATCATCAAAATAATTTTACAAATCAAATCCTTCATACCGTTGCTACACAAGTAGATCAACTTTCAAATAAGGTTGATAATTTACAAAAAGAAACCTCTAGATCCATAGCCCCTAATACGATTGCATCATTAGGATCTAATAAGGTTTCTGCACCGCATTTCAAACCACCAGGATTAACTATACCTATGACTCAAATGTTTCCAAAAAATGGTTTTACTTCTTCTAACTCTAATTCTGCAGTGTTAGATAAAATTCAAAAATCTTTACAAAAATTAGCAGATAGTCCAAGTCATATTAAGGTTTTGAGTAAATATCAAAGTTCAGAGATATCTTCTGATGAAGAAAATTCTGAGTCTTTAATCATTTCAAAAGTTGCAAAGCAATTTCAAGAATCTGATAATGATCCTCATCAAATTAATAAAATACGATCATCTTGGAAGAATATCCCTACAAAAAACTATTATCCTAGGCCTACTCCTGTTGATCTTCAATATGAAGAAAGGTCTACATTTACCTCCAAATCCTTTTCCCCAGATATGATCCATGAATGGAACATAGATGGAAAATCTGATTATGAAATTCTTAATACTCTTCAAAATATGGGAATGGCTATTGTAGCTTACAAGGCAAAACCTTTGGATGAACAAATAATTTTTGGTTTTATTATATCAGGTTTTACTGGGCAATTAAAAAACTGGTGGGATAATCTTCTCACTTTACAAGACAGATTAGAAATTTTGAATCACGTTACTGACATCATGGATGATCAAGGAAATGTATTTCAAAAATCTGACTGCTGTGATTTCTTAATCATAGTTATTGCCTTTCATTTTGTCGGTAACCCTACTCAAACTCTTTCTTCTGGAGAAACGATTTTACAAAATTTACGTTGCCCAACTTTAAGTGACTATAGATGGTATAAAGATACCTTCTTTAGTTATGTTTTACAAAGACAAGATTGCAATCAAAGTTTTTGGAAAGAAAAATTTATATCAGGACTACCAAAATTATTTGCTCAAAGAATTTTTAGAAAAATAGCTGAACATGATACAGATAAAGAACAAGCTCTTAATAATACTACTTATGGAGGACTTTTCGCTTTCATTAAAAAGGAAGGTCTTTCTTTATGTGAAGAACTCAAACTCCAAGCCAAATATACCTCTGAAAAGAAACAATCTAGGAAAGAAATTGGATGTTTCTGTGAAGCATTTGGTATGGAAGCTATTAGAGCTCCCTCTACAAAAAAGAAAATTAAAAAACAATTTTCTAAATTTTCAAAAGATAAAAATAAAAATTCTTATCCTTCTTATTATCGAAAGAAACGAGGAAAGAAAAATTTCGGAAATTTCCGAAAATCAAACAAAGCTTTCAAAATCTTTTGTTATTCGTGTGGAAAACCTGGACATAAAGCAAATGCTTGTACCACAAAGAAAAAGATTCAAGAATTATTTATTAACGACTCTGAGCTAGGAGATAAAATATCCAAAATATTATTACAAACCCCTGAGTCTACTTCTTCTTCTTCTTCAGAAAAGGAAGATGACGAAATTTTACAAATTAATGATCAAACTTCTGATTCTGAATCTTCGATTTCTTCCTCTCCTATCAAATGCATTAATGTTTTAACAGATAAAGAGAAAAATGTGGAATTTCTTTTTGATCTCGTTGACAAAATCCAAGATAAAGAGATCAAAAGAGAAACCCTTTTGAAACTCAAAACTATGGTTTTGGGTGAAACCTCTACCTCTAAAAACAAAGAAAGTATTCCAATTCCTCAAATTGAACCTTTCAATATTTCAAAATTATTAGAAAAATACTCTTCCAAAGAAATGACTTCTAAATTAATTCCTATTAAGAATCAAACTCTTTCGGTCAAAGATCTTCAACTTGAAATAAATAAAATCAAAGAAGACATCATTTCTATCAAAAATAGTTTAAAGCATTTAGAAATCAAAGATTTCGAACTTGAAACAAAATTATCTATTTTAGAAAACCCCATCTATAAAGAAAATCTTTCTTTGGGAAAAGAGAAAGTTAATGGGGATGATGATGATTTTATCACTGTTATTAATAAAATTAATTTTCAAAAATGGTATGCACCAGTTACTTTTCAAATTGGAGATTTTCAAAAAACCTATATTGCTTTAATTGATAGTGGAGCGGATCAAAATTGCTTAAGGGAAGGATTAGTCCCAACTAAATTTTATGAAAAAACAAAAACTCGGTTATATAGTGCAAATAGTTCACCCATGGATATTAAATATAAAATTTCAAAAGGAAAGATCATAAATGAAAATTATAGTTTTACTAATACTTTCATTATTATTAATGATATTAAGGAAGAAATAATATTAGGCACTCCCTTTTTAACACAAATTTATCCTTTTTGGGTTGATGACAAAGGTGTTCATACAAAAATTTTAGGGAAACAATTATCATTTCCTTTTTTAAGTCCCATGTTACAAAAAGATATTAATTTATTACAAAATTCTTCAGTAATACAAAGTATAAATTTAATAAAACAAAAAGAATTTCAAATTTCTTCTTTAAAAGAAGAAATTTCTTTTCAAAGGATTGAAGAACAATTACAACAATCAAAATTGCAACAAAAAATTTTTAATTTAGAAAATATTTTTAAATCAAAAGTTTGTGCTGATATTCCAAATGCCTTTTGGGATAGAAAAAGGCATATTGTCACATTGCCATATGAAAAAGATTTCTCTGAAAAAAATATTCCTACAAAAGCTAGACCCATCCAAATGAATTCTGAGCATCTTGAATTCTGCAAGAAAGAAATTCAAACTCTTTTAGATAAAAAATTAATAACTCCATCCAAATCTCCTTGGAGCTGTGCAGCATTTTATGTTATGAATGCAGCAGAAAAAGAAAGAGGAGTTCCTAGATTAGTTATTAATTACAAACCTTTAAACAAAGTTCTTCAATGGATAAGATATCCAATCCCAAATAAAAGAGATTTAATTAATCGCTTATATAAAGCCAAAATATTTTCAAAATTTGATATGAAATCTGGTTTCTGGCAAATACAAATTGCTAAAGAAGATAGGTATAAAACTGCATTCACGGTACCATTTGGACATTATGAGTGGAATGTAATGCCTTTTGGACTTAAAAATGCTCCTTCTGAATTTCAACATATAATGAATGATATTTTCAATCAATTTTCTTCATTCATAATTGTTTATATAGATGATGTTTTAATTTTTTCTCATGATATTGATCAACATTTCAAACATTTACATATATTTCTAAACACTGTTGAAAAAAATGGTTTAGTAGTTTCTGCCACTAAAATGAAATTATTTCAAACAAAAATTAGATTTTTGGGACATGACATTTATAAAGGAACAATCAAGCCAATTACAAGGTCTTTAGAATTTGCAGAAAAATTCCCTAACGAAATTAAAGACAAAACCCAGTTACAAAGATTTTTGGGATGTCTAAATTATATATCAGATTTTTTCCCAAAGCTCAGACAAATTTGCATGCCCCTCTTTCAAAGACTTCAAAAAAATCCGCCTCCCTGGTCAGAAATTCATACTAAGACTATTATTGAATTAAAACAAAAAATCAAATCACTTCCATGTCTAGGCATTCCAGATCCATCTGCATTCATGATAGTAGAAACAGATGCATCAGAAATAGGATATGGTGGCATATTAAAACAAAGAATAGATACAAAAGAACAATTAGTTAGATTTCATTCAGGTCTCTGGCTCGGACCTCAAAAAAATTATTCTACCATTAAAAAGGAAATTTTATCTATAGTACTATGCGTTTCAAAATTTCAAGATGATCTTTACAACAAAAAATTTTTGATAAGGATCGACTGCAAATCTGCAAAAGAGGTTCTAGAAAAGGATGTCAAAAACATTGTTTCTAAACAAATTTTTGCAAGATGGCAAGCAATTTTATCAGTATTTGATTTTCAAATAGAGCATATAAGAGGCGAAAGTAACTCTCTCCCTGATTTCTTAACTAGAGAATTTCTACAGGGACATCATAATGCCAAGGAAGAAGAATCAGCAAGAAAAACTCAAAGGGTTCCAGAGTTCAGATGATTACGAAATGGAACCAGATCCAAAACCAAACAAAACAGAACAAAATAAATTTTCATCCTCCAAAAATCTTCAAACTACCCTATCCATTTCAAACAAATTTACTCAACTAAATGATTTTCCCCCACTTCCATATTCACAAATTGTTCAAGAGCCTACTACACAAAATATTATTTCAAATTCAAAACAAAAAGAACCAACTACAAAAATACCAACACAAAGCTTTACCAAATCTGCATACATTACAAAAACCGAAATAGAAAATGTATATCTCACTAATTTTACAATTCCTCAAAGCCCACAAATTATTAATTCCATCAATCAAAAAACTTTTCCAAAAGGTTGCGAATGGATACCAGAAAATCGTTTTAAAACTCAAAGGTTTTATGAATTTATTTTAGTAGATTCAAACTCTGTTGAAATCCAACATATCAAGGATTCTTCAGAAAAAATAATTTATTCAAAATGTATTTTTAAGAAAATTATTTCGTCTGTAGAATGGGGAGACCCTTATGCAGAACGAATTTTTTCAAAAAGATTTTTCCCTCAAAATTACTCATACTATGATTACAAAATGGCCTGGTATAGAGCATTTTTATTCAGACCATTTGATCATTCATGGTTTTTTATATTTGACAAATATTGTCCAAAGAAATATCCTATGTGGTTTTATCATTGGTGGTATTTATTTGGACCAACTCCTCAAATTTATCCAAAAGAATGCAATGAGGGTTTCACAACTTTTGTTGCCAATTCAAATTATCAAGCTTATGAAACTCCAGTCATGTTTCATGCAGAATTTAAAATTCCATGGATTCTATGTTGGAGTTACTGTCTCAAACAACACCTTCCACGTCCATATCCATATTCATTAATAAGAGAATTCAAAATTAAATGGTGGGACAAATTTACCTTAGAAATTTGTTCAACAAAAAATGTTATCTCCTTTTTTCAAACCGGTATAAAAATGGAATACCAATCTCCATCAACCACCAACAAACCTTCACCCTCAAAAGCAACATCAAATTCAAACTCTCCTCAACACAATAAAAATCCCAAAGTAGAAAGTCCAAATTCAGAATCATTATCTAAAGTCCAGAAAGCTATTCTCAAAAAGATTCTTGAAGATCCACAATATGCAAAGAAAATATTATCAGAAGAATCCTCTGATGAGATTTTATCGGAGTTTTCAAATGAGTCTTATGATCCAACATTTGGTGGCCCATTTGCTCAAGATCCATACGACTTTTAATATTGAGTTCACAAAAGTTCAATTCAAATGTTCAACAACTCAAATTAATTCATCCGGAAGCACAAACGTAAGCAATGACGAAATCAAAAGTATCATTCAAATGTTCAACAACTCAAATTAATTCATCCGGAAGCACAAACGTAAGCAATGACGAAATCAAAAGCATCTCCAACAGTAATTCAAAGCATCTTCAACAGTAAAGCATCTCCAACAGTGATTCAAAGCATCTTCAACAGTAAAGCATCTTCAATAGTAATTCAAAGCATCTTCTACAGTATTATAGTGTAACTTTAATAATTATGTTTGTACTATTTCTCTTTAATTTCTTATTGGAAGAGCAGATTGCACCTTATCTCTTCCTTTGTGTATAAATAAAGTGTCTAGCTCTAAGATGAGAGCATCCTGTAATTTTCTTTTGTTTAAGTCTTATCTCAAATAAATCTAACTTTCTTTACTTATCTTATTATTATCAATTATATAATAAGATTTATATCCACAAAATTATTAAATTATTTTCTCTATCGATCTTTAAATTTATTATTTAAAATTTGAATATCTAAAATTAATGAAGATAAGATTAATGGGTCTTGAAGATAAAATTAATGAAAATTACAGGATGCTCTCATCTTAGAGCTAGACACTTTATTTATACACAAAGGAAGAGATAAGGTGCAATCTGCTCTTCCAATAAGAAATTAAAGAGAAATAGTACAAACATAATTATTAAAGTTACACTATAATACTGTAGAAGATGCTTTGAATTACTATTGAAGATGCTTTACTGTTGAAGATGCTTTGAATCACTGTTGGAGATGCTTTACTGTTGAAGATGCTTTGAATTACTGTTGGAGATGCTTTTGATTTCGTCATTGCTTACGTTTGTGCTTCCGGATGAATTAATTTGAGTTGTTGAACATTTGAATGATACTTTTGATTTCGTCATTGCTTACGTTTGTGCTTCCGGATGAATTAATTTGAGTTGTTGAACATTTGAATTGAACTTTTGTGAACTCAATATTAAAAGTCGTATGGATCTTGAGCAAATGGGCCACCAAATGTTGGATCATAAGACTCATTTGAAAACTCCGATAAAATCTCATCAGAGGATTCTTCTGATAATATTTTCTTTGCATATTGTGGATCTTCAAGAATCTTTTTGAGAATAGCTTTCTGGACTTTAGATAATGATTCTGAATTTGGACTTTCTACTTTGGGATTTTTATTGTGTTGAGGAGAGTTTGAATTTGATGTTGCTTTTGAGGGTGAAGGTTTGTTGGTGGTTGATGGAGATTGGTATTCCATTTTTATACCGGTTTGAAAAAAGGAGATAACATTTTTTGTTGAACAAATTTCTAAGGTAAATTTGTCCCACCATTTAATTTTGAATTCTCTTATTAATGAATATGGATATGGACGTGGAAGGTGTTGTTTGAGACAGTAACTCCAACATAGAATCCATGGAATTTTAAATTCTGCATGAAACATGACTGGAGTTTCATAAGCTTGATAATTTGAATTGGCAACAAAAGTTGTGAAACCCTCATTGCATTCTTTTGGATAAATTTGAGGAGTTGGTCCAAATAAATACCACCAATGATAAAACCACATAGGATATTTCTTTGGACAATATTTGTCAAATATAAAAAACCATGAATGATCAAATGGTCTGAATAAAAATGCTCTATACCAGGCCATTTTGTAATCATAGTATGAGTAATTTTGAGGGAAAAATCTTTTTGAAAAAATTCGTTCTGCATAAGGGTCTCCCCATTCTACAGACGAAATAATTTTCTTAAAAATACATTTTGAATAAATTATTTTTTCTGAAGAATCCTTGATATGTTGGATTTCAACAGAGTTTGAATCTACTAAAATAAATTCATAAAACCTTTGAGTTTTAAAACGATTTTCTGGTATCCATTCGCAACCTTTTGGAAAAGTTTTTTGATTGATGGAATTAATAATTTGTGGGCTTTGAGGAATTGTAAAATTAGTGAGATATACATTTTCTATTTCGGTTTTTGTAATGTATGCAGATTTGGTAAAGCTTTGTGTTGGTATTTTTGTAGTTGGTTCTTTTTGTTTTGAATTTGAAATAATATTTTGTGTAGTAGGCTCTTGAACAATTTGTGAATATGGAAGTGGGGGAAAATCATTTAGTTGAGTAAATTTGTTTGAAATGGATAGGGTAGTTTGAAGATTTTTGGAGGATGAAAATTTATTTTGTTCTGTTTTGTTTGGTTTTGGATCTGGTTCCATTTCGTAATCATCTGAACTCTGGAACCCTTTGAGTTTTTCTTGCTGATTCTTCTTCCTTGGCATTATGATGTCCCTGTAGAAATTCTCTAGTTAAGAAATCAGGGAGAGAGTTACTTTCGCCTCTTATATGCTCTATTTGAAAATCAAATACTGATAAAATTGCTTGCCATCTTGCAAAAATTTGTTTAGAAACAATGTTTTTGACATCCTTTTCTAGAACCTCTTTTGCAGATTTGCAGTCGATCCTTATCAAAAATTTTTTGTTGTAAAGATCATCTTGAAATTTTGAAACGCATAGTACTATAGATAAAATTTCCTTTTTAATGGTAGAATAATTTTTTTGAGGTCCGAGCCAGAGACCTGAATGAAATCTAACTAATTGTTCTTTTGTATCTATTCTTTGTTTTAATATGCCACCATATCCTATTTCTGATGCATCTGTTTCTACTATCATGAATGCAGATGGATCTGGAATGCCTAGACATGGAAGTGATTTGATTTTTTGTTTTAATTCAATAATAGTCTTAGTATGAATTTCTGACCAGGGAGGCGGATTTTTTTGAAGTCTTTGAAAGAGGGGCATGCAAATTTGTCTGAGCTTTGGGAAAAAATCTGATATATAATTTAGACATCCCAAAAATCTTTGTAACTGGGTTTTGTCTTTAATTTCGTTAGGGAATTTTTCTGCAAATTCTAAAGACCTTGTAATTGGCTTGATTGTTCCTTTATAAATGTCATGTCCCAAAAATCTAATTTTTGTTTGAAATAATTTCATTTTAGTGGCAGAAACTACTAAACCATTTTTTTCAACAGTGTTTAGAAATATATGTAAATGTTTGAAATGTTGATCAATATCATGAGAAAAAATTAAAACATCATCTATATAAACAATTATGAATGAAGAAAATTGATTGAAAATATCATTCATTATATGTTGAAATTCAGAAGGAGCATTTTTAAGTCCAAAAGGCATTACATTCCACTCATAATGTCCAAATGGTACCGTGAATGCAGTTTTATACCTATCTTCTTTAGCAATTTGTATTTGCCAGAAACCAGATTTCATATCAAATTTTGAAAATATTTTGGCTTTATATAAGCGATTAATTAAATCTCTTTTATTTGGGATTGGATATCTTATCCATTGAAGAACTTTGTTTAAAGGTTTGTAATTAATAACTAATCTAGGAACTCCTCTTTCTTTTTCTGCTGCATTCATAACATAAAATGCTGCACAGCTCCAAGGAGATTTGGATGGAGTTATTAATTTTTTATCTAAAAGAGTTTGAATTTCTTTCTTGCAGAATTCAAGATGCTCAGAATTCATTTGGATGGGTCTAGCTTTTGTAGGAATATTTTTTTCAGAGAAATCTTTTTCATATGGCAATGTGACAATATGCCTTTTTCTATCCCAAAAGGCATTTGGAATATCAGCACAAACTTTTGATTTAAAAATATTTTCTAAATTAAAAATTTTTTGTTGCAATTTTGATTGTTGTAATTGTTCTTCAATCCTTTGAAAAGAAATTTCTTCTTTTAAAGAAGAAATTTGAAATTCTTTTTGTTTTATTAAATTTATACTTTGTATTACTGAAGAATTTTGTAATAAATTAATATCTTTTTGTAACATGGGACTTAAAAAAGGAAATGATAATTGTTTCCCTAAAATTTTTGTATGAACACCTTTGTCATCAACCCAAAAAGGATAAATTTGTGTTAAAAAGGGAGTGCCTAATATTATTTCTTCCTTAATATCATTAATAATAATGAAAGTATTAGTAAAACTATAATTTTCATTTATGATCTTTCCTTTTGAAATTTTATATTTAATATCCATGGGTGAACTATTTGCACTATATAACCGAGTTTTTGTTTTTTCATAAAATTTAGTTGGGACTAATCCTTCCCTTAAGCAATTTTGATCCGCTCCACTATCAATTAAAGCAATATAGGTTTTTTGAAAATCTCCAATTTGAAAAGTAACTGGTGCATACCATTTTTGAAAATTAATTTTATTAATAACAGTGATAAAATCATCATCATCCCCATTAACTTTCTCTTTTCCCAAAGAAAGATTTTCTTTATAGATGGGGTTTTCTAAAATAGATAATTTTGTTTCAAGTTCGAAATCTTTGATTTCTAAATGCTTTAAACTATTTTTGATAGAAATGATGTCTTCTTTGATTTTATTTATTTCAAGTTGAAGATCTTTGACCGAAAGAGTTTGATTCTTAATAGGAATTAATTTAGAAGTCATTTCTTTGGAAGAGTATTTTTCTAATAATTTTGAAATATTGAAAGGTTCAATTTGAGGAATTGGAATACTTTCTTTGTTTTTAGAGGTAGAGGTTTCACCCAAAACCATAGTTTTGAGTTTCAAAAGGGTTTCTCTTTTGATCTCTTTATCTTGGATTTTGTCAACGAGATCAAAAAGAAATTCCACATTTTTCTCTTTATCTGTTAAAACATTAATGCATTTGATAGGAGAGGAAGAAATCGAAGATTCAGAATCAGAAGTTTGATCATTAATTTGTAAAATTTCGTCATCTTCCTTTTCTGAAGAAGAAGAAGAAGTAGACTCAGGGGTTTGTAATAATATTTTGGATATTTTATCTCCTAGCTCAGAGTCGTTAATAAATAATTCTTGAATCTTTTTCTTTGTGGTACAAGCATTTGCTTTATGTCCAGGTTTTCCACACGAATAACAAAAGATTTTGAAAGCTTTGTTTGATTTTCGGAAATTTCCGAAATTTTTCTTTCCTCGTTTCTTTCGATAATAAGAAGGATAAGAATTTTTATTTTTATCTTTTGAAAATTTAGAAAATTGTTTTTTAATTTTCTTTTTTGTAGAGGGAGCTCTAATAGCTTCCATACCAAATGCTTCACAGAAACATCCAATTTCTTTCCTAGATTGTTTCTTTTCAGAGGTATATTTGGCTTGGAGTTTGAGTTCTTCACATAAAGAAAGACCTTCCTTTTTAATGAAAGCGAAAAGTCCTCCATAAGTAGTATTATTAAGAGCTTGTTCTTTATCTGTATCATGTTCAGCTATTTTTCTAAAAATTCTTTGAGCAAATAATTTTGGTAGTCCTGATATAAATTTTTCTTTCCAAAAACTTTGATTGCAATCTTGTCTTTGTAAAACATAACTAAAGAAGGTATCTTTATACCATCTATAGTCACTTAAAGTTGGGCAACGTAAATTTTGTAAAATCGTTTCTCCAGAAGAAAGAGTTTGAGTAGGGTTACCGACAAAATGAAAGGCAATAACTATGATTAAGAAATCACAGCAGTCAGATTTTTGAAATACATTTCCTTGATCATCCATGATGTCAGTAACGTGATTCAAAATTTCTAATCTGTCTTGTAAAGTGAGAAGATTATCCCACCAGTTTTTTAATTGCCCAGTAAAACCTGATATAATAAAACCAAAAATTATTTATTCATCCAAAGGTTTTGCCTTGTAAGCTACAATAGCCATTCCCATATTTTGAAGAGTATTAAGAATTTCATAATCAGATTTTCCATCTATGTTCCATTCATGGATCATATCTGGGGAAAAGGATTTGGAGGTAAATGTAGACCTTTCTTCATATTGAAGATCAACAGGAGTAGGCCTAGGATAATAGTTTTTTGTAGGGATATTCTTCCAAGATGATCGTATTTTATTAATTTGATGAGGATCATTATCAGATTCTTGAAATTGCTTTGCAACTTTTGAAATGATTAAAGACTCAGAATTTTCTTCATCAGAAGATATCTCTGAACTTTGATATTTACTCAAAACCTTAATATGACTTGGACTATCTGCTAATTTTTGTAAAGATTTTTGAATTTTATCTAACACTGCAGAATTAGAGTTAGAAGAAGTAAAACCATTTTTTGGAAACATTTGAGTCATAGGTATAGTTAATCCTGGTGGTTTGAAATGCGGTGCAGAAACCTTATTAGATCCTAATGATGCAATCGTATTAGGGGCTATGGATCTAGAGGTTTCTTTTTGTAAATTATCAACCTTATTTGAAAGTTGATCTACTTGTGTAGCAACGGTATGAAGGATTTGATTTGTAAAATTATTTTGATGATAAATTTTAATGATGTCTTCTACATTTGGAGTTTTATCTGTTTGATCTACTCTTCCTTCTTTAAAAGGACTAGCCTTTATTTCACGGTCATAATAGGGAAAAGTAATATTTTGTAACGGTGGATGAACTGAACTAATTGTTTGTCCATCCTTCAAAACCCAATTTTTTTGAAGTTTGGTTTGTACAAATATGTGATTTTGAGAATATGGATTAGCAATACCTTGTTTTTCACAAAACAATAAAAACCATGTAAAAAACGGGATATTAATTTGAATAGTATTCATATCTTTATACCATACATCTCTTATTGAGTCTTTAAAGGAGCGAGAAAAAGATCTAAACCAATCTCGATGTTCAGCATTGTGAGAGGAATTAAATTCATCTCTTAGATAGTTTTTATCTATTTCAAAATCTTTAGTAATTGTATTGATAGAGTCAAAATTTTGCATATCAGACATTGTGGGAGATGCAGGTCTAGATGAAGAGATTTGAGAAGTTTGAGAAGCATTTGCTTCATATTCAGGAATAGGAGATTTATATCTGACTTTGATTGGTTCAGAAATGACTGAAGTTGTTTTTTGAGGAAAAGAAAAAGATCTTCGTGGATAGTTGGAAGAAGAAGTACAAGGAGAACTAGATAATTCTCTCATAGACCCAAACCTTATAAGAACTTTATTTTCGTCTTCCTCAATGCATTCTATTTCTTGTCTTATGTTTCTAGGAGGCATTGGATTTGAGAATTGAAATGTCTCAGGAATAGAAATTTGATCCCATCTCAAGGTTTTTGCTGTAGAAACTATTGATTTAGTATTCTCAGCATGAACCTCTATAAAAATAGTTTCTTCTTTTGAAGAAGCCTCATGTATGAATTTTGGATTAACTGTGGAATTCATTAATCTAAAATAAACACGGAAAACAATTGCAAAATTTCTAGCAAACTCTTTAAATTTATTATTTAAAATTTGAATATCTAAAATTAATGAAGATAAGATTAATGGGTCTTGAAGATCTACTGTAAAGTTTGGAAAACAATTGAAATATATTGGGCCATTACAGATATTAGTTTGAATCATAGCCAAAACAGAATCTTTATAATTATTAAGTCGATCGTCTCTGAGAGCTAGGAAAATTGGACAATCAACTCCTTTATGAACTAATGGTTTTATTCCTATTTGAACAAGGCCAAAATGAATGAATCTAAATCTGTGTTTGAGATAAGCTTTAATGCTGGATTCTGAAAGTAAATGCATAGTTTCAGATTCTTTTTGAATGCTTCTAGTCTCTTCATGAGTTTTGATGCTAAATGCAGTCTTAAAATCAGTAATGCCTATATGATAAATTTTTGTAAGATTTTCTTTTGGAATTTCCCAATTTGAAAAGTTCTTTTCTATATGAACTTCACTACTTTGAATTATATTATTAGGTGATCCTAAACTAATAGCTTTCCTTAACCAGTTTGCCATTAATAAATTAAATGTTGCATAAACTAAATATGACTGAATTGAATGGGAACAGTGGGACCACCTAACCGAGAACACCAAGACTTAAAATGGCTTACCAACAACTTAATTAGGCTGACCAAGCACTTTACCAACACTCAATACAAATGCAATTTAATAAATGCACAATTAATCAATTTAATAACTTACTGGCTCTGATACCAATAGGGAGTACAGGATCGATAGAGAAAATAATTTAATAATTTTGTGGATATAAATCTTATTATATAATTGATAATAATAAGATAAGTAAAGAAAGTTAGATTTATTTGAGATAAGACTTAAACAAAAGAAAATTACAGGATGCTCTCATCTTAGAGCTAGACACTTTATTTATACACAAAGGAAGAGATAAGGTGCAATCTGCTCTTCCAATAAGAAATTAAAGAGAAATAGTACAAACATAATTATTAAAGTTACACTATAATACTGTAGAAGATGCTTTGAGTTACTATTGAAGATGCTTTACTGTTGAAGATGCTTTGAATCACTGTTGGAGATGCTTTACTGTTGAAGATGCTTTGAATTACTGTTGGAGATGCTTTTGATTTCGTCATTGCTTACGTTTGTGCTTCCGGATGAATTAATTTGAGTTGTTGAACATTTGAATGATACTTTTGATTTCGTCATTGCTTACGTTTGTGCTTCCGGATGAATTAATTTGAGTTGTTGAACATTTGAATTGAACTTTTGTGAACTCAATATTAAAAGTCGTATGGATCTTGAGCAAATGGGCCACCAAATGTTGGATCTTAAGACTCATTTGAAAACTCCGATAAAATCTCATCAGAGGATTCTTCTGATAATATTTTCTTTGCATATTGTGGATCTTCAAGAATCTTTTTGAGAATAGCTTTCTGGACTTTAGATAATGATTCTGAATTTGGACTTTCTACTTTGGGATTTTTATTGTGTTGAGGAGAGTTTGAATTTGATGTTGCTTTTGAGGGTGAAGGTTTGTTGGTGGTTGATGGAGATTGGTATTCCATTTTTATACCGGTTTGAAAAAAGGAGATAACATTTTTTGTTGAACAAATTTCTAAGGTAAATTTGTCCCACCATTTAATTTTGAATTCTCTTATTAATGATTATGGATATGGACGTGGAAGGTGTTGTTTGAGACAGTAACTCCAACATAGAATCCATGGAATTTTAAATTCTGCATGAAACATGACTGGAGTTTCATAAGCTTGATAATTTGAATTGGCAACAAAAGTTGTGAAACCCTCATTGCATTCTTTTGGATAAATTTGAGGAGTTGGTCCAAATAAATACCACCAATGATAAAACCACATAGGATATTTCTTTGGACAATATTTGTCAAATATAAAAAACCATGAATGATCAAATGGTCTGAATAAAAATGCTCTATACCAGGCCATTTTGTAATCATAGTATGAGTAATTTTGAGGGAAAAATCTTTTTGAAAAAATTCGTTCTGCATAAGGGTCTCCCCATTCTACAGACGAAATAATTTTCTTAAAAATACATTTTGAATAAATTATTTTTTCTGAAGAATCCTTGATATGTTGGATTTCAACAGAGTTTGAATCTACTAAAATAAATTCATAAAACCTTTGAGTTTTAAAACGATTTTCTGGTATCCATTCGCAACCTTTTGGAAAAGTTTTTTGATTGATGGAATTAATAATTTGTGGGCTTTGAGGAATTGTAAAATTAGTGAGATATACATTTTCTATTTCGGTTTTTGTAATGTATGCAGATTTGGTAAAGCTTTGTGTTGGTATTTTTGTAGTTGGTTCTTTTTGTTTTGAATTTGAAATAATATTTTGTGTAGTAGGCTCTTGAACAATTTGTGAATATGGAAGTGGGGGAAAATCATTTAGTTGAGTAAATTTGTTTGAAATGGATAGGGTAGTTTGAAGATTTTTGGAGGATGAAAATTTATTTTGTTCTGTTTTGTTTGGTTTTGGATCTGGTTCCATTTCGTAATCATCTGAACTCTGGAACCCTTTGAGTTTTTCTTGCTGATTCTTCTTCCTTGGCATTATGATGTCCCTGTAGAAATTCTCTAGTTAAGAAATCAGGGAGAGAGTTACTTTCGCCTCTTATATGCTCTATTTGAAAATCAAATACTGATAAAATTGCTTGCCATCTTGCAAAAATTTGTTTAGAAACAATGTTTTTGACATCCTTTTCTAGAACCTCTTTTGCAGATTTGCAGTCGATCCTTATCAAAAATTTTTTGTTGTAAAGATCATCTTGAAATTTTGAAACGCATAGTACTATAGATAAAATTTCCTTTTTAATGGTAGAATAATTTTTTTGAGGTCCGAGCCAGAGACCTGAATGAAATCTAACTAATTGTTCTTTTGTATCTATTCTTTGTTTTAATATGCCACCATATCCTATTTCTGATGCATCTGTTTCTACTATCATGAATGCAGATGGATCTGGAATGCCTAGACATGGAAGTGATTTGATTTTTTGTTTTAATTCAATAATAGTCTTAGTATGAATTTCTGACCAGGGAGGCGGATTTTTTTGAAGTCTTTGAAAGAGGGGCATGCAAATTTGTCTGAGCTTTGGGAAAAAATCTGATATATAATTTAGACATCCCAAAAATCTTTGTAACTGGGTTTTGTCTTTAATTTCGTTAGGGAATTTTTCTGCAAATTCTAAAGACCTTGTAATTGGCTTGATTGTTCCTTTATAAATGTCATGTCCCAAAAATCTAATTTTTGTTTGAAATAATTTCATTTTAGTGGCAGAAACTACTAAACCATTTTTTTCAACAGTGTTTAGAAATATATGTAAATGTTTGAAATGTTGATCAATATCATGAGAAAAAATTAAAACATCATCTATATAAACAATTATGAATGAAGAAAATTGATTGAAAATATCATTCATTATATGTTGAAATTCAGAAGGAGCATTTTTAAGTCCAAAAGGCATTACATTCCACTCATAATGTCCAAATGGTACCGTGAATGCAGTTTTATACCTATCTTCTTTAGCAATTTGTATTTGCCAGAAACCAGATTTCATATCAAATTTTGAAAATATTTTGGCTTTATATAAGCGATTAATTAAATCTCTTTTATTTGGGATTGGATATCTTATCCATTGAAGAACTTTGTTTAAAGGTTTGTAATTAATAACTAATCTAGGAACTCCTCTTTCTTTTTCTGCTGCATTCATAACATAAAATGCTGCACAGCTCCAAGGAGATTTGGATGGAGTTATTAATTTTTTATCTAAAAGAGTTTGAATTTCTTTCTTGCAGAATTCAAGATGCTCAGAATTCATTTGGATGGGTCTAGCTTTTGTAGGAATATTTTTTTCAGAGAAATCTTTTTCATATGGCAATGTGACAATATGCCTTTTTCTATCCCAAAAGGCATTTGGAATATCAGCACAAACTTTTGATTTAAAAATATTTTCTAAATTAAAAATTTTTTGTTGCAATTTTGATTGTTGTAATTGTTCTTCAATCCTTTGAAAAGAAATTTCTTCTTTTAAAGAAGAAATTTGAAATTCTTTTTGTTTTATTAAATTTATACTTTGTATTACTGAAGAATTTTGTAATAAATTAATATCTTTTTGTAACATGGGACTTAAAAAAGGAAATGATAATTGTTTCCCTAAAATTTTTGTATGAACACCTTTGTCATCAACCCAAAAAGGATAAATTTGTGTTAAAAAGGGAGTGCCTAATATTATTTCTTCCTTAATATCATTAATAATAATGAAAGTATTAGTAAAACTATAATTTTCATTTATGATCTTTCCTTTTGAAATTTTATATTTAATATCCATGGGTGAACTATTTGCACTATATAACCGAGTTTTTGTTTTTTCATAAAATTTAGTTGGGACTAATCCTTCCCTTAAGCAATTTTGATCCGCTCCACTATCAATTAAAGCAATATAGGTTTTTTGAAAATCTCCAATTTGAAAAGTAACTGGTGCATACCATTTTTGAAAATTAATTTTATTAATAACAGTGATAAAATCATCATCATCCCCATTAACTTTCTCTTTTCCCAAAGAAAGATTTTCTTTATAGATGGGGTTTTCTAAAATAGATAATTTTGTTTCAAGTTCGAAATCTTTGATTTCTAAATGCTTTAAACTATTTTTGATAGAAATGATGTCTTCTTTGATTTTATTTATTTCAAGTTGAAGATCTTTGACCGAAAGAGTTTGATTCTTAATAGGAATTAATTTAGAAGTCATTTCTTTGGAAGAGTATTTTTCTAATAATTTTGAAATATTGAAAGGTTCAATTTGAGGAATTGGAATACTTTCTTTGTTTTTAGAGGTAGAGGTTTCACCCAAAACCATAGTTTTGAGTTTCAAAAGGGTTTCTCTTTTGATCTCTTTATCTTGGATTTTGTCAACGAGATCAAAAAGAAATTCCACATTTTTCTCTTTATCTGTTAAAACATTAATGCATTTGATAGGAGAGGAAGAAATCGAAGATTCAGAATCAGAAGTTTGATCATTAATTTGTAAAATTTCGTCATCTTCCTTTTCTGAAGAAGAAGAAGAAGTAGACTCAGGGGTTTGTAATAATATTTTGGATATTTTATCTCCTAGCTCAGAGTCGTTAATAAATAATTCTTGAATCTTTTTCTTTGTGGTACAAGCATTTGCTTTATGTCCAGGTTTTCCACACGAATAACAAAAGATTTTGAAAGCTTTGTTTGATTTTCGGAAATTTCCGAAATTTTTCTTTCCTCGTTTCTTTCGATAATAAGAAGGATAAGAATTTTTATTTTTATCTTTTGAAAATTTAGAAAATTGTTTTTTAATTTTCTTTTTTGTAGAGGGAGCTCTAATAGCTTCCATACCAAATGCTTCACAGAAACATCCAATTTCTTTCCTAGATTGTTTCTTTTCAGAGGTATATTTGGCTTGGAGTTTGAGTTCTTCACATAAAGAAAGACCTTCCTTTTTAATGAAAGCGAAAAGTCCTCCATAAGTAGTATTATTAAGAGCTTGTTCTTTATCTGTATCATGTTCAGCTATTTTTCTAAAAATTCTTTGAGCAAATAATTTTGGTAGTCCTGATATAAATTTTTCTTTCCAAAAACTTTGATTGCAATCTTGTCTTTGTAAAACATAACTAAAGAAGGTATCTTTATACCATCTATAGTCACTTAAAGTTGGGCAACGTAAATTTTGTAAAATCGTTTCTCCAGAAGAAAGAGTTTGAGTAGGGTTACCGACAAAATGAAAGGCAATAACTATGATTAAGAAATCACAGCAGTCAGATTTTTGAAATACATTTCCTTGATCATCCATGATGTCAGTAACGTGATTCAAAATTTCTAATCTGTCTTGTAAAGTGAGAAGATTATCCCACCAGTTTTTTAATTGCCCAGTAAAACCTGATATAATAAAACCAAAAATTATTTGTTCATCCAAAGGTTTTGCCTTGTAAGCTACAATAGCCATTCCCATATTTTGAAGAGTATTAAGAATTTCATAATCAGATTTTCCATCTATGTTCCATTCATGGATCATATCTGGGGAAAAGGATTTGGAGGTAAATGTAGACCTTTCTTCATATTGAAGATCAACAGGAGTAGGCCTAGGATAATAGTTTTTTGTAGGGATATTCTTCCAAGATGATCGTATTTTATTAATTTGATGAGGATCATTATCAGATTCTTGAAATTGCTTTGCAACTTTTGAAATGATTAAAGACTCAGAATTTTCTTCATCAGAAGATATCTCTGAACTTTGATATTTACTCAAAACCTTAATATGACTTGGACTATCTGCTAATTTTTGTAAAGATTTTTGAATTTTATCTAACACTGCAGAATTAGAGTTAGAAGAAGTAAAACCATTTTTTGGAAACATTTGAGTCATAGGTATAGTTAATCCTGGTGGTTTGAAATGCGGTGCAGAAACCTTATTAGATCCTAATGATGCAATCGTATTAGGGGCTATGGATCTAGAGGTTTCTTTTTGTAAATTATCAACCTTATTTGAAAGTTGATCTACTTGTGTAGCAACGGTATGAAGGATTTGATTTGTAAAATTATTTTGATGATAAATTTTAATGATGTCTTCTACATTTGGAGTTTTATCTGTTTGATCTACTCTTCCTTCTTTAAAAGGACTAGCCTTTATTTCACGGTCATAATAGGGAAAAGTAATATTTTGTAACGGTGGATGAACTGAACTAATTGTTTGTCCATCCTTCAAAACCCAATTTTTTTGAAGTTTGGTTTGTACAAATATGTGATTTTGAGAATATGGATTAGCAATACCTTGTTTTTCACAAAACAATAAAAACCATGTAAAAAACGGGATATTAATTTGAATAGTATTCATATCTTTATACCATACATCTCTTATTGAGTCTTTAAAGGAGCGAGAAAAAGATCTAAACCAATCTCGATGTTCAGCATTGTGAGAGGAATTAAATTCATCTCTTAGATAGTTTTTATCTATTTCAAAATCTTTAGTAATTGTATTGATAGAGTCAAAATTTTGCATATCAGACATTGTGGGAGATGCAGGTCTAGATGAAGAGATTTGAGAAGTTTGAGAAGCATTTGCTTCATATTCAGGAATAGGAGATTTATATCTGACTTTGATTGGTATCAGAGCCAGTAAGTTATTAAATTGATTAATTGTGCATTTATTAAATTGCATTTGTATTGAGTGTTGGTAAAGTGCTTGGTCAGCCTAATTAAGTTGTTGGTAAGCCATTTTAAGTCTTGGTGTTCTCGGTTAGGTGGTCCCACTGTTCCCATTCAATTCAGTCATATTTAGTTTATGCAACATTTAATTTATTAATGGCAAACTGGTTAAGGAAAGCTATTAGTTTAGGATCACCTAATAATATAATTCAAAGTAGTGAAGTTCATATAGAAAAGAACTTTTCAAATTGGGAAATTCCAAAAGAAAATCTTACAAAAATTTATCATATAGGCATTACTGATTTTAAGACTGCATTTAGCATCAAAACTCATGAAGAGACTAGAAGCATTCAAAAAGAATCTGAAACTATGCATTTACTTTCAGAATCCAGCATTAAAGCTTATCTCAAACACAGATTTAGATTCATTCATTTTGGCCTTGTTCAAATAGGAATAAAACCATTAGTTCATAAAGGAGTTGATTGTCCAATTTTCCTAGCTCTCAGAGACGATCGACTTAATAATTATAAAGATTCTGTTTTGGCTATGATTCAAACTAATATCTGTAATGGCCCAATATATTTCAATTGTTTTCCAAACTTTACAGTAGATCTTCAAGACCCATTAATCTTATCTTCATTAATTTTAGATATTCAAATTTTAAATAATAAATTTAAAGAGTTTGCTAGAAATTTTGCAATTGTTTTCCGTGTTTATTTTAGATTAATGAATTCCACAGTTAATCCAAAATTCATACATGAGGCTTCTTCAAAAGAAGAAACTATTTTTATAGAGGTTCATGCTGAGAATACTAAATCAATAGTTTCTACAGCAAAAACCTTGAGATGGGATCAAATTTCTATTCCTGAGACATTTCAATTCTCAAATCCAATGCCTCCTAGAAACATAAGACAAGAAATAGAATGCATTGAGGAAGACGAAAATAAAGTTCTTATAAGGTTTGGGTCTATGAGAGAATTATCTAGTTCTCCTTGTACTTCTTCTTCCAACTATCCACGAAGATCTTTTTCTTTTCCTCAAAAAACAACTTCAGTCATTTTGAGATAAGACTTAAACAAAAGAAAATTACAGGATGCTCTCATCTTAGAGCTAGACACTTTATTTATACACAAAGGAAGAGATAAGGTGCAATCTGCTCTTCCAATAAGAAATTAAAGAGAAATAGTACAAACATAATTATTAAAGTTACACTATAATACTGTAGAAGATGCTTTGAATTACTATTGAAGATGCTTTACTGTTGAAGATGCTTTGAATCACTGTTGGAGATGCTTTACTGTTGAAGATGCTTTGAATTACTGTTGGAGATGCTTTTGATTTCGTCATTGCTTACGTTTGTGCTTCCGGATGAATTAATTTGAGTTGTTGAACATTTGAATGATACTTTTGATTTCGTCATTGCTTACGTTTGTGCTTCCGGATGAATTAATTTGAGTTGTTGAACATTTGAATTGAACTTTTGTGAACTCAATATTAAAAGTCGTATGGATCTTGAGCAAATGGGCCACCAAATGTTGGATCATAAGACTCATTTGAAAACTCCGATAAAATCTCATCAGAGGATTCTTCTGATAATATTTTCTTTGCATATTGTGGATCTTCAAGAATCTTTTTGAGAATAGCTTTCTGGACTTTAGATAATGATTCTAAATTTGGACTTTCTACTTTGGGATTTTTATTGTGTTGAGGAGAGTTTGAATTTGATGTTGCTTTTGAGGGTGAAGGTTTGTTGGTGGTTGATGGAGATTGGTATTCCATTTTTATACCGGTTTGAAAAAAGGAGATAACATTTTTTGTTGAACAAATTTCTAAGGTAAATTTGTCCCACCATTTAATTTTGAATTCTCTTATTAATGAATATGGATATGGACGTGGAAGGTGTTGTTTGAGACAGTAACTCCAACATAGAATCCATGGAATTTTAAATTCTGCATGAAACATGACTGGAGTTTCATAAGCTTGATAATTTGAATTGGCAACAAAAGTTGTGAAACCCTCATTGCATTCTTTTGGATAAATTTGAGGAGTTGGTCCAAATAAATACCACCAATGATAAAACCACATAGGATATTTCTTTGGACAATATTTGTCAAATATAAAAAACCATGAATGATCAAATGGTCTGAATAAAAATGCTCTATACCAGGCCATTTTGTAATCATAGTATGAGTAATTTTGAGGGAAAAATCTTTTTGAAAAAATTCGTTCTGCATAAGGGTCTCCCCATTCTACAGACGAAATAATTTTCTTAAAAATACATTTTGAATAAATTATTTTTTCTGAAGAATCCTTGATATGTTGGATTTCAACAGAGTTTGAATCTACTAAAATAAATTCATAAAACCTTTGAGTTTTAAAACGATTTTCTGGTATCCATTCGCAACCTTTTGGAAAAGTTTTTTGATTGATGGAATTAATAATTTGTGGGCTTTGAGGAATTGTAAAATTAGTGAGATATACATTTTCTATTTCGGTTTTTGTAATGTATGCAGATTTGGTAAAGCTTTGTGTTGGTATTTTTGTAGTTGGTTCTTTTTGTTTTGAATTTGAAATAATATTTTGTGTAGTAGGCTCTTGAACAATTTGTGAATATGGAAGTGGGGGAAAATCATTTAGTTGAGTAAATTTGTTTGAAATGGATAGGGTAGTTTGAAGATTTTTGGAGGATGAAAATTTATTTTGTTCTGTTTTGTTTGGTTTTGGATCTGGTTCCATTTCGTAATCATCTGAACTCTGGAACCCTTTGAGTTTTTCTTGCTGATTCTTCTTCCTTGGCATTATGATGTCCCTGTAGAAATTCTCTAGTTAAGAAATCAGGGAGAGAGTTACTTTCGCCTCTTATATGCTCTATTTGAAAATCAAATACTGATAAAATTGCTTGCCATCTTGCAAAACTTTGTTTAGAAACAATGTTTTTGACATCCTTTTCTAGAACCTCTTTTGCAGATTTGCAGTCGATCCTTATCAAAAATTTTTTGTTGTAAAGATCATCTTGAAATTTTGAAACGCATAGTACTATAGATAAAATTTCCTTTTTAATGGTAGAATAATTTTTTTTGAGGTCCGAGCCAGAGACCTGAATGAAATCTAACTAATTGTTCTTTTGTATCTATTCTTTGTTTTAATATGCCACCATATCCTATTTCTGATGCATCTGTTTCTACTATCATGAATGCAGATGGATCTGGAATGCCTAGACATGGAAGTGATTTGATTTTTTGTTTTAATTCAATAATAGTCTTAGTATGAATTTCTGACCAGGGAGGCGGATTTTTTTGAAGTCTTTGAAAGAGGGGCATGCAAATTTGTCTGAGCTTTGGGAAAAAATCTGATATATAATTTAGACATCCCAAAAATCTTTGTAACTGGGTTTTGTCTTTAATTTCGTTAGGGAATTTTTCTGCAAATTCTAAAGACCTTGTAATTGGCTTGATTGTTCCTTTATAAATGTCATGTCCCAAAAATCTAATTTTTGTTTGAAATAATTTCATTTTAGTGGCAGAAACTACTAAACCATTTTTTTCAACAGTGTTTAGAAATATATGTAAATGTTTGAAATGTTGATCAATATCATGAGAAAAAATTAAAACATCATCTATATAAACAATTATGAATGAAGAAAATTGATTGAAAATATCATTCATTATATGTTGAAATTCAGAAGGAGCATTTTTAAGTCCAAAAGGCATTACATTCCACTCATAATGTCCAAATGGTACCGTGAATGCAGTTTTATACCTATCTTCTTTAGCAATTTGTATTTGCCAGAAACCAGATTTCATATCAAATTTTGAAAATATTTTGGCTTTATATAAGCGATTAATTAAATCTCTTTTATTTGGGATTGGATATCTTATCCATTGAAGAACTTTGTTTAAAGGTTTGTAATTAATAACTAATCTAGGAACTCCTCTTTCTTTTTCTGCTGCATTCATAACATAAAATGCTGCACAGCTCCAAGGAGATTTGGATGGAGTTATTAATTTTTTATCTAAAAGAGTTTGAATTTCTTTCTTGCAGAATTCAAGATGCTCAGAATTCATTTGGATGGGTCTAGCTTTTGTAGGAATATTTTTTTCAGAGAAATCTTTTTCATATGGCAATGTGACAATATGCCTTTTTCTATCCCAAAAGGCATTTGGAATATCAGCACAAACTTTTGATTTAAAAATATTTTCTAAATTAAAAATTTTTTGTTGCAATTTTGATTGTTGTAATTGTTCTTCAATCCTTTGAAAAGAAATTTCTTCTTTTAAAGAAGAAATTTGAAATTCTTTTTGTTTTATTAAATTTATACTTTGTATTACTGAAGAATTTTGTAATAAATTAATATCTTTTTGTAACATGGGACTTAAAAAAGGAAATGATAATTGTTTCCCTAAAATTTTTGTATGAACACCTTTGTCATCAACCCAAAAAGGATAAATTTGTGTTAAAAAGGGAGTGCCTAATATTATTTCTTCCTTAATATCATTAATAATAATGAAAGTATTAGTAAAACTATAATTTTCATTTATGATCTTTCCTTTTGAAATTTTATATTTAATATCCATGGGTGAACTATTTGCACTATATAACCGAGTTTTTGTTTTTTCATAAAATTTAGTTGGGACTAATCCTTCCCTTAAGCAATTTTGATCCGCTCCACTATCAATTAAAGCAATATAGGTTTTTTGAAAATCTCCAATTTGAAAAGTAACTGGTGCATACCATTTTTGAAAATTAATTTTATTAATAACAGTGATAAAATCATCATCATCCCCATTAACTTTCTCTTTTCCCAAAGAAAGATTTTCTTTATAGATGGGGTTTTCTAAAATAGATAATTTTGTTTCAAGTTCGAAATCTTTGATTTCTAAATGCTTTAAACTATTTTTGATAGAAATGATGTCTTCTTTGATTTTATTTATTTCAAGTTGAAGATCTTTGACCGAAAGAGTTTGATTCTTAATAGGAATTAATTTAGAAGTCATTTCTTTGGAAGAGTATTTTTCTAATAATTTTGAAATATTGAAAGGTTCAATTTGAGGAATTGGAATACTTTCTTTGTTTTTAGAGGTAGAGGTTTCACCCAAAACCATAGTTTTGAGTTTCAAAAGGGTTTCTCTTTTGATCTCTTTATCTTGGATTTTGTCAACGAGATCAAAAAGAAATTCCACATTTTTCTCTTTATCTGTTAAAACATTAATGCATTTGATAGGAGAGGAAGAAATCGAAGATTCAGAATCAGAAGTTTGATCATTAATTTGTAAAATTTCGTCATCTTCCTTTTCTGAAGAAGAAGAAGAAGTAGACTCAGGGGTTTGTAATAATATTTTGGATATTTTATCTCCTAGCTCAGAGTCGTTAATAAATAATTCTTGAATCTTTTTCTTTGTGGTACAAGCATTTGCTTTATGTCCAGGTTTTCCACACGAATAACAAAAGATTTTGAAAGCTTTGTTTGATTTTCGGAAATTTCCGAAATTTTTCTTTCCTCGTTTCTTTCGATAATAAGAAGGATAAGAATTTTTATTTTTATCTTTTGAAAATTTAGAAAATTGTTTTTTAATTTTCTTTTTTGTAGAGGGAGCTCTAATAGCTTCCATACCAAATGCTTCACAGAAACATCCAATTTCTTTCCTAGATTGTTTCTTTTCAGAGGTATATTTGGCTTGGAGTTTGAGTTCTTCACATAAAGAAAGACCTTCCTTTTTAATGAAAGCGAAAAGTCCTCCATAAGTAGTATTATTAAGAGCTTGTTCTTTATCTGTATCATGTTCAGCTATTTTTCTAAAAATTCTTTGAGCAAATAATTTTGGTAGTCCTGATATAAATTTTTCTTTCCAAAAACTTTGATTGCAATCTTGTCTTTGTAAAACATAACTAAAGAAGGTATCTTTATACCATCTATAGTCACTTAAAGTTGGGCAACGTAAATTTTGTAAAATCGTTTCTCCAGAAGAAAGAGTTTGAGTAGGGTTACCGACAAAATGAAAGGCAATAACTATGATTAAGAAATCACAGCAGTCAGATTTTTGAAATACATTTCCTTGATCATCCATGATGTCAGTAACGTGATTCAAAATTTCTAATCTGTCTTGTAAAGTGAGAAGATTATCCCACCAGTTTTTTAATTGCCCAGTAAAACCTGATATAATAAAACCAAAAATTATTTGTTCATCCAAAGGTTTTGCCTTGTAAGCTACAATAGCCATTCCCATATTTTGAAGAGTATTAAGAATTTCATAATCAGATTTTCCATCTATGTTCCATTCATGGATCATATCTGGGGAAAAGGATTTGGAGGTAAATGTAGACCTTTCTTCATATTGAAGATCAACAGGAGTAGGCCTAGGATAATAGTTTTTTGTAGGGATATTCTTCCAAGATGATCGTATTTTATTAATTTGATGAGGATCATTATCAGATTCTTGAAATTGCTTTGCAACTTTTGAAATGATTAAAGACTCAGAATTTTCTTCATCAGAAGATATCTCTGAACTTTGATATTTACTCAAAACCTTAATATGACTTGGACTATCTGCTAATTTTTGTAAAGATTTTTGAATTTTATCTAACACTGCAGAATTAGAGTTAGAAGAAGTAAAACCATTTTTTGGAAACATTTGAGTCATAGGTATAGTTAATCCTGGTGGTTTGAAATGCGGTGCAGAAACCTTATTAGATCCTAATGATGCAATCGTATTAGGGGCTATGGATCTAGAGGTTTCTTTTTGTAAATTATCAACCTTATTTGAAAGTTGATCTACTTGTGTAGCAACGGTATGAAGGATTTGATTTGTAAAATTATTTTGATGATAAATTTTAATGATGTCTTCTACATTTGGAGTTTTATCTGTTTGATCTACTCTTCCTTCTTTAAAAGGACTAGCCTTTATTTCACGGTCATAATAGGGAAAAGTAATATTTTGTAACGGTGGATGAACTGAACTAATTGTTTGTCCATCCTTCAAAACCCAATTTTTTTGAAGTTTGGTTTGTACAAATATGTGATTTTGAGAATATGGATTAGCAATACCTTGTTTTTCACAAAACAATAAAAACCATGTAAAAAACGGGATATTAATTTGAATAGTATTCATATCTTTATACCATACATCTCTTATTGAGTCTTTAAAGGAGCGAGAAAAAGATCTAAACCAATCTCGATGTTCAGCATTGTGAGAGGAATTAAATTCATCTCTTAGATAGTTTTTATCTATTTCAAAATCTTTAGTAATTGTATTGATAGAGTCAAAATTTTGCATATCAGACATTGTGGGAGATGCAGGTCTAGATGAAGAGATTTGAGAAGTTTGAGAAGCATTTGCTTCATATTCAGGAATAGGAGATTTATATCTGACTTTGATTGGTTCAGAAATGACTGAAGTTGTTTTTTGAGGAAAAGAAAAAGATCTTCGTGGATAGTTGGAAGAAGAAGTACAAGGAGAACTAGATAATTCTCTCATAGACCCAAACCTTATAAGAACTTTATTTTCGTCTTCCTCAATGCATTCTATTTCTTGTCTTATGTTTCTAGGAGGCATTGGATTTGAGAATTGAAATGTCTCAGGAATAGAAATTTGATCCCATCTCAAGGTTTTTGCTGTAGAAACTATTGATTTAGTATTCTCAGCATGAACCTCTATAAAAATAGTTTCTTCTTTTGAAGAAGCCTCATGTATGAATTTTGGATTAACTGTGGAATTCATTAATCTAAAATAAACACGGAAAACAATTGCAAAATTTCTAGCAAACTCTTTAAATTTATTATTTAAAATTTGAATATCTAAAATTAATGAAGATAAGATTAATGGGTCTTGAAGATCTACTGTAAAGTTTGGAAAACAATTGAAATATATTGGGCCATTACAGATATTAGTTTGAATCATAGCCAAAACAGAATCTTTATAATTATTAAGTCGATCGTCTCTGAGAGCTAGGAAAATTGGACAATCAACTCCTTTATGAACTAATGGTTTTATTCCTATTTGAACAAGGCCAAAATGAATGAATCTAAATCTGTGTTTGAGATAAGCTTTAATGCTGGATTCTGAAAGTAAATGCATAGTTTCAGATTCTTTTTGAATGCTTCTAGTCTCTTCATGAGTTTTGATGCTAAATGCAGTCTTAAAATCAGTAATGCCTATATGATAAATTTTTGTAAGATTTTCTTTTGGAATTTCCCAATTTGAAAAGTTCTTTTCTATATGAACTTCACTACTTTGAATTATATTATTAGGTGATCCTAAACTAATAGCTTTCCTTAACCAGTTTGCCATTAATAAATTAAATGTTGCATAAACTAAATATGACTGAATTGAATGGGAACAGTGGGACCACCTAACCGAGAACACCAAGACTTAAAATGGCTTACCAACAACTTAATTAGGCTGACCAAGCACTTTACCAACACTCAATACAAATGCAATTTAATAAATGCACAATTAAATTGATTAATTGTGCATTTATTAAATTGCATTTGTATTGAGTGTTGGTAAAGTGCTTGGTCAGCCTAATTAAGTTGTTGGTAAGCCATTTTAAGTCTTGGTGTTCTCGGTTAGGTGGTCCCACTGTTCCCATTCAATTCAGTCATATTTAGTTTATGCAACATTTAATTTATTAATGGCAAACTGGTTAAGGAAAGCTATTAGTTTAGGATCACCTAATAATATAATTCAAAGTAGTGAAGTTCATATAGAAAAGAACTTTTCAAATTGGGAAATTCCAAAAGAAAATCTTACAAAAATTTATCATATAGGCATTACTGATTTTAAGACTGCATTTAGCATCAAAACTCATGAAGAGACTAGAAGCATTCAAAAAGAATCTGAAACTATGCATTTACTTTCAGAATCCAGCATTAAAGCTTATCTCAAACACAGATTTAGATTCATTCATTTTGGCCTTGTTCAAATAGGAATAAAACCATTAGTTCATAAAGGAGTTGATTGTCCAATTTTCCTAGCTCTCAGAGACGATCGACTTAATAATTATAAAGATTCTGTTTTGGCTATGATTCAAACTAATATCTGTAATGGCCCAATATATTTCAATTGTTTTCCAAACTTTACAGTAGATCTTCAAGACCCATTAATCTTATCTTCATTAATTTTAGATATTCAAATTTTAAATAATAAATTTAAAGAGTTTGCTAGAAATTTTGCAATTGTTTTCCGTGTTTATTTTAGATTAATGAATTCCACAGTTAATCCAAAATTCATACATGAGGCTTCTTCAAAAGAAGAAACTATTTTTATAGAGGTTCATGCTGAGAATACTAAATCAATAGTTTCTACAGCAAAAACCTTGAGATGGGATCAAATTTCTATTCCTGAGACATTTCAATTCTCAAATCCAATGCCTCCTAGAAACATAAGACAAGAAATAGAATGCATTGAGGAAGACGAAAATAAAGTTCTTATAAGGTTTGGGTCTATGAGAGAATTATCTAGTTCTCCTTGTACTTCTTCTTCCAACTATCCACGAAGATCTTTTTCTTTTCCTCAAAAAACAACTTCAGTCATTTCTGAACCAATCAAAGTCAGATATAAATCTCCTATTCCTGAATATGAAGCAAATGCTTCTCAAACTTCTCAAATCTCTTCATCTAGACCTGCATCTCCCACAATGTCTGATATGCAAAATTTTGACTCTATCAATACAATTACTAAAGATTTTGAAATAGATAAAAACTATCTAAGAGATGAATTTAATTCCTCTCACAATGCTGAACATCGAGATTGGTTTAGATCTTTTTCTCGCTCCTTTAAAGACTCAATAAGAGATGTATGGTATAAAGATATGAATACTATTCAAATTAATATCCCGTTTTTTACATGGTTTTTATTGTTTTGTGAAAAACAAGGTATTGCTAATCCATATTCTCAAAATCACATATTTGTACAAACCAAACTTCAAAAAAATTGGGTTTTGAAGGATGGACAAACAATTAGTTCAGTTCATCCACCGTTACAAAATATTACTTTTCCCTATTATGACCGTGAAATAAAGGCTAGTCCTTTTAAAGAAGGAAGAGTAGATCAACTTTCAAATAAGGTTGATAATTTACAAAAAGAAACCTCTAGATCCATAGCCCCTAATACGATTGCATCATTAGGATCTAATAAGGTTTCTGCACCGCATTTCAAACCACCAGGATTAACTATACCTATGACTCAAATGTTTCCAAAAAATGGTTTTACTTCTTCTAACTCTAATTCTGCAGTGTTAGATAAAATTCAAAAATCTTTACAAAAATTAGCAGATAGTCCAAGTCATATTAAGGTTTTGAGTAAATATCAAAGTTCAGAGATATCTTCTGATGAAGAAAATTCTGAGTCTTTAATCATTTCAAAAGTTGCAAAGCAATTTCAAGAATCTGATAATGATCCTCATCAAATTAATAAAATACGATCATCTTGGAAGAATATCCCTACAAAAAACTATTATCCTAGGCCTACTCCTGTTGATCTTCAATATGAAGAAAGGTCTACATTTACCTCCAAATCCTTTTCCCCAGATATGATCCATGAATGGAACATAGATGGAAAATCTGATTATGAAATTCTTAATACTCTTCAAAATATGGGAATGGCTATTGTAGCTTACAAGGCAAAACCTTTGGATGAACAAATAATTTTTGGTTTTATTATATCAGGTTTTACTGGGCAATTAAAAAACTGGTGGGATAATCTTCTCACTTTACAAGACAGATTAGAAATTTTGAATCACGTTACTGACATCATGGATGATCAAGGAAATGTATTTCAAAAATCTGACTGCTGTGATTTCTTAATCATAGTTATTGCCTTTCATTTTGTCGGTAACCCTACTCAAACTCTTTCTTCTGGAGAAACGATTTTACAAAATTTACGTTGCCCAACTTTAAGTGACTATAGATGGTATAAAGATACCTTCTTTAGTTATGTTTTACAAAGACAAGATTGCAATCAAAGTTTTTGGAAAGAAAAATTTATATCAGGACTACCAAAATTATTTGCTCAAAGAATTTTTAGAAAAATAGCTGAACATGATACAGATAAAGAACAAGCTCTTAATAATACTACTTATGGAGGACTTTTCGCTTTCATTAAAAAGGAAGGTCTTTCTTTATGTGAAGAACTCAAACTCCAAGCCAAATATACCTCTGAAAAGAAACAATCTAGGAAAGAAATTGGATGTTTCTGTGAAGCATTTGGTATGGAAGCTATTAGAGCTCCCTCTACAAAAAAGAAAATTAAAAAACAATTTTCTAAATTTTCAAAAGATAAAAATAAAAATTCTTATCCTTCTTATTATCGAAAGAAACGAGGAAAGAAAAATTTCGGAAATTTCCGAAAATCAAACAAAGCTTTCAAAATCTTTTGTTATTCGTGTGGAAAACCTGGACATAAAGCAAATGCTTGTACCACAAAGAAAAAGATTCAAGAATTATTTATTAACGACTCTGAGCTAGGAGATAAAATATCCAAAATATTATTACAAACCCCTGAGTCTACTTCTTCTTCTTCTTCAGAAAAGGAAGATGACGAAATTTTACAAATTAATGATCAAACTTCTGATTCTGAATCTTCGATTTCTTCCTCTCCTATCAAATGCATTAATGTTTTAACAGATAAAGAGAAAAATGTGGAATTTCTTTTTGATCTCGTTGACAAAATCCAAGATAAAGAGATCAAAAGAGAAACCCTTTTGAAACTCAAAACTATGGTTTTGGGTGAAACCTCTACCTCTAAAAACAAAGAAAGTATTCCAATTCCTCAAATTGAACCTTTCAATATTTCAAAATTATTAGAAAAATACTCTTCCAAAGAAATGACTTCTAAATTAATTCCTATTAAGAATCAAACTCTTTCGGTCAAAGATCTTCAACTTGAAATAAATAAAATCAAAGAAGACATCATTTCTATCAAAAATAGTTTAAAGCATTTAGAAATCAAAGATTTCGAACTTGAAACAAAATTATCTATTTTAGAAAACCCCATCTATAAAGAAAATCTTTCTTTGGGAAAAGAGAAAGTTAATGGGGATGATGATGATTTTATCACTGTTATTAATAAAATTAATTTTCAAAAATGGTATGCACTAGTTACTTTTCAAATTGGAGATTTTCAAAAAACCTATATTGCTTTAATTGATAGTGGAGCGGATCAAAATTGCTTAAGGGAAGGATTAGTCCCAACTAAATTTTATGAAAAAACAAAAACTCGGTTATATAGTGCAAATAGTTCACCCATGGATATTAAATATAAAATTTCAAAAGGAAAGATCATAAATGAAAATTATAGTTTTACTAATACTTTCATTATTATTAATGATATTAAGGAAGAAATAATATTAGGCACTCCCTTTTTAACACAAATTTATCCTTTTTGGGTTGATGACAAAGGTGTTCATACAAAAATTTTAGGGAAACAATTATCATTTCCTTTTTTAAGTCCCATGTTACAAAAAGATATTAATTTATTACAAAATTCTTCAGTAATACAAAGTATAAATTTAATAAAACAAAAAGAATTTCAAATTTCTTCTTTAAAAGAAGAAATTTCTTTTCAAAGGATTGAAGAACAATTACAACAATCAAAATTGCAACAAAAAATTTTTAATTTAGAAAATATTTTTAAATCAAAAGTTTGTGCTGATATTCCAAATGCCTTTTGGGATAGAAAAAGGCATATTGTCACATTGCCATATGAAAAAGATTTCTCTGAAAAAAATATTCCTACAAAAGCTAGACCCATCCAAATGAATTCTGAGCATCTTGAATTCTGCAAGAAAGAAATTCAAACTCTTTTAGATAAAAAATTAATAACTCCATCCAAATCTCCTTGGAGCTGTGCAGCATTTTATGTTATGAATGCAGCAGAAAAAGAAAGAGGAGTTCCTAGATTAGTTATTAATTACAAACCTTTAAACAAAGTTCTTCAATGGATAAGATATCCAATCCCAAATAAAAGAGATTTAATTAATCGCTTATATAAAGCCAAAATATTTTCAAAATTTGATATGAAATCTGGTTTCTGGCAAATACAAATTGTTAAAGAAGATAGGTATAAAACTGCATTCACGGTACCATTTGGACATTATGAGTGGAATGTAATGCCTTTTGGACTTAAAAATGCTCCTTCTGAATTTCAACATATAATGAATGATATTTTCAATCAATTTTCTTCATTCATAATTGTTTATATAGATGATGTTTTAATTTTTTCTCATGATATTGATCAACATTTCAAACATTTACATATATTTCTAAACACTGTTGAAAAAAATGGTTTAGTAGTTTCTGCCACTAAAATGAAATTATTTCAAACAAAAATTAGATTTTTGGGACATGACATTTATAAAGGAACAATCAAGCCAATTACAAGGTCTTTAGAATTTGCAGAAAAATTCCCTAACGAAATTAAAGACAAAACCCAGTTACAAAGATTTTTGGGATGTCTAAATTATATATCAGATTTTTTCCCAAAGCTCAGACAAATTTGCATGCCCCTCTTTCAAAGACTTCAAAAAAATCCGCCTCCCTGGTCAGAAATTCATACTAAGACTATTATTGAATTAAAACAAAAAATCAAATCACTTCCATGTCTAGGCATTCCAGATCCATCTGCATTCATGATAGTAGAAACAGATGCATCAGAAATAGGATATGGTGGCATATTAAAACAAAGAATAGATACAAAAGAACAATTAGTTAGATTTCATTCAGGTCTCTGGCTCGGACCTCAAAAAAAATTATTCTACCATTAAAAAGGAAATTTTATCTATAGTACTATGCGTTTCAAAATTTCAAGATGATCTTTACAACAAAAAATTTTTGATAAGGATCGACTGCAAATCTGCAAAAGAGGTTCTAGAAAAGGATGTCAAAAACATTGTTTCTAAACAAATTTTTGCAAGATGGCAAGCAATTTTATCAGTATTTGATTTTCAAATAGAGCATATAAGAGGCGAAAGTAACTCTCTCCCTGATTTCTTAACTAGAGAATTTCTACAGGGACATCATAATGCCAAGGAAGAAGAATCAGCAAGAAAAACTCAAAGGGTTCCAGAGTTCAGATGATTACGAAATGGAACCAGATCCAAAACCAAACAAAACAGAACAAAATAAATTTTCATCCTCCAAAAATCTTCAAACTACCCTATCCATTTCAAACAAATTTACTCAACTAAATGATTTTCCCCCACTTCCATATTCACAAATTGTTCAAGAGCCTACTACACAAAATATTATTTCAAATTCAAAACAAAAAGAACCAACTACAAAAATACCAACACAAAGCTTTACCAAATCTGCATACATTACAAAAACCGAAATAGAAAATGTATATCTCACTAATTTTACAATTCCTCAAAGCCCACAAATTATTAATTCCATCAATCAAAAAACTTTTCCAAAAGGTTGCGAATGGATACCAGAAAATCGTTTTAAAACTCAAAGGTTTTATGAATTTATTTTAGTAGATTCAAACTCTGTTGAAATCCAACATATCAAGGATTCTTCAGAAAAAATAATTTATTCAAAATGTATTTTTAAGAAAATTATTTCGTCTGTAGAATGGGGAGACCCTTATGCAGAACGAATTTTTTCAAAAAGATTTTTCCCTCAAAATTACTCATACTATGATTACAAAATGGCCTGGTATAGAGCATTTTTATTCAGACCATTTGATCATTCATGGTTTTTTATATTTGACAAATATTGTCCAAAGAAATATCCTATGTGGTTTTATCATTGGTGGTATTTATTTGGACCAACTCCTCAAATTTATCCAAAAGAATGCAATGAGGGTTTCACAACTTTTGTTGCCAATTCAAATTATCAAGCTTATGAAACTCCAGTCATGTTTCATGCAGAATTTAAAATTCCATGGATTCTATGTTGGAGTTACTGTCTCAAACAACACCTTCCACGTCCATATCCATATTCATTAATAAGAGAATTCAAAATTAAATGGTGGGACAAATTTACCTTAGAAATTTGTTCAACAAAAAATGTTATCTCCTTTTTTCAAACCGGTATAAAAATGGAATACCAATCTCCATCAACCACCAACAAACCTTCACCCTCAAAAGCAACATCAAATTCAAACTCTCCTCAACACAATAAAAATCCCAAAGTAGAAAGTCCAAATTCAGAATCATTATCTAAAGTCCAGAAAGCTATTCTCAAAAAGATTCTTGAAGATCCACAATATGCAAAGAAAATATTATCAGAAGAATCCTCTGATGAGATTTTATCGGAGTTTTCAAATGAGTCTTATGATCCAACATTTGGTGGCCCATTTGCTCAAGATCCATACGACTTTTAATATTGAGTTCACAAAAGTTCAATTCAAATGTTCAACAACTCAAATTAATTCATCCGGAAGCACAAACGTAAGCAATGACGAAATCAAAAGTATCATTCAAATGTTCAACAACTCAAATTAATTCATCCGGAAGCACAAACGTAAGCAATGACGAAATCAAAAGCATCTCCAACAGTAATTCAAAGCATCTTCAACAGTAAAGCATCTCCAACAGTGATTCAAAGCATCTTCAACAGTAAAGCATCTTCAATAGTAATTCAAAGCATCTTCTACAGTATTATAGTGTAACTTTAATAATTATGTTTGTACTATTTCTCTTTAATTTCTTATTGGAAGAGCAGATTGCACCTTATCTCTTCCTTTGTGTATAAATAAAGTGTCTAGCTCTAAGATGAGAGCATCCTGTAATTTTCTTTTGTTTAAGTCTTATCTCAAATAAATCTAACTTTCTTTACTTATCTTATTATTATCAATTATATAATAAGATTTATATCCACAAAATTATTAAATTATTTTCTCTATCGATCCTGTACTCCCTATTGGTATCAGAGCCAGTAAGTTATTAAATTGATTAATTGTGCATTTATTAAATTGCATTTGTATTGAGTGTTGGTAAAGTGCTTGGTCAGCCTAATTAAGTTGTTGGTAAGCCATTTTAAGTCTTGGTGTTCTCGGTTAGGTGGTCCCACTGTTCCCATTCAATTCAGTCATATTTAGTTTATGCAACATTTAATTTATTAATGGCAAACTGGTTAAGGAAAGCTATTAGTTTAGGATCACCTAATAATATAATTCAAAGTAGTGAAGTTCATATAGAAAAGAACTTTTCAAATTGGGAAATTCCAAAAGAAAATCTTACAAAAATTTATCATATAGGCATTACTGATTTTAAGACTGCATTTAGCATCAAAACTCATGAAGAGACTAGAAGCATTCAAAAAGAATCTGAAACTATGCATTTACTTTCAGAATCCAGCATTAAAGCTTATCTCAAACACAGATTTAGATTCATTCATTTTGGCCTTGTTCAAATAGGAATAAAACCATTAGTTCATAAAGGAGTTGATTGTCCAATTTTCCTAGCTCTCAGAGACGATCGACTTAATAATTATAAAGATTCTGTTTTGGCTATGATTCAAACTAATATCTGTAATGGCCCAATATATTTCAATTGTTTTCCAAACTTTACAGTAGATCTTCAAGACCCATTAATCTTATCTTCATTAATTTTAGATATTCAAATTTTAAATAATAAATTTAAAGAGTTTGCTAGAAATTTTGCAATTGTTTTCCGTGTTTATTTTAGATTAATGAATTCCACAGTTAATCCAAAATTCATACATGAGGCTTCTTCAAAAGAAGAAACTATTTTTATAGAGGTTCATGCTGAGAATACTAAATCAATAGTTTCTACAGCAAAAACCTTGAGATGGGATCAAATTTCTATTCCTGAGACATTTCAATTCTCAAATCCAATGCCTCCTAGAAACATAAGACAAGAAATAGAATGCATTGAGGAAGACGAAAATAAAGTTCTTATAAGGTTTGGGTCTATGAGAGAATTATCTAGTTCTCCTTGTACTTCTTCTTCCAACTATCCACGAAGATCTTTTTCTTTTCCTCAAAAAACAACTTCAGTCATTTCTGAACCAATCAAAGTCAGATATAAATCTCCTATTCCTGAATATGAAGCAAATGCTTCTCAAACTTCTCAAATCTCTTCATCTAGACCTGCATCTCCCACAATGTCTGATATGCAAAATTTTGACTCTATCAATACAATTACTAAAGATTTTGAAATAGATAAAAACTATCTAAGAGATGAATTTAATTCCTCTCACAATGCTGAACATCGAGATTGGTTTAGATCTTTTTCTCGCTCCTTTAAAGACTCAATAAGAGATGTATGGTATAAAGATATGAATACTATTCAAATTAATATCCCGTTTTTTACATGGTTTTTATTGTTTTGTGAAAAACAAGGTATTGCTAATCCATATTCTCAAAATCACATATTTGTACAAACCAAACTTCAAAAAAATTGGGTTTTGAAGGATGGACAAACAATTAGTTCAGTTCATCCACCGTTACAAAATATTACTTTTCCCTATTATGACCGTGAAATAAAGGCTAGTCCTTTTAAAGAAGGAAGAGTAGATCAACTTTCAAATAAGGTTGATAATTTACAAAAAGAAACCTCTAGATCCATAGCCCCTAATACGATTGCATCATTAGGATCTAATAAGGTTTCTGCACCGCATTTCAAACCACCAGGATTAACTATACCTATGACTCAAATGTTTCCAAAAAATGGTTTTACTTCTTCTAACTCTAATTCTGCAGTGTTAGATAAAATTCAAAAATCTTTACAAAAATTAGCAGATAGTCCAAGTCATATTAAGGTTTTGAGTAAATATCAAAGTTCAGAGATATCTTCTGATGAAGAAAATTCTGAGTCTTTAATCATTTCAAAAGTTGCAAAGCAATTTCAAGAATCTGATAATGATCCTCATCAAATTAATAAAATACGATCATCTTGGAAGAATATCCCTACAAAAAACTATTATCCTAGGCCTACTCCTGTTGATCTTCAATATGAAGAAAGGTCTACATTTACCTCCAAATCCTTTTCCCCAGATATGATCCATGAATGGAACATAGATGGAAAATCTGATTATGAAATTCTTAATACTCTTCAAAATATGGGAATGGCTATTGTAGCTTACAAGGCAAAACCTTTGGATGAACAAATAATTTTTGGTTTTATTATATCAGGTTTTACTGGGCAATTAAAAAACTGGTGGGATAATCTTCTCACTTTACAAGACAGATTAGAAATTTTGAATCACGTTACTGACATCATGGATGATCAAGGAAATGTATTTCAAAAATCTGACTGCTGTGATTTCTTAATCATAGTTATTGCCTTTCATTTTGTCGGTAACCCTACTCAAACTCTTTCTTCTGGAGAAACGATTTTACAAAATTTACGTTGCCCAACTTTAAGTGACTATAGATGGTATAAAGATACCTTCTTTAGTTATGTTTTACAAAGACAAGATTGCAATCAAAGTTTTTGGAAAGAAAAATTTATATCAGGACTACCAAAATTATTTGCTCAAAGAATTTTTAGAAAAATAGCTGAACATGATACAGATAAAGAACAAGCTCTTAATAATACTACTTATGGAGGACTTTTCGCTTTCATTAAAAAGGAAGGTCTTTCTTTATGTGAAGAACTCAAACTCCAAGCCAAATATACCTCTGAAAAGAAACAATCTAGGAAAGAAATTGGATGTTTCTGTGAAGCATTTGGTATGGAAGCTATTAGAGCTCCCTCTACAAAAAAGAAAATTAAAAAACAATTTTCTAAATTTTCAAAAGATAAAAATAAAAATTCTTATCCTTCTTATTATCGAAAGAAACGAGGAAAGAAAAATTTCGGAAATTTCCGAAAATCAAACAAAGCTTTCAAAATCTTTTGTTATTCGTGTGGAAAACCTGGACATAAAGCAAATGCTTGTACCACAAAGAAAAAGATTCAAGAATTATTTATTAACGACTCTGAGCTAGGAGATAAAATATCCAAAATATTATTACAAACCCCTGAGTCTACTTCTTCTTCTTCTTCAGAAAAGGAAGATGACGAAATTTTACAAATTAATGATCAAACTTCTGATTCTGAATCTTCGATTTCTTCCTCTCCTATCAAATGCATTAATGTTTTAACAGATAAAGAGAAAAATGTGGAATTTCTTTTTGATCTCGTTGACAAAATCCAAGATAAAGAGATCAAAAGAGAAACCCTTTTGAAACTCAAAACTATGGTTTTGGGTGAAACCTCTACCTCTAAAAACAAAGAAAGTATTCCAATTCCTCAAATTGAACCTTTCAATATTTCAAAATTATTAGAAAAATACTCTTCCAAAGAAATGACTTCTAAATTAATTCCTATTAAGAATCAAACTCTTTCGGTCAAAGATCTTCAACTTGAAATAAATAAAATCAAAGAAGACATCATTTCTATCAAAAATAGTTTAAAGCATTTAGAAATCAAAGATTTCGAACTTGAAACAAAATTATCTATTTTAGAAAACCCCATCTATAAAGAAAATCTTTCTTTGGGAAAAGAGAAAGTTAATGGGGATGATGATGATTTTATCACTGTTATTAATAAAATTAATTTTCAAAAATGGTATGCACTAGTTACTTTTCAAATTGGAGATTTTCAAAAAACCTATATTGCTTTAATTGATAGTGGAGCGGATCAAAATTGCTTAAGGGAAGGATTAGTCCCAACTAAATTTTATGAAAAAACAAAAACTCGGTTATATAGTGCAAATAGTTCACCCATGGATATTAAATATAAAATTTCAAAAGGAAAGATCATAAATGAAAATTATAGTTTTACTAATACTTTCATTATTATTAATGATATTAAGGAAGAAATAATATTAGGCACTCCCTTTTTAACACAAATTTATCCTTTTTGGGTTGATGACAAAGGTGTTCATACAAAAATTTTAGGGAAACAATTATCATTTCCTTTTTTAAGTCCCATGTTACAAAAAGATATTAATTTATTACAAAATTCTTCAGTAATACAAAGTATAAATTTAATAAAACAAAAAGAATTTCAAATTTCTTCTTTAAAAGAAGAAATTTCTTTTCAAAGGATTGAAGAACAATTACAACAATCAAAATTGCAACAAAAAATTTTTAATTTAGAAAATATTTTTAAATCAAAAGTTTGTGCTGATATTCCAAATGCCTTTTGGGATAGAAAAAGGCATATTGTCACATTGCCATATGAAAAAGATTTCTCTGAAAAAAATATTCCTACAAAAGCTAGACCCATCCAAATGAATTCTGAGCATCTTGAATTCTGCAAGAAAGAAATTCAAACTCTTTTAGATAAAAAATTAATAACTCCATCCAAATCTCCTTGGAGCTGTGCAGCATTTTATGTTATGAATGCAGCAGAAAAAGAAAGAGGAGTTCCTAGATTAGTTATTAATTACAAACCTTTAAACAAAGTTCTTCAATGGATAAGATATCCAATCCCAAATAAAAGAGATTTAATTAATCGCTTATATAAAGCCAAAATATTTTCAAAATTTGATATGAAATCTGGTTTCTGGCAAATACAAATTGTTAAAGAAGATAGGTATAAAACTGCATTCACGGTACCATTTGGACATTATGAGTGGAATGTAATGCCTTTTGGACTTAAAAATGCTCCTTCTGAATTTCAACATATAATGAATGATATTTTCAATCAATTTTCTTCATTCATAATTGTTTATATAGATGATGTTTTAATTTTTTCTCATGATATTGATCAACATTTCAAACATTTACATATATTTCTAAACACTGTTGAAAAAAATGGTTTAGTAGTTTCTGCCACTAAAATGAAATTATTTCAAACAAAAATTAGATTTTTGGGACATGACATTTATAAAGGAACAATCAAGCCAATTACAAGGTCTTTAGAATTTGCAGAAAAATTCCCTAACGAAATTAAAGACAAAACCCAGTTACAAAGATTTTTGGGATGTCTAAATTATATATCAGATTTTTTCCCAAAGCTCAGACAAATTTGCATGCCCCTCTTTCAAAGACTTCAAAAAAATCCGCCTCCCTGGTCAGAAATTCATACTAAGACTATTATTGAATTAAAACAAAAAATCAAATCACTTCCATGTCTAGGCATTCCAGATCCATCTGCATTCATGATAGTAGAAACAGATGCATCAGAAATAGGATATGGTGGCATATTAAAACAAAGAATAGATACAAAAGAACAATTAGTTAGATTTCATTCAGGTCTCTGGCTCGGACCTCAAAAAAAATTATTCTACCATTAAAAAGGAAATTTTATCTATAGTACTATGCGTTTCAAAATTTCAAGATGATCTTTACAACAAAAAATTTTTGATAAGGATCGACTGCAAATCTGCAAAAGAGGTTCTAGAAAAGGATGTCAAAAACATTGTTTCTAAACAAATTTTTGCAAGATGGCAAGCAATTTTATCAGTATTTGATTTTCAAATAGAGCATATAAGAGGCGAAAGTAACTCTCTCCCTGATTTCTTAACTAGAGAATTTCTACAGGGACATCATAATGCCAAGGAAGAAGAATCAGCAAGAAAAACTCAAAGGGTTCCAGAGTTCAGATGATTACGAAATGGAACCAGATCCAAAACCAAACAAAACAGAACAAAATAAATTTTCATCCTCCAAAAATCTTCAAACTACCCTATCCATTTCAAACAAATTTACTCAACTAAATGATTTTCCCCCACTTCCATATTCACAAATTGTTCAAGAGCCTACTACACAAAATATTATTTCAAATTCAAAACAAAAAGAACCAACTACAAAAATACCAACACAAAGCTTTACCAAATCTGCATACATTACAAAAACCGAAATAGAAAATGTATATCTCACTAATTTTACAATTCCTCAAAGCCCACAAATTATTAATTCCATCAATCAAAAAACTTTTCCAAAAGGTTGCGAATGGATACCAGAAAATCGTTTTAAAACTCAAAGGTTTTATGAATTTATTTTAGTAGATTCAAACTCTGTTGAAATCCAACATATCAAGGATTCTTCAGAAAAAATAATTTATTCAAAATGTATTTTTAAGAAAATTATTTCGTCTGTAGAATGGGGAGACCCTTATGCAGAACGAATTTTTTCAAAAAGATTTTTCCCTCAAAATTACTCATACTATGATTACAAAATGGCCTGGTATAGAGCATTTTTATTCAGACCATTTGATCATTCATGGTTTTTTATATTTGACAAATATTGTCCAAAGAAATATCCTATGTGGTTTTATCATTGGTGGTATTTATTTGGACCAACTCCTCAAATTTATCCAAAAGAATGCAATGAGGGTTTCACAACTTTTGTTGCCAATTCAAATTATCAAGCTTATGAAACTCCAGTCATGTTTCATGCAGAATTTAAAATTCCATGGATTCTATGTTGGAGTTACTGTCTCAAACAACACCTTCCACGTCCATATCCATATTCATTAATAAGAGAATTCAAAATTAAATGGTGGGACAAATTTACCTTAGAAATTTGTTCAACAAAAAATGTTATCTCCTTTTTTCAAACCGGTATAAAAATGGAATACCAATCTCCATCAACCACCAACAAACCTTCACCCTCAAAAGCAACATCAAATTCAAACTCTCCTCAACACAATAAAAATCCCAAAGTAGAAAGTCCAAATTCAGAATCATTATCTAAAGTCCAGAAAGCTATTCTCAAAAAGATTCTTGAAGATCCACAATATGCAAAGAAAATATTATCAGAAGAATCCTCTGATGAGATTTTATCGGAGTTTTCAAATGAGTCTTATGATCCAACATTTGGTGGCCCATTTGCTCAAGATCCATACGACTTTTAATATTGAGTTCACAAAAGTTCAATTCAAATGTTCAACAACTCAAATTAATTCATCCGGAAGCACAAACGTAAGCAATGACGAAATCAAAAGTATCATTCAAATGTTCAACAACTCAAATTAATTCATCCGGAAGCACAAACGTAAGCAATGACGAAATCAAAAGCATCTCCAACAGTAATTCAAAGCATCTTCAACAGTAAAGCATCTCCAACAGTGATTCAAAGCATCTTCAACAGTAAAGCATCTTCAATAGTAATTCAAAGCATCTTCTACAGTATTATAGTGTAACTTTAATAATTATGTTTGTACTATTTCTCTTTAATTTCTTATTGGAAGAGCAGATTGCACCTTATCTCTTCCTTTGTGTATAAATAAAGTGTCTAGCTCTAAGATGAGAGCATCCTGTAATTTTCTTTTGTTTAAGTCTTATCTCAAATAAATCTAACTTTCTTTACTTATCTTATTATTATCAATTATATAATAAGATTTATATCCACAAAATTATTAAATTATTTTCTCTATCGATCCTGTACTCCCTATTGGTATCAGAGCCAGTAAGTTATTAAATTGATTAATTGTGCATTTATTAAATTGCATTTGTATTGAGTGTTGGTAAAGTGCTTGGTCAGCCTAATTAAGTTGTTGGTAAGCCATTTTAAGTCTTGGTGTTCTCGGTTAGGTGGTCCCACTGTTCCCATTCAATTCAGTCATATTTAGTTTATGCAACATTTAATTTATTAATGGCAAACTGGTTAAGGAAAGCTATTAGTTTAGGATCACCTAATAATATAATTCAAAGTAGTGAAGTTCATATAGAAAAGAACTTTTCAAATTGGGAAATTCCAAAAGAAAATCTTACAAAAATTTATCATATAGGCATTACTGATTTTAAGACTGCATTTAGCATCAAAACTCATGAAGAGACTAGAAGCATTCAAAAAGAATCTGAAACTATGCATTTACTTTCAGAATCCAGCATTAAAGCTTATCTCAAACACAGATTTAGATTCATTCATTTTGGCCTTGTTCAAATAGGAATAAAACCATTAGTTCATAAAGGAGTTGATTGTCCAATTTTCCTAGCTCTCAGAGACGATCGACTTAATAATTATAAAGATTCTGTTTTGGCTATGATTCAAACTAATATCTGTAATGGCCCAATATATTTCAATTGTTTTCCAAACTTTACAGTAGATCTTCAAGACCCATTAATCTTATCTTCATTAATTTTAGATATTCAAATTTTAAATAATAAATTTAAAGAGTTTGCTAGAAATTTTGCAATTGTTTTCCGTGTTTATTTTAGATTAATGAATTCCACAGTTAATCCAAAATTCATACATGAGGCTTCTTCAAAAGAAGAAACTATTTTTATAGAGGTTCATGCTGAGAATACTAAATCAATAGTTTCTACAGCAAAAACCTTGAGATGGGATCAAATTTCTATTCCTGAGACATTTCAATTCTCAAATCCAATGCCTCCTAGAAACATAAGACAAGAAATAGAATGCATTGAGGAAGACGAAAATAAAGTTCTTATAAGGTTTGGGTCTATGAGAGAATTATCTAGTTCTCCTTGTACTTCTTCTTCCAACTATCCAGGAAGATCTTTTTCTTTTCCTCAAAAAACAACTTCAGTCATTTCTGAACCAATCAAAGTCAGATATAAATCTCCTATTCCTGAATATGAAGCAAATGCTTCTCAAACTTCTCAAATCTCTTCATCTAGACCTGCATCTCCCACAATGTCTGATATGCAAAATTTTGACTCTATCAATACAATTACTAAAGATTTTGAAATAGATAAAAACTATCTAAGAGATGAATTTAATTCCTCTCACAATGCTGAACATCGAGATTGGTTTAGATCTTTTTCTCGCTCCTTTAAAGACTCAATAAGAGATGTATGGTATAAAGATATGAATACTATTCAAATTAATATCCCGTTTTTTACATGGTTTTTATTGTTTTGTGAAAAACAAGGTATTGCTAATCCATATTCTCAAAATCACATATTTGTACAAACCAAACTTCAAAAAAATTGGGTTTTGAAGGATGGACAAACAATTAGTTCAGTTCATCCACCGTTACAAAATATTACTTTTCCCTATTATGACCGTGAAATAAAGGCTAGTCCTTTTAAAGAAGGAAGAGTAGATCAACTTTCAAATAAGGTTGATAATTTACAAAAAGAAACCTCTAGATCCATAGCCCCTAATACGATTGCATCATTAGGATCTAATAAGGTTTCTGCACCGCATTTCAAACCACCAGGATTAACTATACCTATGACTCAAATGTTTCCAAAAAATGGTTTTACTTCTTCTAACTCTAATTCTGCAGTGTTAGATAAAATTCAAAAATCTTTACAAAAATTAGCAGATAGTCCAAGTCATATTAAGGTTTTGAGTAAATATCAAAGTTCAGAGATATCTTCTGATGAAGAAAATTCTGAGTCTTTAATCATTTCAAAAGTTGCAAAGCAATTTCAAGAATCTGATAATGATCCTCATCAAATTAATAAAATACGATCATCTTGGAAGAATATCCCTACAAAAAACTATTATCCTAGGCCTACTCCTGTTGATCTTCAATATGAAGAAAGGTCTACATTTACCTCCAAATCCTTTTCCCCAGATATGATCCATGAATGGAACATAGATGGAAAATCTGATTATGAAATTCTTAATACTCTTCAAAATATGGGAATGGCTATTGTAGCTTACAAGGCAAAACCTTTGGATGAACAAATAATTTTTGGTTTTATTATATCAGGTTTTACTGGGCAATTAAAAAACTGGTGGGATAATCTTCTCACTTTACAAGACAGATTAGAAATTTTGAATCACGTTACTGACATCATGGATGATCAAGGAAATGTATTTCAAAAATCTGACTGCTGTGATTTCTTAATCATAGTTATTGCCTTTCATTTTGTCGGTAACCCTACTCAAACTCTTTCTTCTGGAGAAACGATTTTACAAAATTTACGTTGCCCAACTTTAAGTGACTATAGATGGTATAAAGATACCTTCTTTAGTTATGTTTTACAAAGACAAGATTGCAATCAAAGTTTTTGGAAAGAAAAATTTATATCAGGACTACCAAAATTATTTGCTCAAAGAATTTTTAGAAAAATAGCTGAACATGATACAGATAAAGAACAAGCTCTTAATAATACTACTTATGGAGGACTTTTCGCTTTCATTAAAAAGGAAGGTCTTTCTTTATGTGAAGAACTCAAACTCCAAGCCAAATATACCTCTGAAAAGAAACAATCTAGGAAAGAAATTGGATGTTTCTGTGAAGCATTTGGTATGGAAGCTATTAGAGCTCCCTCTACAAAAAAGAAAATTAAAAAACAATTTTCTAAATTTTCAAAAGATAAAAATAAAAATTCTTATCCTTCTTATTATCGAAAGAAACGAGGAAAGAAAAATTTCGGAAATTTCCGAAAATCAAACAAAGCTTTCAAAATCTTTTGTTATTCGTGTGGAAAACCTGGACATAAAGCAAATGCTTGTACCACAAAGAAAAAGATTCAAGAATTATTTATTAACGACTCTGAGCTAGGAGATAAAATATCCAAAATATTATTACAAACCCCTGAGTCTACTTCTTCTTCTTCTTCAGAAAAGGAAGATGACGAAATTTTACAAATTAATGATCAAACTTCTGATTCTGAATCTTCGATTTCTTCCTCTCCTATCAAATGCATTAATGTTTTAACAGATAAAGAGAAAAATGTGGAATTTCTTTTTGATCTCGTTGACAAAATCCAAGATAAAGAGATCAAAAGAGAAACCCTTTTGAAACTCAAAACTATGGTTTTGGGTGAAACCTCTACCTCTAAAAACAAAGAAAGTATTCCAATTCCTCAAATTGAACCTTTCAATATTTCAAAATTATTAGAAAAATACTCTTCCAAAGAAATGACTTCTAAATTAATTCCTATTAAGAATCAAACTCTTTCGGTCAAAGATCTTCAACTTGAAATAAATAAAATCAAAGAAGACATCATTTCTATCAAAAATAGTTTAAAGCATTTAGAAATCAAAGATTTCGAACTTGAAACAAAATTATCTATTTTAGAAAACCCCATCTATAAAGAAAATCTTTCTTTGGGAAAAGAGAAAGTTAATGGGGATGATGATGATTTCATCACTGTTATTAATAAAATTAATTTTCAAAAATGGTATGCACCAGTTACTTTTCAAATTGGAGATTTTCAAAAAACCTATATTGCTTTAATTGATAGTGGAGCGGATCAAAATTGCTTAAGGGAAGGATTAGTCCCAACTAAATTTTATGAAAAAACAAAAACTCGGTTATATAGTGCAAATAGTTCACCCATGGATATTAAATATAAAATTTCAAAAGGAAAGATCATAAATGAAAATTATAGTTTTACTAATACTTTCATTATTATTAATGATATTAAGGAAGAAATAATATTAGGCACTCCCTTTTTAACACAAATTTATCCTTTTTGGGTTGATGACAAAGGTGTTCATACAAAAATTTTAGGGAAACAATTATCATTTCCTTTTTTAAGTCCCATGTTACAAAAAGATATTAATTTATTACAAAATTCTTCAGTAATACAAAGTATAAATTTAATAAAACAAAAAGAATTTCAAATTTCTTCTTTAAAAGAAGAAATTTCTTTTCAAAGGATTGAAGAACAATTACAACAATCAAAATTGCAACAAAAAATTTTTAATTTAGAAAATATTTTTAAATCAAAAGTTTGTGCTGATATTCCAAATGCCTTTTGGGATAGAAAAAGGCATATTGTCACATTGCCATATGAAAAAGATTTCTCTGAAAAAAATATTCCTACAAAAGCTAGACCCATCCAAATGAATTCTGAGCATCTTGAATTCTGCAAGAAAGAAATTCAAACTCTTTTAGATAAAAAATTAATAACTCCATCCAAATCTCCTTGGAGCTGTGCAGCATTTTATGTTATGAATGCAGCAGAAAAAGAAAGAGGAGTTCCTAGATTAGTTATTAATTACAAACCTTTAAACAAAGTTCTTCAATGGATAAGATATCCAATCCCAAATAAAAGAGATTTAATTAATCGCTTATATAAAGCCAAAATATTTTCAAAATTTGATATGAAATCTGGTTTCTGGCAAATACAAATTGCTAAAGAAGATAGGTATAAAACTGCATTCACGGTACCATTTGGACATTATGAGTGGAATGTAATGCCTTTTGGACTTAAAAATGCTCCTTCTGAATTTCAACATATAATGAATGATATTTTCAATCAATTTTCTTCATTCATAATTGTTTATATAGATGATGTTTTAATTTTTTCTCATGATATTGATCAACATTTCAAACATTTACATATATTTCTAAACACTGTTGAAAAAAATGGTTTAGTAGTTTCTGCCACTAAAATGAAATTATTTCAAACAAAAATTAGATTTTTGGGACATGACATTTATAAAGGAACAATCAAGCCAATTACAAGGTCTTTAGAATTTGCAGAAAAATTCCCTAACGAAATTAAAGACAAAACCCAGTTACAAAGATTTTTGGGATGTCTAAATTATATATCAGATTTTTTCCCAAAGCTCAGACAAATTTGCATGCCCCTCTTTCAAAGACTTCAAAAAAATCCGCCTCCCTGGTCAGAAATTCATACTAAGACTATTATTGAATTAAAACAAAAAATCAAATCACTTCCATGTCTAGGCATTCCAGATCCATCTGCATTCATGATAGTAGAAACAGATGCATCAGAAATAGGATATGGTGGCATATTAAAACAAAGAATAGATACAAAAGAACAATTAGTTAGATTTCATTCAGGTCTCTGGCTCGGACCTCAAAAAAATTATTCTACCATTAAAAAGGAAATTTTATCTATAGTACTATGCGTTTCAAAATTTCAAGATGATCTTTACAACAAAAAATTTTTGATAAGGATCGACTGCAAATCTGCAAAAGAGGTTCTAGAAAAGGATGTCAAAAACATTGTTTCTAAACAAATTTTTGCAAGATGGCAAGCAATTTTATCAGTATTTGATTTTCAAATAGAGCATATAAGAGGCGAAAGTAACTCTCTCCCTGATTTCTTAACTAGAGAATTTCTACAGGGACATCATAATGCCAAGGAAGAAGAATCAGCAAGAAAAACTCAAAGGGTTCCAGAGTTCAGATGATTACGAAATGGAACCAGATCCAAAACCAAACAAAACAGAACAAAATAAATTTTCATCCTCCAAAAATCTTCAAACTACCCTATCCATTTCAAACAAATTTACTCAACTAAATGATTTTCCCCCACTTCCATATTCACAAATTGTTCAAGAGCCTACTACACAAAATATTATTTCAAATTCAAAACAAAAAGAACCAACTACAAAAATACCAACACAAAGCTTTACCAAATCTGCATACATTACAAAAACCGAAATAGAAAATGTATATCTCACTAATTTTACAATTCCTCAAAGCCCACAAATTATTAATTCCATCAATCAAAAAACTTTTCCAAAAGGTTGCGAATGGATACCAGAAAATCGTTTTAAAACTCAAAGGTTTTATGAATTTATTTTAGTAGATTCAAACTCTGTTGAAATCCAACATATCAAGGATTCTTCAGAAAAAATAATTTATTCAAAATGTATTTTTAAGAAAATTATTTCGTCTGTAGAATGGGGAGACCCTTATGCAGAACGAATTTTTTCAAAAAGATTTTTCCCTCAAAATTACTCATACTATGATTACAAAATGGCTTGGTATCAGATTTATATCGTCAGTACAAAGTATAAATTTATCTCACCAACAAATGAATTAATTTAATTTACTACTTTGATGTTTGATCTTTATTCCATGATGTAACCATATCTATTTAATTTAATAATTTTAGTAGATTATTCCATGATTTTGAAATAGATAAAACCAAAGATTTTTATCTATTTTAGATATTGAAAGATTCAAAGATTTTGGCCTTGTAAATTTTTTCTCTATTTAGATATTGAAAGATTCAAAGATTAATCTACTAAAATGCATAAGGATCTATAATTTGGTATTAAGATCAAAAGTACTTATCTTATAATCCATGATGTAAAAATACTATTCAAATATATTGTACTTCTATAAGATAAATTTGTTTAACGATGAAAAATCTTTTTGAAATTATAAATCTTATGAAACAGCATTTGGTATTCCAGTCATATTTAGTAATAATGTTTAGACATTCAAAGTAGTGAAGTTCATATAATTCAAACTAATATCTGTAATGGCCCACAAAAATTAAATGGTATGCACAATTAATCAATTTACCAATAGGGAGTACAGGATCGATAGAGAAAATAATTTAATAATTTTGTGGATATAAATCTTATTATATAATTGATAATAATAAGATAAGTAAAGAAAGTTAGATTTATTTGAGATAAGACTTAAACAAAAGAAAATTACAGGATGCTCTCATCTTAGAGCTAGACACTTTATTTATACACAAAGGAAGAGATAAGGTGCAATCTGCTCTTCCAATAAGAAATTAAAGAGAAATAGTACAAACATAATTATTAAAGTTACACTATAATACTGTAGAAGATGCTTTGAATTACTATTGAAGATGCTTTACTGTTGAAGATGCTTTGAATCACTGTTGGAGATGCTTTACTGTTGAAGATGCTTTGAATTACTGTTGGAGATGCTTTTGATTTCGTCATTGCTTACGTTTGTGCTTCCGGATGAATTAATTTGAGTTGTTGAACATTTGAATGATACTTTTGATTTCGTCATTGCTTACGTTTGTGCTTCCGGATGAATTAATTTGAGTTGTTGAACATTTGAATTGAACTTTTGTGAACTCAATATTAAAAGTCGTATGGATCTTGAGCAAATGGGCCACCAAATGTTGGATCATAAGACTCATTTGAAAACTCCGATAAAATCTCATCAGAGGATTCTTCTGATAATATTTTCTTTGCATATTGTGGATCTTCAAGAATCTTTTTGAGAATAGCTTTCTGGACTTTAGATAATGATTCTGAATTTGGACTTTCTACTTTGGGATTTTTATTGTGTTGAGGAGAGTTTGAATTTGATGTTGCTTTTGAGGGTGAAGGTTTGTTGGTGGTTGATGGAGATTGGTATTCCATTTTTATACCGGTTTGAAAAAAGGAGATAACATTTTTTGTTGAACAAATTTCTAAGGTAAATTTGTCCCACCATTTAATTTTGAATTCTCTTATTAATGAATATGGATATGGACGTGGAAGGTGTTGTTTGAGACAGTAACTCCAACATAGAATCCATGGAATTTTAAATTCTGCATGAAACATGACTGGAGTTTCATAAGCTTGATAATTTGAATTGGCAACAAAAGTTGTGAAACCCTCATTGCATTCTTTTGGATAAATTTGAGGAGTTGGTCCAAATAAATACCACCAATGATAAAACCACATAGGATATTTCTTTGGACAATATTTGTCAAATATAAAAAACCATGAATGATCAAATGGTCTGAATAAAAATGCTCTATACCAGGCCATTTTGTAATCATAGTATGAGTAATTTTGAGGGAAAAATCTTTTTGAAAAAATTCGTTCTGCATAAGGGTCTCCCCATTCTACAGACGAAATAATTTTCTTAAAAATACATTTTGAATAAATTATTTTTTCTGAAGAATCCTTGATATGTTGGATTTCAACAGAGTTTGAATCTACTAAAATAAATTCATAAAACCTTTGAGTTTTAAAACGATTTTCTGGTATCCATTCGCAACCTTTTGGAAAAGTTTTTTGATTGATGGAATTAATAATTTGTGGGCTTTGAGGAATTGTAAAATTAGTGAGATATACATTTTCTATTTCGGTTTTTGTAATGTATGCAGATTTGGTAAAGCTTTGTGTTGGTATTTTTGTAGTTGGTTCTTTTTGTTTTGAATTTGAAATAATATTTTGTGTAGTAGGCTCTTGAACAATTTGTGAATATGGAAGTGGGGGAAAATCATTTAGTTGAGTAAATTTGTTTGAAATGGATAGGGTAGTTTGAAGATTTTTGGAGGATGAAAATTTATTTTGTTCTGTTTTGTTTGGTTTTGGATCTGGTTCCATTTCGTAATCATCTGAACTCTGGAACCCTTTGAGTTTTTCTTGCTGATTCTTCTTCCTTGGCATTATGATGTCCCTGTAGAAATTCTCTAGTTAAGAAATCAGGGAGAGAGTTACTTTCGCCTCTTATATGCTCTATTTGAAAATCAAATACTGATAAAATTGCTTGCCATCTTGCAAAAATTTGTTTAGAAACAATGTTTTTGACATCCTTTTCTAGAACCTCTTTTGCAGATTTGCAGTCGATCCTTATCAAAAATTTTTTGTTGTAAAGATCATCTTGAAATTTTGAAACGCATAGTACTATAGATAAAATTTCCTTTTTAATGGTAGAATAATTTTTTTGAGGTCCGAGCCAGAGACCTGAATGAAATCTAACTAATTGTTCTTTTGTATCTATTCTTTGTTTTAATATGCCACCATATCCTATTTCTGATGCATCTGTTTCTACTATCATGAATGCAGATGGATCTGGAATGCCTAGACATGGAAGTGATTTGATTTTTTGTTTTAATTCAATAATAGTCTTAGTATGAATTTCTGACCAGGGAGGCGGATTTTTTTGAAGTCTTTGAAAGAGGGGCATGCAAATTTGTCTGAGCTTTGGGAAAAAATCTGATATATAATTTAGACATCCCAAAAATCTTTGTAACTGGGTTTTGTCTTTAATTTCGTTAGGGAATTTTTCTGCAAATTCTAAAGACCTTGTAATTGGCTTGATTGTTCCTTTATAAATGTCATGTCCCAAAAATCTAATTTTTGTTTGAAATAATTTCATTTTAGTGGCAGAAACTACTAAACCATTTTTTTCAACAGTGTTTAGAAATATATGTAAATGTTTGAAATGTTGATCAATATCATGAGAAAAAATTAAAACATCATCTATATAAACAATTATGAATGAAGAAAATTGATTGAAAATATCATTCATTATATGTTGAAATTCAGAAGGAGCATTTTTAAGTCCAAAAGGCATTACATTCCACTCATAATGTCCAAATGGTACCGTGAATGCAGTTTTATACCTATCTTCTTTAACAATTTGTATTTGCCAGAAACCAGATTTCATATCAAATTTTGAAAATATTTTGGCTTTATATAAGCGATTAATTAAATCTCTTTTATTTGGGATTGGATATCTTATCCATTGAAGAACTTTGTTTAAAGGTTTGTAATTAATAACTAATCTAGGAACTCCTCTTTCTTTTTCTGCTGCATTCATAACATAAAATGCTGCACAGCTCCAAGGAGATTTGGATGGAGTTATTAATTTTTTATCTAAAAGAGTTTGAATTTCTTTCTTGCAGAATTCAAGATGCTCAGAATTCATTTGGATGGGTCTAGCTTTTGTAGGAATATTTTTTTCAGAGAAATCTTTTTCATATGGCAATGTGACAATATGCCTTTTTCTATCCCAAAAGGCATTTGGAATATCAGCACAAACTTTTGATTTAAAAATATTTTCTAAATTAAAAATTTTTTGTTGCAATTTTGATTGTTGTAATTGTTCTTCAATCCTTTGAAAAGAAATTTCTTCTTTTAAAGAAGAAATTTGAAATTCTTTTTGTTTTATTAAATTTATACTTTGTATTACTGAAGAATTTTGTAATAAATTAATATCTTTTTGTAACATGGGACTTAAAAAAGGAAATGATAATTGTTTCCCTAAAATTTTTGTATGAACACCTTTGTCATCAACCCAAAAAGGATAAATTTGTGTTAAAAAGGGAGTGCCTAATATTATTTCTTCCTTAATATCATTAATAATAATGAAAGTATTAGTAAAACTATAATTTTCATTTATGATCTTTCCTTTTGAAATTTTATATTTAATATCCATGGGTGAACTATTTGCACTATATAACCGAGTTTTTGTTTTTTCATAAAATTTAGTTGGGACTAATCCTTCCCTTAAGCAATTTTGATCCGCTCCACTATCAATTAAAGCAATATAGGTTTTTTGAAAATCTCCAATTTGAAAAGTAACTAGTGCATACCATTTTTGAAAATTAATTTTATTAATAACAGTGATAAAATCATCATCATCCCCATTAACTTTCTCTTTTCCCAAAGAAAGATTTTCTTTATAGATGGGGTTTTCTAAAATAGATAATTTTGTTTCAAGTTCGAAATCTTTGATTTCTAAATGCTTTAAACTATTTTTGATAGAAATGATGTCTTCTTTGATTTTATTTATTTCAAGTTGAAGATCTTTGACCGAAAGAGTTTGATTCTTAATAGGAATTAATTTAGAAGTCATTTCTTTGGAAGAGTATTTTTCTAATAATTTTGAAATATTGAAAGGTTCAATTTGAGGAATTGGAATACTTTCTTTGTTTTTAGAGGTAGAGGTTTCACCCAAAACCATAGTTTTGAGTTTCAAAAGGGTTTCTCTTTTGATCTCTTTATCTTGGATTTTGTCAACGAGATCAAAAAGAAATTCCACATTTTTCTCTTTATCTGTTAAAACATTAATGCATTTGATAGGAGAGGAAGAAATCGAAGATTCAGAATCAGAAGTTTGATCATTAATTTGTAAAATTTCGTCATCTTCCTTTTCTGAAGAAGAAGAAGAAGTAGACTCAGGGGTTTGTAATAATATTTTGGATATTTTATCTCCTAGCTCAGAGTCGTTAATAAATAATTCTTGAATCCTTTTCTTTGTGGTACAAGCATTTGCTTTATGTCCAGGTTTTCCACACGAATAACAAAAGATTTTGAAAGCTTTGTTTGATTTTCGGAAATTTCCGAAATTTTTCTTTCCTCGTTTCTTTCGATAATAAGAAGGATAAGAATTTTTATTTTTATCTTTTGAAAATTTAGAAAATTGTTTTTTAATTTTCTTTTTTGTAGAGGGAGCTCTAATAGCTTCCATACCAAATGCTTCACAGAAACATCCAATTTCTTTCCTAGATTGTTTCTTTTCAGAGGTATATTTGGCTTGGAGTTTGAGTTCTTCACATAAAGAAAGACCTTCCTTTTTAATGAAAGCGAAAAGTCCTCCATAAGTAGTATTATTAAGAGCTTGTTCTTTATCTGTATCATGTTCAGCTATTTTTCTAAAAATTCTTTGAGCAAATAATTTTGGTAGTCCTGATATAAATTTTTCTTTCCAAAAACTTTGATTGCAATCTTGTCTTTGTAAAACATAACTAAAGAAGGTATCTTTATACCATCTATAGTCACTTAAAGTTGGGCAACGTAAATTTTGTAAAATCGTTTCTCCAGAAGAAAGAGTTTGAGTAGGGTTACCGACAAAATGAAAGGCAATAACTATGATTAAGAAATCACAGCAGTCAGATTTTTGAAATACATTTCCTTGATCATCCATGATGTCAGTAACGTGATTCAAAATTTCTAATCTGTCTTGTAAAGTGAGAAGATTATCCCACCAGTTTTTTAATTGCCCAGTAAAACCTGATATAATAAAACCAAAAATTATTTGTTCATCCAAAGGTTTTGCCTTGTAAGCTACAATAGCCATTCCCATATTTTGAAGAGTATTAAGAATTTCATAATCAGATTTTCCATCTATGTTCCATTCATGGATCATATCTGGGGAAAAGGATTTGGAGGTAAATGTAGACCTTTCTTCATATTGAAGATCAACAGGAGTAGGCCTAGGATAATAGTTTTTTGTAGGGATATTCTTCCAAGATGATCGTATTTTATTAATTTGATGAGGATCATTATCAGATTCTTGAAATTGCTTTGCAACTTTTGAAATGATTAAAGACTCAGAATTTTCTTCATCAGAAGATATCTCTGAACTTTGATATTTACTCAAAACCTTAATATGACTTGGACTATCTGCTAATTTTTGTAAAGATTTTTGAATTTTATCTAACACTGCAGAATTAGAGTTAGAAGAAGTAAAACCATTTTTTGGAAACATTTGAGTCATAGGTATAGTTAATCCTGGTGGTTTGAAATGCGGTGCAGAAACCTTATTAGATCCTAATGATGCAATCGTATTAGGGGCTATGGATCTAGAGGTTTCTTTTTGTAAATTATCAACCTTATTTGAAAGTTGATCTACTTGTGTAGCAACGGTATGAAGGATTTGATTTGTAAAATTATTTTGATGATAAATTTTAATGATGTCTTCTACGTTTGGAGTTTTATCTGTTTGATCTACTCTTCCTTCTTTAAAAGGACTAGCCTTTATTTCACGGTCATAATAGGGAAAAGTAATATTTTGTAACGGTGGATGAACTGAACTAATTGTTTGTCCATCCTTCAAAACCCAATTTTTTTGAAGTTTGGTTTGTACAAATATGTGATTTTGAGAATATGGATTAGCAATACCTTGTTTTTCACAAAACAATAAAAACCATGTAAAAAACGGGATATTAATTTGAATAGTATTCATATCTTTATACCATACATCTCTTATTGAGTCTTTAAAGGAGCGAGAAAAAGATCTAAACCAATCTCGATGTTCAGCATTGTGAGAGGAATTAAATTCATCTCTTAGATAGTTTTTATCTATTTCAAAATCTTTAGTAATTGTATCAGAAGAATCCTCTGATGAGATTTTATCGGAGTTTTCAAATGAGTCTTATGATCCAACATTTGGTGGCCCATTTGCTCAAGATCCATACGACTTTTAATATTGAGTTCACAAAAGTTCAATTCAAATGTTCAACAACTCAAATTAATTCATCCGGAAGCACAAACGTAAGCAATGACGAAATCAAAAGTATCATTCAAATGTTCAACAACTCAAATTAATTCATCCGGAAGCACAAACGTAAGCAATGACGAAATCAAAAGCATCTCCAACAGTAATTCAAAGCATCTTCAACAGTAAAGCATCTCCAACAGTGATTCAAAGCATCTTCAACAGTAAAGCATCTTCAATAGTAATTCAAAGCATCTTCTACAGTATTATAGTGTAACTTTAATAATTATGTTTGTACTATTTCTCTTTAATTTCTTATTGGAAGAGCAGATTGCACCTTATCTCTTCCTTTGTGTATAAATAAAGTGTCTAGCTCTAAGATGAGAGCATCCTGTAATTTTCTTTTGTTTAAGTCTTATCTCAAATAAATCTAACTTTCTTTACTTATCTTATTATTATCAATTATATAATAAGATTTATATCCACAAAATTATTAAATTATTTTCTCTATCGATCCTGTACTCCCTATTGGTATCAGAGCCAGTAAGTTATTAAATTGATTAATTGTGCATTTATTAAATTGCATTTGTATTGAGTGTTGGTAAAGTGCTTGGTCAGCCTAATTAAGTTGTTGGTAAGCCATTTTAAGTCTTGGTGTTCTCGGTTAGGTGGTCCCACTGTTCCCATTCAATTCAGTCATATTTAGTTTATGCAACATTTAATTTATTAATGGCAAACTGGTTAAGGAAAGCTATTAGTTTAGGATCACCTAATAATATAATTCAAAGTAGTGAAGTTCATATAGAAAAGAACTTTTCAAATTGGGAAATTCCAAAAGAAAATCTTACAAAAATTTATCATATAGGCATTACTGATTTTAAGACTGCATTTAGCATCAAAACTCATGAAGAGACTAGAAGCATTCAAAAAGAATCTGAAACTATGCATTTACTTTCAGAATCCAGCATTAAAGCTTATCTCAAACACAGATTTAGATTCATTCATTTTGGCCTTGTTCAAATAGGAATAAAACCATTAGTTCATAAAGGAGTTGATTGTCCAATTTTCCTAGCTCTCAGAGACGATCGACTTAATAATTATAAAGATTCTGTTTTGGCTATGATTCAAACTAATATCTGTAATGGCCCAATATATTTCAATTGTTTTCCAAACTTTACAGTAGATCTTCAAGACCCATTAATCTTATCTTCATTAATTTTAGATATTCAAATTTTAAATAATAAATTTAAAGAGTTTGCTAGAAATTTTGCAATTGTTTTCCGTGTTTATTTTAGATTAATGAATTCCACAGTTAATCCAAAATTCATACATGAGGCTTCTTCAAAAGAAGAAACTATTTTTATAGAGGTTCATGCTGAGAATACTAAATCAATAGTTTCTACAGCAAAAACCTTGAGATGGGATCAAATTTCTATTCCTGAGACATTTCAATTCTCAAATCCAATGCCTCCTAGAAACATAAGACAAGAAATAGAATGCATTGAGGAAGACGAAAATAAAGTTCTTATAAGGTTTGGGTCTATGAGAGAATTATCTAGTTCTCCTTGTACTTCTTCTTCCAACTATCCACGAAGATCTTTTTCTTTTCCTCAAAAAACAACTTCAGTCATTTCTGAACCAATCAAAGTCAGATATAAATCTCCTATTCCTGAATATGAAGCAAATGCTTCTCAAACTTCTCAAATCTCTTCATCTAGACCTGCATCTCCCACAATGTCTGATATGCAAAATTTTGACTCTATCAATACAATTACTAAAGATTTTGAAATAGATAAAAACTATCTAAGAGATGAATTTAATTCCTCTCACAATGCTGAACATCGAGATTGGTTTAGATCTTTTTCTCGCTCCTTTAAAGACTCAATAAGAGATGTATGGTATAAAGATATGAATACTATTCAAATTAATATCCCGTTTTTTACATGGTTTTTATTGTTTTGTGAAAAACAAGGTATTGCTAATCCATATTCTCAAAATCACATATTTGTACAAACCAAACTTCAAAAAAATTGGGTTTTGAAGGATGGACAAACAATTAGTTCAGTTCATCCACCGTTACAAAATATTACTTTTCCCTATTATGACCGTGAAATAAAGGCTAGTCCTTTTAAAGAAGGAAGAGTAGATCAAACAGATAAAACTCCAAATGTAGAAGACATCATTAAAATTTATCATCAAAATAATTTTACAAATCAAATCCTTCATACCGTTGCTACACAAGTAGATCAACTTTCAAATAAGGTTGATAATTTACAAAAAGAAACCTCTAGATCCATAGCCCCTAATACGATTGCATCATTAGGATCTAATAAGGTTTCTGCACCGCATTTCAAACCACCAGGATTAACTATACCTATGACTCAAATGTTTCCAAAAAATGGTTTTACTTCTTCTAACTCTAATTCTGCAGTGTTAGATAAAATTCAAAAATCTTTACAAAAATTAGCAGATAGTCCAAGTCATATTAAGGTTTTGAGTAAATATCAAAGTTCAGAGATATCTTCTGATGAAGAAAATTCTGAGTCTTTAATCATTTCAAAAGTTGCAAAGCAATTTCAAGAATCTGATAATGATCCTCATCAAATTAATAAAATACGATCATCTTGGAAGAATATCCCTACAAAAAACTATTATCCTAGGCCTACTCCTGTTGATCTTCAATATGAAGAAAGGTCTACATTTACCTCCAAATCCTTTTCCCCAGATATGATCCATGAATGGAACATAGATGGAAAATCTGATTATGAAATTCTTAATACTCTTCAAAATATGGGAATGGCTATTGTAGCTTACAAGGCAAAACCTTTGGATGAACAAATAATTTTTGGTTTTATTATATCAGGTTTTACTGGGCAATTAAAAAACTGGTGGGATAATCTTCTCACTTTACAAGACAGATTAGAAATTTTGAATCACGTTACTGACATCATGGATGATCAAGGAAATGTATTTCAAAAATCTGACTGCTGTGATTTCTTAATCATAGTTATTGCCTTTCATTTTGTCGGTAACCCTACTCAAACTCTTTCTTCTGGAGAAACGATTTTACAAAATTTACGTTGCCCAACTTTAAGTGACTATAGATGGTATAAAGATACCTTCTTTAGTTATGTTTTACAAAGACAAGATTGCAATCAAAGTTTTTGGAAAGAAAAATTTATATCAGGACTACCAAAATTATTTGCTCAAAGAATTTTTAGAAAAATAGCTGAACATGATACAGATAAAGAACAAGCTCTTAATAATACTACTTATGGAGGACTTTTCGCTTTCATTAAAAAGGAAGGTCTTTCTTTATGTGAAGAACTCAAACTCCAAGCCAAATATACCTCTGAAAAGAAACAATCTAGGAAAGAAATTGGATGTTTCTGTGAAGCATTTGGTATGGAAGCTATTAGAGCTCCCTCTACAAAAAAGAAAATTAAAAAACAATTTTCTAAATTTTCAAAAGATAAAAATAAAAATTCTTATCCTTCTTATTATCGAAAGAAACGAGGAAAGAAAAATTTCGGAAATTTCCGAAAATCAAACAAAGCTTTCAAAATCTTTTGTTATTCGTGTGGAAAACCTGGACATAAAGCAAATGCTTGTACCACAAAGAAAAAGATTCAAGAATTATTTATTAACGACTCTGAGCTAGGAGATAAAATATCCAAAATATTATTACAAACCCCTGAGTCTACTTCTTCTTCTTCTTCAGAAAAGGAAGATGACGAAATTTTACAAATTAATGATCAAACTTCTGATTCTGAATCTTCGATTTCTTCCTCTCCTATCAAATGCATTAATGTTTTAACAGATAAAGAGAAAAATGTGGAATTTCTTTTTGATCTCGTTGACAAAATCCAAGATAAAGAGATCAAAAGAGAAACCCTTTTGAAACTCAAAACTATGGTTTTGGGTGAAACCTCTACCTCTAAAAACAAAGAAAGTATTCCAATTCCTCAAATTGAACCTTTCAATATTTCAAAATTATTAGAAAAATACTCTTCCAAAGAAATGACTTCTAAATTAATTCCTATTAAGAATCAAACTCTTTCGGTCAAAGATCTTCAACTTGAAATAAATAAAATCAAAGAAGACATCATTTCTATCAAAAATAGTTTAAAGCATTTAGAAATCAAAGATTTCGAACTTGAAACAAAATTATCTATTTTAGAAAACCCCATCTATAAAGAAAATCTTTCTTTGGGAAAAGAGAAAGTTAATGGGGATGATGATGATTTTATCACTGTTATTAATAAAATTAATTTTCAAAAATGGTATGCACCAGTTACTTTTCAAATTGGAGATTTTCAAAAAACCTATATTGCTTTAATTGATAGTGGAGCGGATCAAAATTGCTTAAGGGAAGGATTAGTCCCAACTAAATTTTATGAAAAAACAAAAACTCGGTTATATAGTGCAAATAGTTCACCCATGGATATTAAATATAAAATTTCAAAAGGAAAGATCATAAATGAAAATTATAGTTTTACTAATACTTTCATTATTATTAATGATATTAAGGAAGAAATAATATTAGGCACTCCCTTTTTAACACAAATTTATCCTTTTTGGGTTGATGACAAAGGTGTTCATACAAAAATTTTAGGGAAACAATTATCATTTCCTTTTTTAAGTCCCATGTTACAAAAAGATATTAATTTATTACAAAATTCTTCAGTAATACAAAGTATAAATTTAATAAAACAAAAAGAATTTCAAATTTCTTCTTTAAAAGAAGAAATTTCTTTTCAAAGGATTGAAGAACAATTACAACAATCAAAATTGCAACAAAAAATTTTTAATTTAGAAAATATTTTTAAATCAAAAGTTTGTGCTGATATTCCAAATGCCTTTTGGGATAGAAAAAGGCATATTGTCACATTGCCATATGAAAAAGATTTCTCTGAAAAAAATATTCCTACAAAAGCTAGACCCATCCAAATGAATTCTGAGCATCTTGAATTCTGCAAGAAAGAAATTCAAACTCTTTTAGATAAAAAATTAATAACTCCATCCAAATCTCCTTGGAGCTGTGCAGCATTTTATGTTATGAATGCAGCAGAAAAAGAAAGAGGAGTTCCTAGATTAGTTATTAATTACAAACCTTTAAACAAAGTTCTTCAATGGATAAGATATCCAATCCCAAATAAAAGAGATTTAATTAATCGCTTATATAAAGCCAAAATATTTTCAAAATTTGATATGAAATCTGGTTTCTGGCAAATACAAATTGCTAAAGAAGATAGGTATAAAACTGCATTCACGGTACCATTTGGACATTATGAGTGGAATGTAATGCCTTTTGGACTTAAAAATGCTCCTTCTGAATTTCAACATATAATGAATGATATTTTCAATCAATTTTCTTCATTCATAATTGTTTATATAGATGATGTTTTAATTTTTTCTCATGATATTGATCAACATTTCAAACATTTACATATATTTCTAAACACTGTTGAAAAAAATGGTTTAGTAGTTTCTGCCACTAAAATGAAATTATTTCAAACAAAAATTAGATTTTTGGGACATGACATTTATAAAGGAACAATCAAGCCAATTACAAGGTCTTTAGAATTTGCAGAAAAATTCCCTAACGAAATTAAAGACAAAACCCAGTTACAAAGATTTTTGGGATGTCTAAATTATATATCAGATTTTTTCCCAAAGCTCAGACAAATTTGCATGCCCCTCTTTCAAAGACTTCAAAAAAATCCGCCTCCCTGGTCAGAAATTCATACTAAGACTATTATTGAATTAAAACAAAAAATCAAATCACTTCCATGTCTAGGCATTCCAGATCCATCTGCATTCATGATAGTAGAAACAGATGCATCAGAAATAGGATATGGTGGCATATTAAAACAAAGAATAGATACAAAAGAACAATTAGTTAGATTTCATTCAGGTCTCTGGCTCGGACCTCAAAAAAATTATTCTACCATTAAAAAGGAAATTTTATCTATAGTACTATGCGTTTCAAAATTTCAAGATGATCTTTACAACAAAAAATTTTTGATAAGGATCGACTGCAAATCTGCAAAAGAGGTTCTAGAAAAGGATGTCAAAAACATTGTTTCTAAACAAATTTTTGCAAGATGGCAAGCAATTTTATCAGTATTTGATTTTCAAATAGAGCATATAAGAGGCGAAAGTAACTCTCTCCCTGATTTCTTAACTAGAGAATTTCTACAGGGACATCATAATGCCAAGGAAGAAGAATCAGCAAGAAAAACTCAAAGGGTTCCAGAGTTCAGATGATTACGAAATGGAACCAGATCCAAAACCAAACAAAACAGAACAAAATAAATTTTCATCCTCCAAAAATCTTCAAACTACCCTATCCATTTCAAACAAATTTACTCAACTAAATGATTTTCCCCCACTTCCATATTCACAAATTGTTCAAGAGCCTACTACACAAAATATTATTTCAAATTCAAAACAAAAAGAACCAACTACAAAAATACCAACACAAAGCTTTACCAAATCTGCATACATTACAAAAACCGAAATAGAAAATGTATATCTCACTAATTTTACAATTCCTCAAAGCCCACAAATTATTAATTCCATCAATCAAAAAACTTTTCCAAAAGGTTGCGAATGGATACCAGAAAATCGTTTTAAAACTCAAAGGTTTTATGAATTTATTTTAGTAGATTCAAACTCTGTTGAAATCCAACATATCAAGGATTCTTCAGAAAAAATAATTTATTCAAAATGTATTTTTAAGAAAATTATTTCGTCTGTAGAATGGGGAGACCCTTATGCAGAACGAATTTTTTCAAAAAGATTTTTCCCTCAAAATTACTCATACTATGATTACAAAATGGCCTGGTATAGAGCATTTTTATTCAGACCATTTGATCATTCATGGTTTTTTATATTTGACAAATATTGTCCAAAGAAATATCCTATGTGGTTTTATCATTGGTGGTATTTATTTGGACCAACTCCTCAAATTTATCCAAAAGAATGCAATGAGGGTTTCACAACTTTTGTTGCCAATTCAAATTATCAAGCTTATGAAACTCCAGTCATGTTTCATGCAGAATTTAAAATTCCATGGATTCTATGTTGGAGTTACTGTCTCAAACAACACCTTCCACGTCCATATCCATATTCATTAATAAGAGAATTCAAAATTAAATGGTGGGACAAATTTACCTTAGAAATTTGTTCAACAAAAAATGTTATCTCCTTTTTTCAAACCGGTATAAAAATGGAATACCAATCTCCATCAACCACCAACAAACCTTCACCCTCAAAAGCAACATCAAATTCAAACTCTCCTCAACACAATAAAAATCCCAAAGTAGAAAGTCCAAATTCAGAATCATTATCTAAAGTCCAGAAAGCTATTCTCAAAAAGATTCTTGAAGATCCACAATATGCAAAGAAAATATTATCAGAAGAATCCTCTGATGAGATTTTATCGGAGTTTTCAAATGAGTCTTATGATCCAACATTTGGTGGCCCATTTGCTCAAGATCCATACGACTTTTAATATTGAGTTCACAAAAGTTCAATTCAAATGTTCAACAACTCAAATTAATTCATCCGGAAGCACAAACGTAAGCAATGACGAAATCAAAAGTATCATTCAAATGTTCAACAACTCAAATTAATTCATCCGGAAGCACAAACGTAAGCAATGACGAAATCAAAAGCATCTCCAACAGTAATTCAAAGCATCTTCAACAGTAAAGCATCTCCAACAGTGATTCAAAGCATCTTCAACAGTAAAGCATCTTCAATAGTAATTCAAAGCATCTTCTACAGTATTATAGTGTAACTTTAATAATTATGTTTGTACTATTTCTCTTTAATTTCTTATTGGAAGAGCAGATTGCACCTTATCTCTTCCTTTGTGTATAAATAAAGTGTCTAGCTCTAAGATGAGAGCATCCTGTAATTTTCTTTTGTTTAAGTCTTATCTCAAATAAATCTAACTTTCTTTACTTATCTTATTATTATCAATTATATAATAAGATTTATATCCACAAAATTATTAAATTATTTTCTCTATCGATCCTGTACTCCCTATTGGTATCAGAGCCAGTAAGTTATTAAATTGATTAATTGTGCATTTATTAAATTGCATTTGTATTGAGTGTTGGTAAAGTGCTTGGTCAGCCTAATTAAGTTGTTGGTAAGCCATTTTAAGTCTTGGTGTTCTCGGTTAGGTGGTCCCACTGTTCCCATTCAATTCAGTCATATTTAGTTTATGCAACATTTAATTTATTAATGGCAAACTGGTTAAGGAAAGCTATTAGTTTAGGATCACCTAATAATATAATTCAAAGTAGTGAAGTTCATATAGAAAAGAACTTTTCAAATTGGGAAATTCCAAAAGAAAATCTTACAAAAATTTATCATATAGGCATTACTGATTTTAAGACTGCATTTAGCATCAAAACTCATGAAGAGACTAGAAGCATTCAAAAAGAATCTGAAACTATGCATTTACTTTCAGAATCCAGCATTAAAGCTTATCTCAAACACAGATTTAGATTCATTCATTTTGGCCTTGTTCAAATAGGAATAAAACCATTAGTTCATAAAGGAGTTGATTGTCCAATTTTCCTAGCTCTCAGAGACGATCGACTTAATAATTATAAAGATTCTGTTTTGGCTATGATTCAAACTAATATCTGTAATGGCCCAATATATTTCAATTGTTTTCCAAACTTTACAGTAGATCTTCAAGACCCATTAATCTTATCTTCATTAATTTTAGATATTCAAATTTTAAATAATAAATTTAAAGAGTTTGCTAGAAATTTTGCAATTGTTTTCCGTGTTTATTTTAGATTAATGAATTCCACAGTTAATCCAAAATTCATACATGAGGCTTCTTCAAAAGAAGAAACTATTTTTATAGAGGTTCATGCTGAGAATACTAAATCAATAGTTTCTACAGCAAAAACCTTGAGATGGGATCAAATTTCTATTCCTGAGACATTTCAATTCTCAAATCCAATGCCTCCTAGAAACATAAGACAAGAAATAGAATGCATTGAGGAAGACGAAAATAAAGTTCTTATAAGGTTTGGGTCTATGAGAGAATTATCTAGTTCTCCTTGTACTTCTTCTTCCAACTATCCACGAAGATCTTTTTCTTTTCCTCAAAAAACAACTTCAGTCATTTCTGAACCAATCAAAGTCAGATATAAATCTCCTATTCCTGAATATGAAGCAAATGCTTCTCAAACTTCTCAAATCTCTTCATCTAGACCTGCATCTCCCACAATGTCTGATATGCAAAATTTTGACTCTATCAATACAATTACTAAAGATTTTGAAATAGATAAAAACTATCTAAGAGATGAATTTAATTCCTCTCACAATGCTGAACATCGAGATTGGTTTAGATCTTTTTCTCGCTCCTTTAAAGACTCAATAAGAGATGTATGGTATAAAGATATGAATACTATTCAAATTAATATCCCGTTTTTTACATGGTTTTTATTGTTTTGTGAAAAACAAGGTATTGCTAATCCATATTCTCAAAATCACATATTTGTACAAACCAAACTTCAAAAAAATTGGGTTTTGAAGGATGGACAAACAATTAGTTCAGTTCATCCACCGTTACAAAATATTACTTTTCCCTATTATGACCGTGAAATAAAGGCTAGTCCTTTTAAAGAAGGAAGAGTAGATCAAACAGATAAAACTCCAAATGTAGAAGACATCATTAAAATTTATCATCAAAATAATTTTACAAATCAAATCCTTCATACCGTTGCTACACAAGTAGATCAACTTTCAAATAAGGTTGATAATTTACAAAAAGAAACCTCTAGATCCATAGCCCCTAATACGATTGCATCATTAGGATCTAATAAGGTTTCTGCACCGCATTTCAAACCACCAGGATTAACTATACCTATGACTCAAATGTTTCCAAAAAATGGTTTTACTTCTTCTAACTCTAATTCTGCAGTGTTAGATAAAATTCAAAAATCTTTACAAAAATTAGCAGATAGTCCAAGTCATATTAAGGTTTTGAGTAAATATCAAAGTTCAGAGATATCTTCTGATGAAGAAAATTCTGAGTCTTTAATCATTTCAAAAGTTGCAAAGCAATTTCAAGAATCTGATAATGATCCTCATCAAATTAATAAAATACGATCATCTTGGAAGAATATCCCTACAAAAAACTATTATCCTAGGCCTACTCCTGTTGATCTTCAATATGAAGAAAGGTCTACATTTACCTCCAAATCCTTTTCCCCAGATATGATCCATGAATGGAACATAGATGGAATTATGAAATTCTTAATACTCTTCAAAATATGGGAATGGCTATTGTAGCTTACAAGGCAAAACCTTTGGATGAACAAATAATTTTTGGTTTTATTATATCAGGTTTTACTGGGCAATTAAAAAACTGGTGGGATAATCTTCTCACTTTACAAGACAGATTAGAAATTTTGAATCACGTTACTGACATCATGGATGATCAAGGAAATGTATTTCAAAAATCTGACTGCTGTGATTTCTTAATCATAGTTATTGCCTTTCATTTTGTCGGTAACCCTACTCAAACTCTTTCTTCTGGAGAAACGATTTTACAAAATTTACGTTGCCCAACTTTAAGTGACTATAGATGGTATAAAGATACCTTCTTTAGTTATGTTTTACAAAGACAAGATTGCAATCAAAGTTTTTGGAAAGAAAAATTTATATCAGGACTACCAAAATTATTTGCTCAAAGAATTTTTAGAAAAATAGCTGAACATGATACAGATAAAGAACAAGCTCTTAATAATACTACTTATGGAGGACTTTTCGCTTTCATTAAAAAGGAAGGTCTTTCTTTATGTGAAGAACTCAAACTCCAAGCCAAATATACCTCTGAAAAGAAACAATCTAGGAAAGAAATTGGATGTTTCTGTGAAGCATTTGGTATGGAAGCTATTAGAGCTCCCTCTACAAAAAAAGAAAATTAAAAAACAATTTTCTAAATTTTCAAAAGATAAAAATAAAAATTCTTATCCTTCTTATTATCGAAAGAAACGAGGAAAGAAAAATTTCGGAAATTTCCGAAAATCAAACAAAGCTTTCAAAATCTTTTGTTATTCGTGTGGAAAACCTGGACATAAAGCAAATGCTTGTACCACAAAGAAAAAGATTCAAGAATTATTTATTAACGACTCTGAGCTAGGAGATAAAATATCCAAAATATTATTACAAACCCCTGAGTCTACTTCTTCTTCTTCTTCAGAAAAGGAAGATGACGAAATTTTACAAATTAATGATCAAACTTCTGATTCTGAATCTTCGATTTCTTCCTCTCCTATCAAATGCATTAATGTTTTAACAGATAAAGAGAAAAATGTGGAATTTCTTTTTGATCTCGTTGACAAAATCCAAGATAAAGAGATCAAAAGAGAAACCCTTTTGAAACTCAAAACTATGGTTTTGGGTGAAACCTCTACCTCTAAAAACAAAGAAAGTATTCCAATTCCTCAAATTGAACCTTTCAATATTTCAAAATTATTAGAAAAATACTCTTCCAAAGAAATGACTTCTAAATTAATTCCTATTAAGAATCAAACTCTTTCGGTCAAAGATCTTCAACTTGAAATAAATAAAATCAAAGAAGACATCATTTCTATCAAAAATAGTTTAAAGCATTTAGAAATCAAAGATTTCGAACTTGAAACAAAATTATCTATTTTAGAAAACCCCATCTATAAAGAAAATCTTTCTTTGGGAAAAGAGAAAGTTAATGGGGATGATGATGATTTTATCACTGTTATTAATAAAATTAATTTTCAAAAATGGTATGCACCAGTTACTTTTCAAATTGGAGATTTTCAAAAAACCTATGTTGCTTTAATTGATAGTGGAGCGGATCAAAATTGCTTAAGGGAAGGATTAGTCCCAACTAAATTTTATGAAAAAACAAAAACTCGGTTATATAGTGCAAATAGTTCACCCATGGATATTAAATATAAAATTTCAAAAGGAAAGATCATAAATGAAAATTATAGTTTTACTAATACTTTCATTATTATTAATGATATTAAGGAAGAAATAATATTAGGCACTCCCTTTTTAACACAAATTTATCCTTTTTGGGTTGATGACAAAGGTGTTCATACAAAAATTTTAGGGAAACAATTATCATTTCCTTTTTTAAGTCCCATGTTACAAAAAGATATTAATTTATTACAAAATTCTTCAGTAATACAAAGTATAAATTTAATAAAACAAAAAGAATTTCAAATTTCTTCTTTAAAAGAAGAAATTTCTTTTCAAAGGATTGAAGAACAATTACAACAATCAAAATTGCAACAAAAAATTTTTAATTTAGAAAATATTTTTAAATCAAAAGTTTGTGCTGATATTCCAAATGCCTTTTGGGATAGAAAAAGGCATATTGTCACATTGCCATATGAAAAAGATTTCTCTGAAAAAAATATTCCTACAAAAGCTAGACCCATCCAAATGAATTCTGAGCATCTTGAATTCTGCAAGAAAGAAATTCAAACTCTTTTAGATAAAAAATTAATAACTCCATCCAAATCTCCTTGGAGCTGTGCAGCATTTTATGTTATGAATGCAGCAGAAAAAGAAAGAGGAGTTCCTAGATTAGTTATTAATTACAAACCTTTAAACAAAGTTCTTCAATGGATAAGATATCCAATCCCAAATAAAAGAGATTTAATTAATCGCTTATATAAAGCCAAAATATTTTCAAAATTTGATATGAAATCTGGTTTCTGGCAAATACAAATTGCTAAAGAAGATAGGTATAAAACTGCATTCATGGTACCATTTGGACATTATGAGTGGAATGTAATGCCTTTTGGACTTAAAAATGCTCCTTCTGAATTTCAACATATAATGAATGATATTTTCAATCAATTTTCTTCATTCATAATTGTTTATATAGATGATGTTTTAATTTTTTCTCATGATATTGATCAACATTTCAAACATTTACATATATTTCTAAACACTGTTGAAAAAAATGGTTTAGTAGTTTCTGCCACTAAAATGAAATTATTTCAAACAAAAATTAGATTTTTGGGACATGACATTTATAAAGGAACAATCAAGCCAATTACAAGGTCTTTAGAATTTGCAGAAAAATTCCCTAACGAAATTAAAGACAAAACCCAGTTACAAAGATTTTTGGGATGTCTAAATTATATATCAGATTTTTTCCCAAAGCTCAGACAAATTTGCATGCCCCTCTTTCAAAGACTTCAAAAAAATCCGCCTCCCTGGTCAGAAATTCATACTAAGACTATTATTGAATTAAAACAAAAAATCAAATCACTTCCATGTCTAGGCATTCCAGATCCATCTGCATTCATGATAGTAGAAACAGATGCATCAGAAATAGGATATGGTGGCATATTAAAACAAAGAATAGATACAAAAGAACAATTAGTTAGATTTCATTCAGGTCTCTGGCTCGGACCTCAAAAAAATTATTCTACCATTAAAAAGGAAATTTTATCTATAGTACTATGCGTTTCAAAATTTCAAGATGATCTTTACAACAAAAAATTTTTGATAAGGATCGACTGCAAATCTGCAAAAGAGGTTCTAGAAAAGGATGTCAAAAACATTGTTTCTAAACAAATTTTTGCAAGATGGCAAGCAATTTTATCAGTATTTGATTTTCAAATAGAGCATATAAGAGGCGAAAGTAACTCTCTCCCTGATTTCTTAACTAGAGAATTTCTACAGGGACATCATAATGCCAAGGAAGAAGAATCAGCAAGAAAAACTCAAAGGGTTCCAGAGTTCAGATGATTACGAAATGGAACCAGATCCAAAACCAAACAAAACAGAACAAAATAAATTTTCATCCTCCAAAAATCTTCAAACTACCCTATCCATTTCAAACAAATTTACTCAACTAAATGATTTTCCCCCACTTCCATATTCACAAATTGTTCAAGAGCCTACTACACAAAATATTATTTCAAATTCAAAACAAAAAGAACCAACTACAAAAATACCAACACAAAGCTTTACCAAATCTGCATACATTACAAAAACCGAAATAGAAAATGTATATCTCACTAATTTTACAATTCCTCAAAGCCCACAAATTATTAATTCCATCAATCAAAAAACTTTTCCAAAAGGTTGCGAATGGATACCAGAAAATCGTTTTAAAACTCAAAGGTTTTATGAATTTATTTTAGTAGATTCAAACTCTGTTGAAATCCAACATATCAAGGATTCTTCAGAAAAAATAATTTATTCAAAATGTATTTTTAAGAAAATTATTTCGTCTGTAGAATGGGGAGACCCTTATGCAGAACGAATTTTTTCAAAAAGATTTTTCCCTCAAAATTACTCATACTATGATTACAAAATGGCCTGGTATAGAGCATTTTTATTCAGACCATTTGATCATTCATGGTTTTTTATATTTGACAAATATTGTCCAAAGAAATATCCTATGTGGTTTTATCATTGGTGGTATTTATTTGGACCAACTCCTCAAATTTATCCAAAAGAATGCAATGAGGGTTTCACAACTTTTGTTGCCAATTCAAATTATCAAGCTTATGAAACTCCAGTCATGTTTCATGCAGAATTTAAAATTCCATGGATTCTATGTTGGAGTTACTGTCTCAAACAACACCTTCCACGTCCATATCCATATTCATTAATAAGAGAATTCAAAATTAAATGGTGGGACAAATTTACCTTAGAAATTTGTTCAACAAAAAATGTTATCTCCTTTTTTCAAACCGGTATAAAAATGGAATACCAATCTCCATCAACCACCAACAAACCTTCACCCTCAAAAGCAACATCAAATTCAAACTCTCCTCAACACAATAAAAATCCCAAAGTAGAAAGTCCAAATTCAGAATCATTATCTAAAGTCCAGAAAGCTATTCTCAAAAAGATTCTTGAAGATCCACAATATGCAAAGAAAATATTATCAGAAGAATCCTCTGATGAGATTTTATCGGAGTTTTCAAATGAGTCTTATGATCCAACATTTGGTGGCCCATTTGCTCAAGATCCATACGACTTTTAATATTGAGTTCACAAAAGTTCAATTCAAATGTTCAACAACTCAAATTAATTCATCCGGAAGCACAAACGTAAGCAATGACGAAATCAAAAGTATCATTCAAATGTTCAACAACTCAAATTAATTCATCCGGAAGCACAAACGTAAGCAATGACGAAATCAAAAGCATCTCCAACAGTAATTCAAAGCATCTTCAACAGTAAAGCATCTCCAACAGTGATTCAAAGCATCTTCAACAGTAAAGCATCTTCAATAGTAATTCAAAGCATCTTCTACAGTATTATAGTGTAACTTTAATAATTATGTTTGTACTATTTCTCTTTAATTTCTTATTGGAAGAGCAGATTGCACCTTATCTCTTCCTTTGTGTATAAATAAAGTGTCTAGCTCTAAGATGAGAGCATCCTGTAATTTTCTTTTGTTTAAGTCTTATCTCAAATAAATCTAACTTTCTTTACTTATCTTATTATTATCAATTATATAATAAGATTTATATCCACAAAATTATTAAATTATTTTCTCTATCGATCCTGTACTCCCTATTGGTATCAGAGCCAGTAAGTTATTAAATTGATTAATTGTGCATTTATTAAATTGCATTTGTATTGAGTGTTGGTAAAGTGCTTGGTCAGCCTAATTAAGTTGTTGGTAAGCCATTTTAAGTCTTGGTGTTCTCGGTTAGGTGGTCCCACTGTTCCCATTCAATTCAGTCATATTTAGTTTATGCAACATTTAATTTATTAATGGCAAACTGGTTAAGGAAAGCTATTAGTTTAGGATCACCTAATAATATAATTCAAAGTAGTGAAGTTCATATAGAAAAGAACTTTTCAAATTGGGAAATTCCAAAAGAAAATCTTACAAAAATTTATCATATAGGCATTACTGATTTTAAGACTGCATTTAGCATCAAAACTCATGAAGAGACTAGAAGCATTCAAAAAGAATCTGAAACTATGCATTTACTTTCAGAATCCAGCATTAAAGCTTATCTCAAACACAGATTTAGATTCATTCATTTTGGCCTTGTTCAAATAGGAATAAAACCATTAGTTCATAAAGGAGTTGATTGTCCAATTTTCCTAGCTCTCAGAGACGATCGACTTAATAATTATAAAGATTCTGTTTTGGCTATGATTCAAACTAATATCTGTAATGGCCCAATATATTTCAATTGTTTTCCAAACTTTACAGTAGATCTTCAAGACCCATTAATCTTATCTTCATTAATTTTAGATATTCAAATTTTAAATAATAAATTTAAAGAGTTTGCTAGAAATTTTGCAATTGTTTTCCGTGTTTATTTTAGATTAATGAATTCCACAGTTAATCCAAAATTCATACATGAGGCTTCTTCAAAAGAAGAAACTATTTTTATAGAGGTTCATGCTGAGAATACTAAATCAATAGTTTCTACAGCAAAAACCTTGAGATGGGATCAAATTTCTATTCCTGAGACATTTCAATTCTCAAATCCAATGCCTCCTAGAAACATAAGACAAGAAATAGAATGCATTGAGGAAGACGAAAATAAAGTTCTTATAAGGTTTGGGTCTATGAGAGAATTATCTAGTTCTCCTTGTACTTCTTCTTCCAACTATCCAGGAAGATCTTTTTCTTTTCCTCAAAAAACAACTTCAGTCATTTCTGAACCAATCAAAGTCAGATATAAATCTCCTATTCCTGAATATGAAGCAAATGCTTCTCAAACTTCTCAAATCTCTTCATCTAGACCTGCATCTCCCACAATGTCTGATATGCAAAATTTTGACTCTATCAATACAATTACTAAAGATTTTGAAATAGATAAAAACTATCTAAGAGATGAATTTAATTCCTCTCACAATGCTGAACATCGAGATTGGTTTAGATCTTTTTCTCGCTCCTTTAAAGACTCAATAAGAGATGTATGGTATAAAGATATGAATACTATTCAAATTAATATCCCGTTTTTTACATGGTTTTTATTGTTTTGTGAAAAACAAGGTATTGCTAATCCATATTCTCAAAATCACATATTTGTACAAACCAAACTTCAAAAAAATTGGGTTTTGAAGGATGGACAAACAATTAGTTCAGTTCATCCACCGTTACAAAATATTACTTTTCCCTATTATGACCGTGAAATAAAGGCTAGTCCTTTTAAAGAAGGAAGAGTAGATCAAACAGATAAAACTCCAAATGTAGAAGACATCATTAAAATTTATCATCAAAATAATTTTACAAATCAAATCCTTCATACCGTTGCTACACAAGTAGATCAACTTTCAAATAAGGTTGATAATTTACAAAAAGAAACCTCTAGATCCATAGCCCCTAATACGATTGCATCATTAGGATCTAATAAGGTTTCTGCACCGCATTTCAAACCACCAGGATTAACTATACCTATGACTCAAATGTTTCCAAAAAATGGTTTTACTTCTTCTAACTCTAATTCTGCAGTGTTAGATAAAATTCAAAAATCTTTACAAAAATTAGCAGATAGTCCAAGTCATATTAAGGTTTTGAGTAAATATCAAAGTTCAGAGATATCTTCTGATGAAGAAAATTCTGAGTCTTTAATCATTTCAAAAGTTGCAAAGCAATTTCAAGAATCTGATAATGATCCTCATCAAATTAATAAAATACGATCATCTTGGAAGAATATCCCTACAAAAAACTATTATCCTAGGCCTACTCCTGTTGATCTTCAATATGAAGAAAGGTCTACATTTACCTCCAAATCCTTTTCCCCAGATATGATCCATGAATGGAACATAGATGGAATTATGAAATTCTTAATACTCTTCAAAATATGGGAATGGCTATTGTAGCTTACAAGGCAAAACCTTTGGATGAACAAATAATTTTTGGTTTTATTATATCAGGTTTTACTGGGCAATTAAAAAACTGGTGGGATAATCTTCTCACTTTACAAGACAGATTAGAAATTTTGAATCACGTTACTGACATCATGGATGATCAAGGAAATGTATTTCAAAAATCTGACTGCTGTGATTTCTTAATCATAGTTATTGCCTTTCATTTTGTCGGTAACCCTACTCAAACTCTTTCTTCTGGAGAAACGATTTTACAAAATTTACGTTGCCCAACTTTAAGTGACTATAGATGGTATAAAGATACCTTCTTTAGTTATGTTTTACAAAGACAAGATTGCAATCAAAGTTTTTGGAAAGAAAAATTTATATCAGGACTACCAAAATTATTTGCTCAAAGAATTTTTAGAAAAATAGCTGAACATGATACAGATAAAGAACAAGCTCTTAATAATACTACTTATGGAGGACTTTTCGCTTTCATTAAAAAGGAAGGTCTTTCTTTATGTGAAGAACTCAAACTCCAAGCCAAATATACCTCTGAAAAGAAACAATCTAGGAAAGAAATTGGATGTTTCTGTGAAGCATTTGGTATGGAAGCTATTAGAGCTCCCTCTACAAAAAAAGAAAATTAAAAAACAATTTTCTAAATTTTCAAAAGATAAAAATAAAAATTCTTATCCTTCTTATTATCGAAAGAAACGAGGAAAGAAAAATTTCGGAAATTTCCGAAAATCAAACAAAGCTTTCAAAATCTTTTGTTATTCGTGTGGAAAACCTGGACATAAAGCAAATGCTTGTACCACAAAGAAAAAGATTCAAGAATTATTTATTAACGACTCTGAGCTAGGAGATAAAATATCCAAAATATTATTACAAACCCCTGAGTCTACTTCTTCTTCTTCTTCAGAAAAGGAAGATGACGAAATTTTACAAATTAATGATCAAACTTCTGATTCTGAATCTTCGATTTCTTCCTCTCCTATCAAATGCATTAATGTTTTAACAGATAAAGAGAAAAATGTGGAATTTCTTTTTGATCTCGTTGACAAAATCCAAGATAAAGAGATCAAAAGAGAAACCCTTTTGAAACTCAAAACTATGGTTTTGGGTGAAACCTCTACCTCTAAAAACAAAGAAAGTATTCCAATTCCTCAAATTGAACCTTTCAATATTTCAAAATTATTAGAAAAATACTCTTCCAAAGAAATGACTTCTAAATTAATTCCTATTAAGAATCAAACTCTTTCGGTCAAAGATCTTCAACTTGAAATAAATAAAATCAAAGAAGACATCATTTCTATCAAAAATAGTTTAAAGCATTTAGAAATCAAAGATTTCGAACTTGAAACAAAATTATCTATTTTAGAAAACCCCATCTATAAAGAAAATCTTTCTTTGGGAAAAGAGAAAGTTAATGGGGATGATGATGATTTTATCACTGTTATTAATAAAATTAATTTTCAAAAATGGTATGCACCAGTTACTTTTCAAATTGGAGATTTTCAAAAAACCTATGTTGCTTTAATTGATAGTGGAGCGGATCAAAATTGCTTAAGGGAAGGATTAGTCCCAACTAAATTTTATGAAAAAACAAAAACTCGGTTATATAGTGCAAATAGTTCACCCATGGATATTAAATATAAAATTTCAAAAGGAAAGATCATAAATGAAAATTATAGTTTTACTAATACTTTCATTATTATTAATGATATTAAGGAAGAAATAATATTAGGCACTCCCTTTTTAACACAAATTTATCCTTTTTGGGTTGATGACAAAGGTGTTCATACAAAAATTTTAGGGAAACAATTATCATTTCCTTTTTTAAGTCCCATGTTACAAAAAGATATTAATTTATTACAAAATTCTTCAGTAATACAAAGTATAAATTTAATAAAACAAAAAGAATTTCAAATTTCTTCTTTAAAAGAAGAAATTTCTTTTCAAAGGATTGAAGAACAATTACAACAATCAAAATTGCAACAAAAAATTTTTAATTTAGAAAATATTTTTAAATCAAAAGTTTGTGCTGATATTCCAAATGCCTTTTGGGATAGAAAAAGGCATATTGTCACATTGCCATATGAAAAAGATTTCTCTGAAAAAAATATTCCTACAAAAGCTAGACCCATCCAAATGAATTCTGAGCATCTTGAATTCTGCAAGAAAGAAATTCAAACTCTTTTAGATAAAAAATTAATAACTCCATCCAAATCTCCTTGGAGCTGTGCAGCATTTTATGTTATGAATGCAGCAGAAAAAGAAAGAGGAGTTCCTAGATTAGTTATTAATTACAAACCTTTAAACAAAGTTCTTCAATGGATAAGATATCCAATCCCAAATAAAAGAGATTTAATTAATCGCTTATATAAAGCCAAAATATTTTCAAAATTTGATATGAAATCTGGTTTCTGGCAAATACAAATTGCTAAAGAAGATAGGTATAAAACTGCATTCATGGTACCATTTGGACATTATGAGTGGAATGTAATGCCTTTTGGACTTAAAAATGCTCCTTCTGAATTTCAACATATAATGAATGATATTTTCAATCAATTTTCTTCATTCATAATTGTTTATATAGATGATGTTTTAATTTTTTCTCATGATATTGATCAACATTTCAAACATTTACATATATTTCTAAACACTGTTGAAAAAAATGGTTTAGTAGTTTCTGCCACTAAAATGAAATTATTTCAAACAAAAATTAGATTTTTGGGACATGACATTTATAAAGGAACAATCAAGCCAATTACAAGGTCTTTAGAATTTGCAGAAAAATTCCCTAACGAAATTAAAGACAAAACCCAGTTACAAAGATTTTTGGGATGTCTAAATTATATATCAGATTTTTTCCCAAAGCTCAGACAAATTTGCATGCCCCTCTTTCAAAGACTTCAAAAAAATCCGCCTCCCTGGTCAGAAATTCATACTAAGACTATTATTGAATTAAAACAAAAAATCAAATCACTTCCATGTCTAGGCATTCCAGATCCATCTGCATTCATGATAGTAGAAACAGATGCATCAGAAATAGGATATGGTGGCATATTAAAACAAAGAATAGATACAAAAGAACAATTAGTTAGATTTCATTCAGGTCTCTGGCTCGGACCTCAAAAAAATTATTCTACCATTAAAAAGGAAATTTTATCTATAGTACTATGCGTTTCAAAATTTCAAGATGATCTTTACAACAAAAAATTTTTGATAAGGATCGACTGCAAATCTGCAAAAGAGGTTCTAGAAAAGGATGTCAAAAACATTGTTTCTAAACAAATTTTTGCAAGATGGCAAGCAATTTTATCAGTATTTGATTTTCAAATAGAGCATATAAGAGGCGAAAGTAACTCTCTCCCTGATTTCTTAACTAGAGAATTTCTACAGGGACATCATAATGCCAAGGAAGAAGAATCAGCAAGAAAAACTCAAAGGGTTCCAGAGTTCAGATGATTACGAAATGGAACCAGATCCAAAACCAAACAAAACAGAACAAAATAAATTTTCATCCTCCAAAAATCTTCAAACTACCCTATCCATTTCAAACAAATTTACTCAACTAAATGATTTTCCCCCACTTCCATATTCACAAATTGTTCAAGAGCCTACTACACAAAATATTATTTCAAATTCAAAACAAAAAGAACCAACTACAAAAATACCAACACAAAGCTTTACCAAATCTGCATACATTACAAAAACCGAAATAGAAAATGTATATCTCACTAATTTTACAATTCCTCAAAGCCCACAAATTATTAATTCCATCAATCAAAAAACTTTTCCAAAAGGTTGCGAATGGATACCAGAAAATCGTTTTAAAACTCAAAGGTTTTATGAATTTATTTTAGTAGATTCAAACTCTGTTGAAATCCAACATATCAAGGATTCTTCAGAAAAAATAATTTATTCAAAATGTATTTTTAAGAAAATTATTTCGTCTGTAGAATGGGGAGACCCTTATGCAGAACGAATTTTTTCAAAAAGATTTTTCCCTCAAAATTACTCATACTATGATTACAAAATGGCCTGGTATAGAGCATTTTTATTCAGACCATTTGATCATTCATGGTTTTTTATATTTGACAAATATTGTCCAAAGAAATATCCTATGTGGTTTTATCATTGGTGGTATTTATTTGGACCAACTCCTCAAATTTATCCAAAAGAATGCAATGAGGGTTTCACAACTTTTGTTGCCAATTCAAATTATCAAGCTTATGAAACTCCAGTCATGTTTCATGCAGAATTTAAAATTCCATGGATTCTATGTTGGAGTTACTGTCTCAAACAACACCTTCCACGTCCATATCCATATTCATTAATAAGAGAATTCAAAATTAAATGGTGGGACAAATTTACCTTAGAAATTTGTTCAACAAAAAATGTTATCTCCTTTTTTCAAACCGGTATAAAAATGGAATACCAATCTCCATCAACCACCAACAAACCTTCACCCTCAAAAGCAACATCAAATTCAAACTCTCCTCAACACAATAAAAATCCCAAAGTAGAAAGTCCAAATTCAGAATCATTATCTAAAGTCCAGAAAGCTATTCTCAAAAAGATTCTTGAAGATCCACAATATGCAAAGAAAATATTATTAGAAGAATCCTCTGATGAGATTTTATCGGAGTTTTCAAATGAGTCTTATGATCCAACATTTGGTGGCCCATTTGCTCAAGATCCATACGACTTTTAATATTGAGTTCACAAAAGTTCAATTCAAATGTTCAACAACTCAAATTAATTCATCCGGAAGCACAAACGTAAGCAATGACGAAATCAAAAGTATCATTCAAATGTTCAACAACTCAAATTAATTCATCCGGAAGCACAAACGTAAGCAATGACGAAATCAAAAGCATCTCCAACAGTAATTCAAAGCATCTTCAACAGTAAAGCATCTCCAACAGTGATTCAAAGCATCTTCAACAGTAAAGCATCTTCAATAGTAATTCAAAGCATCTTCTACAGTATTATAGTGTAACTTTAATAATTATGTTTGTACTATTTCTCTTTAATTTCTTATTAATCATAGTATGAGTAATTTTGAGGGAAAAATCTTTTTGAAAAAATTCGTTCTGCATAAGGGTCTCCCCATTCTACAGACGAAATAATTTTCTTAAAAATACATTTTGAATAAATTATTTTTTCTGAAGAATCCTTGATATGTTGGATTTCAACAGAGTTTGAATCTACTAAAATAAATTCATAAAACCTTTGAGTTTTAAAACGATTTTCTGGTATCCATTCGCAACCTTTTGGAAAAGTTTTTTGATTGATGGAATTAATAATTTGTGGGCTTTGAGGAATTGTAAAATTAGTGAGATATACATTTTCTATTTCGGTTTTTGTAATGTATGCAGATTTGGTAAAGCTTTGTGTTGGTATTTTTGTAGTTGGTTCTTTTTGTTTTGAATTTGAAATAATATTTTGTGTAGTAGGCTCTTGAACAATTTGTGAATATGGAAGTGGGGGAAAATCATTTAGTTGAGTAAATTTGTTTGAAATGGATAGGGTAGTTTGAAGATTTTTTGAGGATGAAAATTTATTTTGTTCTGTTTTGTTTGGTTTTGGATCTGGTTCCATTTCGTAATCATCTGAACTCTGGAACCCTTTGAGTTTTTCTTGCTGATTCTTCTTCCTTGGCATTATGATGTCCCTGTAGAAATTCTCTAGTTAAGAAATCAGGGAGAGAGTTACTTTCGCCTCTTATATGCTCTATTTGAAAATCAAATACTGATAAAATTGCTTGCCATCTTGCAAAAATTTGTTTAGAAACAATGTTTTTGACATCCTTTTCTAGAACCTCTTTTGCAGATTTGCAGTCGATCCTTATCAAAAATTTTTTGTTGTAAAGATCATCTTGAAATTTTGAAACGCATAGTACTATAGATAAAATTTCCTTTTTAATGGTAGAATAATTTTTTTGAGGTCCGAGCCAGAGACCTGAATGAAATCTAACTAATTGTTCTTTTGTATCTATTCTTTGTTTTAATATGCCACCATATCCTATTTCTGATGCATCTGTTTCTACTATCATGAATGCAGATGGATCTGGAATGCCTAGACATGGAAGTGATTTGATTTTTTGTTTTAATTCAATAATAGTCTTAGTATGAATTTCTGACCAGGGAGGCGGATTTTTTTGAAGTCTTTGAAAGAGGGGCATGCAAATTTGTCTGAGCTTTGGGAAAAAATCTGATATATAATTTAGACATCCCAAAAATCTTTGTAACTGGGTTTTGTCTTTAATTTCGTTAGGGAATTTTTCTGCAAATTCTAAAGACCTTGTAATTGGCTTGATTGTTCCTTTATAAATGTCATGTCCCAAAAATCTAATTTTTGTTTGAAATAATTTCATTTTAGTGGCAGAAACTACTAAACCATTTTTTTCAACAGTGTTTAGAAATATATGTAAATGTTTGAAATGTTGATCAATATCATGAGAAAAAATTAAAACATCATCTATATAAACAATTATGAATGAAGAAAATTGATTGAAAATATCATTCATTATATGTTGAAATTCAGAAGGAGCATTTTTAAGTCCAAAAGGCATTACATTCCACTCATAATGTCCAAATGGTACCGTGAATGCAGTTTTATACCTATCTTCTTTAGCAATTTGTATTTGCCAGAAACCAGATTTCATATCAAATTTTGAAAATATTTTGGCTTTATATAAGCGATTAATTAAATCTCTTTTATTTGGGATTGGATATCTTATCCATTGAAGAACTTTGTTTAAAGGTTTGTAATTAATAACTAATCTAGGAACTCCTCTTTCTTTTTCTGCTGCATTCATAACATAAAATGCTGCACAGCTCCAAGGAGATTTGGATGGAGTTATTAATTTTTTATCTAAAAGAGTTTGAATTTCTTTCTTGCAGAATTCAAGATGCTCAGAATTCATTTGGATGGGTCTAGCTTTTGTAGGAATATTTTTTTCAGAGAAATCTTTTTCATATGGCAATGTGACAATATGCCTTTTTCTATCCCAAAAGGCATTTGGAATATCAGCACAAACTTTTGATTTAAAAATATTTTCTAAATTAAAAATTTTTTGTTGCAATTTTGATTGTTGTAATTGTTCTTCAATCCTTTGAAAAGAAATTTCTTCTTTTAAAGAAGAAATTTGAAATTCTTTTTGTTTTATTAAATTTATACTTTGTATTACTGAAGAATTTTGTAATAAATTAATATCTTTTTGTAACATGGGACTTAAAAAAGGAAATGATAATTGTTTCCCTAAAATTTTTGTATGAACACCTTTGTCATCAACCCAAAAAGGATAAATTTGTGTTAAAAAGGGAGTGCCTAATATTATTTCTTCCTTAATATCATTAATAATAATGAAAGTATTAGTAAAACTATAATTTTCATTTATGATCTTTCCTTTTGAAATTTTATATTTAATATCCATGGGTGAACTATTTGCACTATATAACCGAGTTTTTGTTTTTTCATAAAATTTAGTTGGGACTAATCCTTCCCTTAAGCAATTTTGATCCGCTCCACTATCAATTAAAGCAATATAGGTTTTTTGAAAATCTCCAATTTGAAAAGTAACTGGTGCATACCATTTTTGAAAATTAATTTTATTAATAACAGTGATAAAATCATCATCATCCCCATTAACTTTCTCTTTTCCCAAAGAAAGATTTTCTTTATAGATGGGGTTTTCTAAAATAGATAATTTTGTTTCAAGTTCGAAATCTTTGATTTCTAAATGCTTTAAACTATTTTTGATAGAAATGATGTCTTCTTTGATTTTATTTATTTCAAGTTGAAGATCTTTGACCGAAAGAGTTTGATTCTTAATAGGAATTAATTTAGAAGTCATTTCTTTGGAAAAGTATTTTTCTAATAATTTTGAAATATTGAAAGGTTCAATTTCAGAATCATTATCTAAAGTCCAGAAAGCTATTCTCAAAAAGATTCTTGAAGATCCACAATATGCAAAGAAAATATTATCAGAAGAATCCTCTGATGAGATTTTATCGGAGTTTTCAAATGAGTCTTATGATCCAACATTTGGTGGCCCATTTGCTCAAGATCCATACGACTTTTAATATTGAGTTCACAAAAGTTCAATTCAAATGTTCAACAACTCAAATTAATTCATCCGAAAGCACAAACGTAAGCAATGACGAAATCAAAAGTATCATTCAAATGTTCAACAACTCAAATTAATTCATCCGGAAGCACAAACGTAAGCAATGACGAAATCAAAAGCATCTCCAACAGTAATTCAAAGCATCTTCAACAGTAAAGCATCTCCAACAGTGATTCAAAGCATCTTCAACAGTAAAGCATCTTCAATAGTAATTCAAAGCATCTTCTACAGTATTATAGTGTAACTTTAATAATTATGTTTGTACTATTTCTCTTTAATTTCTTATTGGAAGAGCAGATTGCACCTTATCTCTTCCTTTGTGTATAAATAAAGTGTCTAGCTCTAAGATGAGAGCATCCTGTAATTTTCTTTTGTTTAAGTCTTATCTCAAATAAATCTAACTTTCTTTACTTATCTTATTATTATCAATTATATAATAAGATTTATATCCACAAAATTATTAAATTATTTTCTCTATCGATCCTGTACTCCCTATTGGTATCAGAGCCAGTAAGTTATTAAATTGATTAATTGTGCATTTATTAAATTGCATTTGTATTGAGTGTTGGTAAAGTGCTTGGTCAGCCTAATTAAGTTGTTGGTAAGCCATTTTAAGTCTTGGTGTTCTCGGTTAGGTGGTCCCACTGTTCCCATTCAATTCAGTCATATTTAGTTTATGCAACATTTAATTTATTAATGGCAAACTGGTTAAGGAAAGCTATTAGTTTAGGATCACCTAATAATATAATTTAAAGTAGTGAAGTTCATATAGAAAAGAACTTTTCAAATTGGGAAATTCCAAAAGAAAATCTTACAAAAATTTATCATATAGGCATTACTGATTTTAAGACTGCATTTAGCATCAAAACTCATGAAGAGACTAGAAGCATTCAAAAAGAATCTGAAACTATGCATTTACTTTCAGAATCCAGCATTAAAGCTTATCTCAAACACAGATTTAGATTCATTCATTTTGGCCTTGTTCAAATAGGAATAAAACCATTAGTTCATAAAGGAGTTGATTGTCCAATTTTCCTAGCTCTCAGAGACGATCGACTTAATAATTATAAAGATTCTGTTTTGGCTATGATTCAAACTAATATCTGTAATGGCCCAATATATTTCAATTGTTTTCCAAACTTTACAGTAGATCTTCAAGACCCATTAATCTTATCTTCATTAATTTTAGATATTCAAATTTTAAATAATAAATTTAAAGAGTTTGCTAGAAATTTTGCAATTGTTTTCCGTGTTTATTTTAGATTAATGAATTCCACAGTTAATCCAAAATTCATACATGAGGCTTCTTCAAAAGAAGAAACTATTTTTATAGAGGTTCATGCTGAGAATACTAAATCAATAGTTTCTACAGCAAAAACCTTGAGATGGGATCAAATTTCTATTCCTGAGACATTTCAATTCTCAAATCCAATGCCTCCTAGAAACATAAGACAAGAAATAGAATGCATTGAGGAAGACGAAAATAAAGTTCTTATAAGGTTTGGGTCTATGAGAGAATTATCTAGTTCTCCTTGTACTTCTTCTTCCAACTATCCACGAAGATCTTTTTCTTTTCCTCAAAAAACAACTTCAGTCATTTCTGAACCAATCAAAGTCAGATATAAATCTCCTATTCCTGAATATGAAGCAAATGCTTCTCAAACTTCTCAAATCTCTTCATCTAGACCTGCATCTCCCACAATGTCTGATATGCAAAATTTTGACTCTATCAATACAATTACTAAAGATTTTGAAATAGATAAAAACTATCTAAGAGATGAATTTAATTCCTCTCACAATGCTGAACATCGAGATTGGTTTAGATCTTTTTCTCGCTCCTTTAAAGACTCAATAAGAGATGTATGGTATAAAGATATGAATACTATTCAAATTAATATCCCGTTTTTTACATGGTTTTTATTGTTTTGTGAAAAACAAGGTATTGCTAATCCATATTCTCAAAATCACATATTTGTACAAACCAAACTTCAAAAAAATTGGGTTTTGAAGGATGGACAAACAATTAGTTCAGTTCATCCACCGTTACAAAATATTACTTTTCCCTATTATGACCGTGAAATAAAGGCTAGTCCTTTTAAAGAAGGAAGAGTAGATCAAACAGATAAAACTCCAAATGTAGAAGACATCATTAAAATTTATCATCAAAATAATTTTACAAATCAAATCCTTCATACCGTTGCTACACAAGTAGATCAACTTTCAAATAAGGTTGATAATTTACAAAAAGAAACCTCTAGATCCATAGCCCCTAATACGATTGCATCATTAGGATCTAATAAGGTTTCTGCACCGCATTTCAAACCACCAGGATTAACTATACCTATGACTCAAATGTTTCCAAAAAATGGTTTTACTTCTTCTAACTCTAATTCTGCAGTGTTAGATAAAATTCAAAAATCTTTACAAAAATTAGCAGATAGTCCAAGTCATATTAAGGTTTTGAGTAAATATCAAAGTTCAGAGATATCTTCTGATGAAGAAAATTCTGAGTCTTTAATCATTTCAAAAGTTGCAAAGCAATTTCAAGAATCTGACTGCTGTGATTTCTTAATCATAGTTATTGCCTTTCATTTTGTCGGTAACCCTACTCAAACTCTTTCTTCTGGAGAAACGATTTTACAAAATTTACGTTGCCCAACTTTAAGTGACTATAGATGGTATAAAGATACCTTCTTTAGTTATGTTTTACAAAGACAAGATTGCAATCAAAGTTTTTGGAAAGAAAAATTTATATCAGGACTACCAAAATTATTTGCTCAAAGAATTTTTAGAAAAATAGCTGAACATGATACAGATAAAGAACAAGCTCTTAATAATACTACTTATGGAGGACTTTTCGCTTTCATTAAAAAGGAAGGTCTTTCTTTATGTGAAGAACTCAAACTCCAAGCCAAATATACCTCTGAAAAGAAACAATCTAGGAAAGAAATTGGATGTTTCTGTGAAGCATTTGGTATGGAAGCTATTAGAGCTCCCTCTACAAAAAAGAAAATTAAAAAACAATTTTCTAAATTTTCAAAAGATAAAAATAAAAATTCTTATCCTTCTTATTATCGAAAGAAACGAGGAAAGAAAAATTTCGGAAATTTCCGAAAATCAAACAAAGCTTTCAAAATCTTTTGTTATTCGTGTGGAAAACCTGGACATAAAGCAAATGCTTGTACCACAAAGAAAAAGATTCAAGAATTATTTATTAACGACTCTGAGCTAGGAGATAAAATATCCAAAATATTATTACAAACCCCTGAGTCTACTTCTTCTTCTTCTTCAGAAAAGGAAGATGACGAAATTTGAGTTGCTTACGTTTGTGCTTCCGGATGAATTAATTTGAGTTGTTGAACATTTGAATGATACTTTTGATTTCGTCATTGCTTACGTTTGTGGTTCCGGATGAATTAATTTGAGTTGTTGAACATTTGAATGATACTTTTGATTTCGTCATTGCTTACGTTTGTGCTTCCGGATGAATTAATTTGAGTTGTTGAACATTTGAATTGAACTTTTGTGAACTCAATATTAAAAGTCGTATGGATCTTGAGCAAATGGGCCACCAAATGTTGGATCATAAGACTCATTTGAAAACTCCGATAAAATCTCATCAGAGGATTCTTCTGATAATATTTTCTTTGCATATTGTGGATCTTCAAGAATCTTTTTGAGAATAGCTTTCTGGACTTTAGATAATGATTCTGAATTTGGACTTTCTACTTTGGGATTTTTATTGTGTTGAGGAGAGTTTGAATTTGATGTTGCTTTTGAGGGTGAAGGTTTGTTGGTGGTTGATGGAGATTGGTATTCCATTTTTATACCGGTTTGAAAAAAGGAGATAACATTTTTTGTTGAACAAATTTCTAAGGTAAATTTGTCCCACCATTTAATTTTGAATTCTCTTATTAATGAATATGGATATGGACGTGGAAGGTGTTGTTTGAGACAGTAACTCCAACATAGAATCCATGGAATTTTAAATTCTGCATGAAACATGACTGGAGTTTCATAAGCTTGATAATTTGAATTGGCAACAAAAGTTGTGAAACCCTCATTGCATTCTTTTGGATAAATTTGAGGAGTTGGTCCAAATAAATACCACCAATGATAAAACCACATAGGATATTTCTTTGGACAATATTTGTCAAATATAAAAAACCATGAATGATCAAATGGTCTGAATAAAAATGCTCTATACCAGGCCATTTTGTAATCATAGTATGAGTAATTTTGAGGGAAAAATCTTTTTGAAAAAATTCGTTCTGCATAAGGGTCTCCCCATTCTACAGACGAAATAATTTTCTTAAAAATACATTTTGAATAAATTATTTTTTCTGAAGAATCCTTGATATGTTGGATTTCAACAGAGTTTGAATCTACTAAAATAAATTCATAAAACCTTTGAGTTTTAAAACGATTTTCTGGTATCCATTCGCAACCTTTTGGAAAAGTTTTTTGATTGATGGAATTAATAATTTGTGGGCTTTGAGGAATTGTAAAATTAGTGAGATATACATTTTCTATTTCGGTTTTTGTAATGTATGCAGATTTGGTAAAGCTTTGTGTTGGTATTTTTGTAGTTGGTTCTTTTTGTTTTGAATTTGAAATAATATTTTGTGTAGTAGGCTCTTGAACAATTTGTGAATATGGAAGTGGGGGAAAATCATTTAGTTGAGTAAATTTGTTTGAAATGGATAGGGTAGTTTGAAGATTTTTGGAGGATGAAAATTTATTTTGTTCTGTTTTGTTTGGTTTTGGATCTGGTTCCATTTCGTAATCATCTGAACTCTGGAACCCTTTGAGTTTTTCTTGCTGATTCTTCTTCCTTGGCATTATGATGTCCCTGTAGAAATTCTCTAGTTAAGAAATCAGGGAGAGAGTTACTTTCGCCTCTTATATGCTCTATTTGAAAATCAAATACTGATAAAATTGCTTGCCATCTTGCAAAAATTTGTTTAGAAACAATGTTTTTGACATCCTTTTCTAGAACCTCTTTTGCAGATTTGCAGTCGATCCTTATCAAAAATTTTTTGTTGTAAAGATCATCTTGAAATTTTGAAACGCATAGTACTATAGATAAAATTTCCTTTTTAATGGTAGAATAATTTTTTTGAGGTCCGAGCCAGAGACCTGAATGAAATCTAACTAATTGTTCTTTTGTATCTATTCTTTGTTTTAATATGCCACCATATCCTATTTCTGATGCATCTGTTTCTACTATCATGAATGCAGATGGATCTGGAATGCCTAGACATGGAAGTGATTTGATTTTTTGTTTTAATTCAATAATAGTCTTAGTATGAATTTCTGACCAGGGAGGCGGATTTTTTTGAAGTCTTTGAAAGAGGGGCATGCAAATTTGTCTGAGCTTTGGGAAAAAATCTGATATATAATTTAGACATCCCAAAAATCTTTGTAACTGGGTTTTGTCTTTAATTTCGTTAGGGAATTTTTCTGCAAATTCTAAAGACCTTGTAATTGGCTTGATTGTTCCTTTATAAATGTCATGTCCCAAAAATCTAATTTTTGTTTGAAATAATTTCATTTTAGTGGCAGAAACTACTAAACCATTTTTTTCAACAGTGTTTAGAAATATATGTAAATGTTTGAAATGTTGATCAATATCATGAGAAAAAATTAAAACATCATCTATATAAACAATTATGAATGAAGAAAATTGATTGAAAATATCATTCATTATATGTTGAAATTCAGAAGGAGCATTTTTAAGTCCAAAAGGCATTACATTCCACTCATAATGTCCAAATGGTACCGTGAATGCAGTTTTATACCTATCTTCTTTAGCAATTTGTATTTGCCAGAAACCAGATTTCATATCAAATTTTGAAAATATTTTGGCTTTATATAAGCGATTAATTAAATCTCTTTTATTTGGGATTGGATATCTTATCCATTGAAGAACTTTGTTTAAAGGTTTGTAATTAATAACTAATCTAGGAACTCCTCTTTCTTTTTCTGCTGCATTCATAACATAAAATGCTGCACAGCTCCAAGGAGATTTGGATGGAGTTATTAATTTTTTATCTAAAAGAGTTTGAATTTCTTTCTTGCAGAATTCAAGATGCTCAGAATTCATTTGGATGGGTCTAGCTTTTGTAGGAATATTTTTTTCAGAGAAATCTTTTTCATATGGCAATGTGACAATATGCCTTTTTCTATCCCAAAAGGCATTTGGAATATCAGCACAAACTTTTGATTTAAAAATATTTTCTAAATTAAAAATTTTTTGTTGCAATTTTGATTGTTGTAATTGTTCTTCAATCCTTTGAAAAGAAATTTCTTCTTTTAAAGAAGAAATTTGAAATTCTTTTTGTTTTATTAAATTTATACTTTGTATTACTGAAGAATTTTGTAATAAATTAATATCTTTTTGTAACATGGGACTTAAAAAAGGAAATGATAATTGTTTCCCTAAAATTTTTGTATGAACACCTTTGTCATCAACCCAAAAAGGATAAATTTGTGTTAAAAAGGGAGTGCCTAATATTATTTCTTCCTTAATATCATTAATAATAATGAAAGTATTAGTAAAACTATAATTTTCATTTATGATCTTTCCTTTTGAAATTTTATATTTAATATCCATGGGTGAACTATTTGCACTATATAACCGAGTTTTTGTTTTTTCATAAAATTTAGTTGGGACTAATCCTTCCCTTAAGCAATTTTGATCCGCTCCACTATCAATTAAAGCAATATAGGTTTTTTGAAAATCTCCAATTTGAAAAGTAACTGGTGCATACCATTTTTGAAAATTAATTTTATTAATAACAGTGATAAAATCATCATCATCCCCATTAACTTTCTCTTTTCCCAAAGAAAGATTTTCTTTATAGATGGGGTTTTCTAAAATAGATAATTTTGTTTCAAGTTCGAAATCTTTGATTTCTAAATGCTTTAAACTATTTTTGATAGAAATGATGTCTTCTTTGATTTTATTTATTTCAAGTTGAAGATCTTTGACCGAAAGAGTTTGATTCTTAATAGGAATTAATTTAGAAGTCATTTCTTTGGAAGAGTATTTTTCTAATAATTTTGAAATATTGAAAGGTTCAATTTGAGGAATTGGAATACTTTCTTTGTTTTTAGAGGTAGAGGTTTCACCCAAAACCATAGTTTTGAGTTTCAAAAGGGTTTCTCTTTTGATCTCTTTATCTTGGATTTTGTCAACGAGATCAAAAAGAAATTCCACATTTTTCTCTTTATCTGTTAAAACATTAATGCATTTGATAGGAGAGGAAGAAATCGAAGATTCAGAATCAGAAGTTTGATCATTAATTTGTAAAATTTCGTCATCTTCCTTTTCTGAAGAAGAAGAAGAAGTAGACTCAGGGGTTTGTAATAATATTTTGGATATTTTATCTCCTAGCTCAGAGTCGTTAATAAATAATTCTTGAATCTTTTTCTTTGTGGTACAAGCATTTGCTTTATGTCCAGGTTTTCCACACGAATAACAAAAGATTTTGAAAGCTTTGTTTGATTTTCGGAAATTTCCGAAATTTTTTTTTCCTCGTTTCTTTCGATAATAAGAAGGATAAGAATTTTTATTTTTATCTTTTGAAAATTTAGAAAATTGTTTTTTAATTTTCTTTTTTTGTAGAGGGAGCTCTAATAGCTTCCATACCAAATGCTTCACAGAAACATCCAATTTCTTTCCTAGATTGTTTCTTTTCAGAGGTATATTTGGCTTGGAGTTTGAGTTCTTCACATAAAGAAAGACCTTCCTTTTTAATGAAAGCGAAAAGTCCTCCATAAGTAGTATTATTAAGAGCTTGTTCTTTATCTGTATCATGTTCAGCTATTTTTCTAAAAATTCTTTGAGCAAATAATTTTGGTAGTCCTGATATAAATTTTTCTTTCCAAAAACTTTGATTGCAATCTTGTCTTTGTAAAACATAACTAAAGAAGGTATCTTTATACCATCTATAGTCACTTAAAGTTGGGCAACGTAAATTTTGTAAAATCGTTTCTCCAGAAGAAAGAGTTTGAGTAGGGTTACCGACAAAATGAAAGGCAATAACTATGATTAAGAAATCACAGCAGTCAGATTTTTGAAATACATTTCCTTGATCATCCATGATGTCAGTAACGTGATTCAAAATTTCTAATCTGTCTTGTAAAGTGAGAAGATTATCCCACCAGTTTTTTAATTGCCCAGTAAAACCTGATATAATAAAACCAAAAATTATTTGTTCATCCAAAGGTTTTGCCTTGTAAGCTACAATAGCCATTCCCATATTTTGAAGAGTATTAAGAATTTCATAATCAGATTTTCCATCTATGTTCCATTCATGGATCATATCTGGGGAAAAGGATTTGGAGGTAAATGTAGACCTTTCTTCATATTGAAGATCAACAGGAGTAGGCCTAGGATAATAGTTTTTTGTAGGGATATTCTTCCAAGATGATCGTATTTTATTAATTTGATGAGGATCATTATCAGATTCTTGAAATTGCTTTGCAACTTTTGAAATGATTAAAGACTCAGAATTTTCTTCATCAGAAGATATCTCTGAACTTTGATATTTACTCAAAACCTTAATATGACTTGGACTATCTGCTAATTTTTGTAAAGATTTTTGAATTTTATCTAACACTGCAGAATTAGAGTTAGAAGAAGTAAAACCATTTTTTGGAAACATTTGAGTCATAGGTATAGTTAATCCTGGTGGTTTGAAATGCGGTGCAGAAACCTTATTAGATCCTAATGATGCAATCGTATTAGGGGCTATGGATCTAGAGGTTTCTTTTTGTAAATTATCAACCTTATTTGAAAGTTGATCTACTTGTGTAGCAACGGTATGAAGGATTTGATTTGTAAAATTATTTTGATGATAAATTTTAATGATGTCTTCTACATTTGGAGTTTTATCTGTTTGATCTACTCTTCCTTCTTTAAAAGGACTAGCCTTTATTTCACGGTCATAATAGGGAAAAGTAATATTTTGTAACGGTGGATGAACTGAACTAATTGTTTGTCCATCCTTCAAAACCCAATTTTTTTGAAGTTTGGTTTGTACAAATATGTGATTTTGAGAATATGGATTAGCAATACCTTGTTTTTCACAAAACAATAAAAACCATGTAAAAAACGGGATATTAATTTGAATAGTATTCATATCTTTATACCATACATCTCTTATTGAGTCTTTAAAGGAGCGAGAAAAAGATCTAAACCAATCTCGATGTTCAGCATTGTGAGAGGAATTAAATTCATCTCTTAGATAGTTTTTATCTATTTCAAAATCTTTAGTAATTGTATTGATAGAGTCAAAATTTTGCATATCAGACATTGTGGGAGATGCAGGTCTAGATGAAGAGATTTGAGAAGTTTGAGAAGCATTTGCTTCATATTCAGGAATAGGAGATTTATATCTGACTTTGATTGGTTCAGAAATGACTGAAGTTGTTTTTTGAGGAAAAGAAAAAGATCTTCGTGGATAGTTGGAAGAAGAAGTACAAGGAGAACTAGATAATTCTCTCATAGACCCAAACCTTATAAGAACTTTATTTTCGTCTTCCTCAATGCATTCTATTTCTTGTCTTATGTTTCTAGGAGGCATTGGATTTGAGAATTGAAATGTCTCAGGAATAGAAATTTGATCCCATCTCAAGGTTTTTGCTGTAGAAACTATTGATTTAGTATTCTCAGCATGAACCTCATAGGGAGTACAGGATCGATAGAGAAAATAATTTAATAATTTTGTGGATATAAATCTTATTATATAATTGATAATAATAAGATAAGTAAAGAAAGTTAGATTTATTTGAGATAAGACTTAAACAAAAGAAAATTACAGGATGCTCTCATCTTAGAGCTAGACACTTTATTTATACACAAAGGAAGAGATAAGGTGCAATCTGCTCTTCCAATAAGAAATTAAAGAGAAATAGTACAAACATAATTATTAAAGTTACACTATAATACTGTAGAAGATGCTTTGAATTACTATTGAAGATGCTTTACTGTTGAAGATGCTTTGAATCACTGTTGGAGATGCTTTACTGTTGAAGATGCTTTGAATTACTGTTGGAGATGCTTTTGATTTCGTCATTGCTTACGTTTGTGCTTCCGGATGAATTAATTTGAGTTGTTGAACATTTGAATGATACTTTTGATTTCGTCATTGCTTACGTTTGTGCTTCCGGATGAATTAATTTGAGTTGTTGAACATTTGAATTGAACTTTTGTGAACTCAATATTAAAAGTCGTATGGATCTTGAGCAAATGGGCCACCAAATGTTGGATCATAAGACTCATTTGAAAACTCCGATAAAATCTCATCAGAGGATTCTTCTGATAATATTTTCTTTGCATATTGTGGATCTTCAAGAATCTTTTTGAGAATAGCTTTCTGGACTTTAGATAATGATTCTGAATTTGGACTTTCTACTTTGGGATTTTTATTGTGTTGAGGAGAGTTTGAATTTGATGTTGCTTTTGAGGGTGAAGGTTTGTTGGTGGTTGATGGAGATTGGTATTCCATTTTTATACCGGTTTGAAAAAAGGAGATAACATTTTTTGTTGAACAAATTTCTAAGGTAAATTTGTCCCACCATTTAATTTTGAATTCTCTTATTAATGAATATGGATATGGACGTGGAAGGTGTTGTTTGAGACAGTAACTCCAACATAGAATCCATGGAATTTTAAATTCTGCATGAAACATGACTGGAGTTTCATAAGCTTGATAATTTGAATTGGCAACAAAAGTTGTGAAACCCTCATTGCATTCTTTTGGATAAATTTGAGGAGTTGGTCCAAATAAATACCACCAATGATAAAACCACATAGGATATTTCTTTGGACAATATTTGTCAAATATAAAAAACCATGAATGATCAAATGGTCTGAATAAAAATGCTCTATACCAGGCCATTTTGTAATCATAGTATGAGTAATTTTGAGGGAAAAATCTTTTTGAAAAAATTCGTTCTGCATAAGGGTCTCCCCATTCTACAGACGAAATAATTTTCTTAAAAATACATTTTGAATAAATTATTTTTTCTGAAGAATCCTTGATATGTTGGATTTCAACAGAGTTTGAATCTACTAAAATAAATTCATAAAACCTTTGAGGTTTAAAACGATTTTCTGGTATCCATTCGCAACCTTTTGGAAAAGTTTTTTGATTGATGGAATTAATAATTTGTGGGCTTTGAGGAATTGTAAAATTAGTGAGATATACATTTTCTATTTCGGTTTTTGTAATGTATGCAGATTTGGTAAAGCTTTGTGTTGGTATTTTTGTAGTTGGTTCTTTTTGTTTTGAATTTGAAATAATATTTTGTGTAGTAGGCTCTTGAACAATTTGTGAATATGGAAGTGGGGGAAAATCATTTAGTTGAGTAAATTTGTTTGAAATGGATAGGGTAGTTTGAAGATTTTTGGAGGATGAAAATTTATTTTGTTCTGTTTTGTTTGGTTTTGGATCTGGTTCCATTTCGTAATCATCTGAACTCTGGAACCCTTTGAGTTTTTCTTGCTGATTCTTCTTCCTTGGCATTATGATGTCCCTGTAGAAATTCTCTAGTTAAGAAATCAGGGAGAGAGTTACTTTCGCCTCTTATATGCTCTATTTGAAAATCAAATACTGATAAAATTGCTTGCCATCTTGCAAAAATTTGTTTAGAAACAATGTTTTTGACATCCTTTTCTAGAACCTCTTTTGCAGATTTGCAGTCGATCCTTATCAAAAATTTTTTGTTGTAAAGATCATCTTGAAATTTTGAAACGCATAGTACTATAGATAAAATTTCCTTTTTAATGGTAGAATAATTTTTTTGAGGTCCGAGCCAGAGACCTGAATGAAATCTAACTAATTGTTCTTTTGTATCTATTCTTTGTTTTAATATGCCACCATATCCTATTTCTGATGCATCTGTTTCTACTATCATGAATGCAGATGGATCTGGAATGCCTAGACATGGAAGTGATTTGATTTTTTGTTTTAATTCAATAATAGTCTTAGTATGAATTTCTGACCAGGGAGGCGGATTTTTTTGAAGTCTTTGAAAGAGGGGCATGCAAATTTGTCTGAGCTTTGGGAAAAAATCTGATATATAATTTAGACATCCCAAAAATCTTTGTAACTGGGTTTTGTCTTTAATTTCGTTAGGGAATTTTTCTGCAAATTCTAAAGACCTTGTAATTGGCTTGATTGTTCCTTTATAAATGTCATGTCCCAAAAATCTAATTTTTGTTTGAAATAATTTCATTTTAGTGGCAGAAACTACTAAACCATTTTTTTCAACAGTGTTTAGAAATATATGTAAATGTTTGAAATGTTGATCAATATCATGAGAAAAAATTAAAACATCATCTATATAAACAATTATGAATGAAGAAAATTGATTGAAAATATCATTCATTATATGTTGAAATTCAGAAGGAGCATTTTTAAGTCCAAAAGGCATTACATTCCACTCATAATGTCCAAATGGTACCGTGAATGCAGTTTTATACCTATCTTCTTTAGCAATTTGTATTTGCCAGAAACCAGATTTCATATCAAATTTTGAAAATATTTTGGCTTTATATAAGCGATTAATTAAATCTCTTTTATTTGGGATTGGATATCTTATCCATTGAAGAACTTTGTTTAAAGGTTTGTAATTAATAACTAATCTAGGAACTCCTCTTTCTTTTTCTGCTGCATTCATAACATAAAATGCTGCACAGCTCCAAGGAGATTTGGATGGAGTTATTAATTTTTTATCTAAAAGAGTTTGAATTTCTTTCTTGCAGAATTCAAGATGCTCAGAATTCATTTGGATGGGTCTAGCTTTTGTAGGAATATTTTTTTCAGAGAAATCTTTTTCATATGGCAATGTGACAATATGCCTTTTTCTATCCCAAAAGGCATTTGGAATATCAGCACAAACTTTTGATTTAAAAATATTTTCTAAATTAAAAATTTTTTGTTGCAATTTTGATTGTTGTAATTGTTCTTCAATCCTTTGAAAAGAAATTTCTTCTTTTAAAGAAGAAATTTGAAATTCTTTTTGTTTTATTAAATTTATACTTTGTATTACTGAAGAATTTTGTAATAAATTAATATCTTTTTGTAACATGGGACTTAAAAAAGGAAATGATAATTGTTTCCCTAAAATTTTTGTATGAACACCTTTGTCATCAACCCAAAAAGGATAAATTTGTGTTAAAAAGGGAGTGCCTAATATTATTTCTTCCTTAATATCATTAATAATAATGAAAGTATTAGTAAAACTATAATTTTCATTTATGATCTTTCCTTTTGAAATTTTATATTTAATATCCATGGGTGAACTATTTGCACTATATAACCGAGTTTTTGTTTTTTCATAAAATTTAGTTGGGACTAATCCTTCCCTTAAGCAATTTTGATCCGCTCCACTATCAATTAAAGCAATATAGGTTTTTTGAAAATCTCCAATTTGAAAAGTAACTGGTGCATACCATTTTTGAAAATTAATTTTATTAATAACAGTGATAAAATCATCATCATCCCCATTAACTTTCTCTTTTCCCAAAGAAAGATTTTCTTTATAGATGGGGTTTTCTAAAATAGATAATTTTGTTTCAAGTTCGAAATCTTTGATTTCTAAATGCTTTAAACTATTTTTGATAGAAATGATGTCTTCTTTGATTTTATTTATTTCAAGTTGAAGATCTTTGACCGAAAGAGTTTGATTCTTAATAGGAATTAATTTAGAAGTCATTTCTTTGGAAGAGTATTTTTCTAATAATTTTGAAATATTGAAAGGTTCAATTTGAGGAATTGGAATACTTTCTTTGTTTTTAGAGGTAGAGGTTTCACCCAAAACCATAGTTTTGAGTTTCAAAAGGGTTTCTCTTTTGATCTCTTTATCTTGGATTTTGTCAACGAGATCAAAAAGAAATTCCACATTTTTCTCTTTATCTGTTAAAACATTAATGCATTTGATAGGAGAGGAAGAAATCGAAGATTCAGAATCAGAAGTTTGATCATTAATTTGTAAAATTTCGTCATCTTCCTTTTCTGAAGAAGAAGAAGAAGTAGACTCAGGGGTTTGTAATAATATTTTGGATATTTTATCTCCTAGCTCAGAGTCGTTAATAAATAATTCTTGAATCTTTTTCTTTGTGGTACAAGCATTTGCTTTATGTCCAGGTTTTCCACACGAATAACAAAAGATTTTGAAAGCTTTGTTTGATTTTCGGAAATTTCCGAAATTTTTCTTTCCTCGTTTCTTTCGATAATAAGAAGGATAAGAATTTTTATTTTTATCTTTTGAAAATTTAGAAAATTGTTTTTTAATTTTCTTTTTTGTAGAGGGAGCTCTAATAGCTTCCATACCAAATGCTTCACAGAAACATCCAATTTCTTTCCTAGATTGTTTCTTTTCAGAGGTATATTTGGCTTGGAGTTTGAGTTCTTCACATAAAGAAAGACCTTCCTTTTTAATGAAAGCGAAAAGTCCTCCATAAGTAGTATTATTAAGAGCTTGTTCTTTATCTGTATCATGTTCAGCTATTTTTCTAAAAATTCTTTGAGCAAATAATTTTGGTAGTCCTGATATAAATTTTTCTTTCCAAAAACTTTGATTGCAATCTTGTCTTTGTAAAACATAACTAAAGAAGGTATCTTTATACCATCTATAGTCACTTAAAGTTGGGCAACGTAAATTTTGTAAAATCGTTTCTCCAGAAGAAAGAGTTTGAGTAGGGTTACCGACAAAATGAAAGGCAATAACTATGATTAAGAAATCACAGCAGTCAGATTTTTGAAATTGCTTTGCAACTTTTGAAATGATTAAAGACTCAGAATTTTCTTCATCAGAAGATATCTCTGAACTTTGATATTTACTCAAAACCTTAATATGACTTGGACTATCTGCTAATTTTTGTAAAGATTTTTGAATTTTATCTAACACTGCAGAATTAGAGTTAGAAGAAGTAAAACCATTTTTTGGAAACATTTGAGTCATAGGTATAGTTAATCCTGGTGGTTTGAAATGCGGTGCAGAAACCTTATTAGATCCTAATGATGCAATCGTATTAGGGGCTATGGATCTAGAGGTTTCTTTTTGTAAATTATCAACCTTATTTGAAAGTTGATCTACTTGTGTAGCAACGGTATGAAGGATTTGATTTGTAAAATTATTTTGATGATAAATTTTAATGATGTCTTCTACATTTGGAGTTTTATCTGTTTGATCTACTCTTCCTTCTTTAAAAGGACTAGCCTTTATTTCACGGTCATAATAGGGAAAAGTAATATTTTGTAACGGTGGATGAACTGAACTAATTGTTTGTCCATCCTTCAAAACCCAATTTTTTTGAAGTTTGGTTTGTACAAATATGTGATTTTGAGAATATGGATTAGCAATACCTTGTTTTTCACAAAACAATAAAAACCATGTAAAAAACGGGATATTAATTTGAATAGTATTCATATCTTTATACCATACATCTCTTATTGAGTCTTTAAAGGAGCGAGAAAAAGATCTAAACCAATCTCGATGTTCAGCATTGTGAGAGGAATTAAATTCATCTCTTAGATAGTTTTTATCTATTTCAAAATCTTTAGTAATTGTATTGATAGAGTCAAAATTTTGCATATCAGACATTGTGGGAGATGCAGGTCTAGATGAAGAGATTTGAGAAGTTTGAGAAGCATTTGCTTCATATTCAGGAATAGGAGATTTATATCTGACTTTGATTGGTTCAGAAATGACTGAAGTTGTTTTTTGAGGAAAAGAAAAAGATCTTCGTGGATAGTTGGAAGAAGAAGTACAAGGAGAACTAGATAATTCTCTCATAGACCCAAACCTTATAAGAACTTTATTTTCGTCTTCCTCAATGCATTCTATTTCTTGTCTTATGTTTCTAGGAGGCATTGGATTTGAGAATTGAAATGTCTCAGGAATAGAAATTTGATCCCATCTCAAGGTTTTTGCTGTAGAAACTATTGATTTAGTATTCTCAGCATGAACCTCTATAAAAATAGTTTCTTCTTTTGAAGAAGCCTCATGTATGAATTTTGGATTAACTGTGGAATTCATTAATCTAAAATAAACACGGAAAACAATTGCAAAATTTCTAGCAAACTCTTTAAATTTATTATTTAAAATTTGAATATCTAAAATTAATGAAGATAAGATTAATGGGTCTTGAAGATCTACTGTAAAGTTTGGAAAACAATTGAAATATATTGGGCCATTACAGATATTAGTTTGAATCATAGCCAAAACAGAATCTTTATAATTATTAAGTCGATCGTCTCTGAGAGCTAGGAAAATTGGACAATCAACTCCTTTATGAACTAATGGTTTTATTCCTATTTGAACAAGGCCAAAATGAATGAATCTAAATCTGTGTTTGAGATAAGCTTTAATGCTGGATTCTGAAAGTAAATGCATAGTTTCAGATTCTTTTTGAATGCTTCTAGTCTCTTCATGAGTTTTGATGCTAAATGCAGTCTTAAAATCAGTAATGCCTATATGATAAATTTTTGTAAGATTTTCTTTTGGAATTTCCCAATTTGAAAAGTTCTTTTCTATATGAACTTCACTACTTTGAATTATATTATTAGGTGATCCTAAACTAATAGCTTTCCTTAACCAGTTTGCCATTAATAAATTAAATGTTGCATAAACTAAATATGACTGAATTGAATGGGAACAGTGGGACCACCTAACCGAGAACACCAAGACTTAAAATGGCTTACCAACAACTTAATTAGGCTGACCAAGCACTTTACCAACACTCAATACAAATGCAATTTAATAAATGCACAATTAATCAATTTAATAACTTACTGGCTCTGATACCATTAGGGAGTACAGGATCGATAGAGAAAATAATTTAATAATTTTGTGGATATAAATCTTATTATATAATTGATAATAATAAGATAAGTAAAGAAAGTTAGATTTATTTGAGATAAGACTTAAACAAAAGAAAATTACAGGATGCTCTCATCTTAGAGCTAGACACTTTATTTATACACAAAGGAAGAGATAAGGTGCAATCTGCTCTTCCAATAAGAAATTAAAGAGAAATAGTACAAACATAATTATTAAAGTTACACTATAATACTGTAGAAGATGCTTTGAATTACTATTGAAGATGCTTTACTGTTGAAGATGCTTTGAATCACTGTTGGAGATGCTTTACTGTTGAAGATGCTTTGAATTACTGTTGGAGATGCTTTTGATTTCGTCATTGCTTACGTTTGTGCTTCCGGATGAATTAATTTGAGTTGTTGAACATTTGAATGATACTTTTGATTTCGTCATTGCTTACGTTTGTGCTTCCGGATGAATTAATTTGAGTTGTTGAACATTTGAATTGAACTTTTGTGAACTCAATATTAAAAGTCGTATGGATCTTGAGCAAATGGGCCACCAAATGTTGGATCATAAGACTCATTTGAAAACTCCGATAAAATCTCATCAGAGGATTCTTCTGATAATATTTTCTTTGCATATTGTGGATCTTCAAGAATCTTTTTGAGAATAGCTTTCTGGACTTTAGATAATGATTCTGAATTTGGACTTTCTACTTTGGGATTTTTATTGTGTTGAGGAGAGTTTGAATTTGATGTTGCTTTTGAGGGTGAAGGTTTGTTGGTGGTTGATGGAGATTGGTATTCCATTTTTATACCGGTTTGAAAAAAGGAGATAACATTTTTTGTTGAACAAATTTCTAAGGTAAATTTGTCCCACCATTTAATTTTGAATTCTCTTATTAATGAATATGGATATGGACGTGGAAGGTGTTGTTTGAGACAGTAACTCCAACATAGAATCCATGGAATTTTAAATTCTGCATGAAACATGACTGGAGTTTCATAAGCTTGATAATTTGAATTGGCAACAAAAGTTGTGAAACCCTCATTGCATTCTTTTGGATAAATTTGAGGAGTTGGTCCAAATAAATACCACCAATGATAAAACCACATAGGATATTTCTTTGGACAATATTTGTCAAATATAAAAAACCATGAATGATCAAATGGTCTGAATAAAAATGCTCTATACCAGGCCATTTTGTAATCATAGTATGAGTAATTTTGAGGGAAAAATCTTTTTGAAAAAATTCGTTCTGCATAAGGGTCTCCCCATTCTACAGACGAAATAATTTTCTTAAAAATACATTTTGAATAAATTATTTTTTCTGAAGAATCCTTGATATGTTGGATTTCAACAGAGTTTGAATCTACTAAAATAAATTCATAAAACCTTTGAGTTTTAAAACGATTTTCTGGTATCCATTCGCAACCTTTTGGAAAAGTTTTTTGATTGATGGAATTAATAATTTGTGGGCTTTGAGGAATTGTAAAATTAGTGAGATATACATTTTCTATTTCGGTTTTTGTAATGTATGCAGATTTGGTAAAGCTTTGTGTTGGTATTTTTGTAGTTGGTTCTTTTTGTTTTGAATTTGAAATAATATTTTGTGTAGTAGGCTCTTGAACAATTTGTGAATATGGAAGTGGGGGAAAATCATTTAGTTGAGTAAATTTGTTTGAAATGGATAGGGTAGTTTGAAGATTTTTGGAGGATGAAAATTTATTTTGTTCTGTTTTGTTTGGTTTTGGATCTGGTTCCATTTCGTAATCATCTGAACTCTGGAACCCTTTGAGTTTTTCTTGCTGATTCTTCTTCCTTGGCATTATGATGTCCCTGTAGAAATTCTCTAGTTAAGAAATCAGGGAGAGAGTTACTTTCGCCTCTTATATGCTCTATTTGAAAATCAAATACTGATAAAATTGCTTGCCATCTTGCAAAAATTTGTTTAGAAACAATGTTTTTGACATCCTTTTCTAGAACCTCTTTTGCAGATTTGCAGTCGATCCTTATCAAAAATTTTTTGTTGTAAAGATCATCTTGAAATTTTGAAACGCATAGTACTATAGATAAAATTTCCTTTTTAATGGTAGAATAATTTTTTTTGAGGTCCGAGCCAGAGACCTGAATGAAATCTAACTAATTGTTCTTTTGTATCTATTCTTTGTTTTAATATGCCACCATATCCTATTTCTGATGCATCTGTTTCTACTATCATGAATGCAGATGGATCTGGAATGCCTAGACATGGAAGTGATTTGATTTTTTGTTTTAATTCAATAATAGTCTTAGTATGAATTTCTGACCAGGGAGGCGGATTTTTTTGAAGTCTTTGAAAGAGGGGCATGCAAATTTGTCTGAGCTTTGGGAAAAAATCTGATATATAATTTAGACATCCCAAAAATCTTTGTAACTGGGTTTTGTCTTTAATTTCGTTAGGGAATTTTTCTGCAAATTCTAAAGACCTTGTAATTGGCTTGATTGTTCCTTTATAAATGTCATGTCCCAAAAATCTAATTTTTGTTTGAAATAATTTCATTTTAGTGGCAGAAACTACTAAACCATTTTTTTCAACAGTGTTTAGAAATATATGTAAATGTTTGAAATGTTGATCAATATCATGAGAAAAAATTAAAACATCATCTATATAAACAATTATGAATGAAGAAAATTGATTGAAAATATCATTCATTATATGTTGAAATTCAGAAGGAGCATTTTTAAGTCCAAAAGGCATTACATTCCACTCATAATGTCCAAATGGTACCGTGAATGCAGTTTTATACCTATCTTCTTTAGCAATTTGTATTTGCCAGAAACCAGATTTCATATCAAATTTTGAAAATATTTTGGCTTTATATAAGCGATTAATTAAATCTCTTTTATTTGGGATTGGATATCTTATCCATTGAAGAACTTTGTTTAAAGGTTTGTAATTAATAACTAATCTAGGAACTCCTCTTTCTTTTTCTGCTGCATTCATAACATAAAATGCTGCACAGCTCCAAGGAGATTTGGATGGAGTTATTAATTTTTTATCTAAAAGAGTTTGAATTTCTTTCTTGCAGAATTCAAGATGCTCAGAATTCATTTGGATGGGTCTAGCTTTTGTAGGAATATTTTTTTCAGAGAAATCTTTTTCATATGGCAATGTGACAATATGCCTTTTTCTATCCCAAAAGGCATTTGGAATATCAGCACAAACTTTTGATTTAAAAATATTTTCTAAATTAAAAATTTTTTGTTGCAATTTTGATTGTTGTAATTGTTCTTCAATCCTTTGAAAAGAAATTTCTTCTTTTAAAGAAGAAATTTGAAATTCTTTTTGTTTTATTAAATTTATACTTTGTATTACTGAAGAATTTTGTAATAAATTAATATCTTTTTGTAACATGGGACTTAAAAAAGGAAATGATAATTGTTTCCCTAAAATTTTTGTATGAACACCTTTGTCATCAACCCAAAAAGGATAAATTTGTGTTAAAAAGGGAGTGCCTAATATTATTTCTTCCTTAATATCATTAATAATAATGAAAGTATTAGTAAAACTATAATTTTCATTTATGATCTTTCCTTTTGAAATTTTATATTTAATATCCATGGGTGAACTATTTGCACTATATAACCGAGTTTTTGTTTTTTCATAAAATTTAGTTGGGACTAATCCTTCCCTTAAGCAATTTTGATCCGCTCCACTATCAATTAAAGCAATATAGGTTTTTTGAAAATCTCCAATTTGAAAAGTAACTGGTGCATACCATTTTTGAAAATTAATTTTATTAATAACAGTGATAAAATCATCATCATCCCCATTAACTTTCTCTTTTCCCAAAGAAAGATTTTCTTTATAGATGGGGTTTTCTAAAATAGATAATTTTGTTTCAAGTTCGAAATCTTTGATTTCTAAATGCTTTAAACTATTTTTGATAGAAATGATGTCTTCTTTGATTTTATTTATTTCAAGTTGAAGATCTTTGACCGAAAGAGTTTGATTCTTAATAGGAATTAATTTAGAAGTCATTTCTTTGGAAGAGTATTTTTCTAATAATTTTGAAATATTGAAAGGTTCAATTTGAGGAATTGGAATACTTTCTTTGTTTTTAGAGGTAGAGGTTTCACCCAAAACCATAGTTTTGAGTTTCAAAAGGGTTTCTCTTTTGATCTCTTTATCTTGGATTTTGTCAACGAGATCAAAAAGAAATTCCACATTTTTCTCTTTATCTGTTAAAACATTAATGCATTTGATAGGAGAGGAAGAAATCGAAGATTCAGAATCAGAAGTTTGATCATTAATTTGTAAAATTTCGTCATCTTCCTTTTCTGAAGAAGAAGAAGAAGTAGACTCAGGGGTTTGTAATAATATTTTGGATATTTTATCTCCTAGCTCAGAGTCGTTAATAAATAATTCTTGAATCTTTTTCTTTGTGGTACAAGCATTTGCTTTATGTCCAGGTTTTCCACACGAATAACAAAAGATTTTGAAAGCTTTGTTTGATTTTCGGAAATTTCCGAAATTTTTCTTTCCTCGTTTCTTTCGATAATAAGAAGGATAAGAATTTTTATTTTTATCTTTTGAAAATTTAGAAAATTGTTTTTTAATTTTCTTTTTTGTAGAGGGAGCTCTAATAGCTTCCATACCAAATGCTTCACAGAAACATCCAATTTCTTTCCTAGATTGTTTCTTTTCAGAGGTATATTTGGCTTGGAGTTTGAGTTCTTCACATAAAGAAAGACCTTCCTTTTTAATGAAAGCGAAAAGTCCTCCATAAGTAGTATTATTAAGAGCTTGTTCTTTATCTATATCATGTTCAGCTATTTTTCTAAAAATTCTTTGAGCAAATAATTTTGGTAGTCCTGATATAAATTTTTCTTTCCAAAAACTTTGATTGCAATCTTGTCTTTGTAAAACATAACTAAAGAAGGTATCTTTATACCATCTATAGTCACTTAAAGTTGGGCAACGTAAATTTTGTAAAATCGTTTCTCCAGAAGAAAGAGTTTGAGTAGGGTTACCGACAAAATGAAAGGCAATAACTATGATTAAGAAATCACAGCAGTCAGATTTTTGAAATACATTTCCTTGATCATCCATGATGTCAGTAACGTGATTCAAAATTTCTAATCTGTCTTGTAAAGTGAGAAGATTATCCCACCAGTTTTTTAATTGCCCAGTAAAACCTGATATAATAAAACCAAAAATTATTTGTTCATCCAAAGGTTTTGCCTTGTAAGCTACAATAGCCATTCCCATATTTTGAAGAGTATTAAGAATTTCATAATCAGATTTTCCATCTATGTTCCATTCATGGATCATATCTGGGGAAAAGGATTTGGAGGTAAATGTAGACCTTTCTTCATATTGAAGATCAACAGGAGTAGGCCTAGGATAATAGTTTTTTGTAGGGATATTCTTCCAAGATGATCGTATTTTATTAATTTGATGAGGATCATTATCAGATTCTTGAAATTGCTTTGCAACTTTTGAAATGATTAAAGACTCAGAATTTTCTTCATCAGAAGATATCTCTGAACTTTGATATTTACTCAAAACCTTAATATGACTTGGACTATCTGCTAATTTTTGTAAAGATTTTTGAATTTTATCTAACACTGCAGAATTAGAGTTAGAAGAAGTAAAACCATTTTTTGGAAACATTTGAGTCATAGGTATAGTTAATCCTGGTGGTTTGAAATGCGGTGCAGAAACCTTATTAGATCCTAATGATGCAATCGTATTAGGGGCTATGGATCTAGAGGTTTCTTTTTGTAAATTATCAACCTTATTTGAAAGTTGATCTACTTGTGTAGCAACGGTATGAAGGATTTGATTTGTAAAATTATTTTGATGATAAATTTTAATGATGTCTTCTACATTTGGAGTTTTATCTGTTTGATCTACTCTTCCTTCTTTAAAAGGACTAGCCTTTATTTCACGGTCATAATAGGGAAAAGTAATATTTTGTAACGGTGGATGAACTGAACTAATTGTTTGTCCATCCTTCAAAACCCAATTTTTTTGAAGTTTGGTTTGTACAAATATGTGATTTTGAGAATATGGATTAGCAATACCTTGTTTTTCACAAAACAATAAAAACCATGTAAAAAACGGGATATTAATTTGAATAGTATTCATATCTTTATACCATACATCTCTTATTGAGTCTTTAAAGGAGCGAGAAAAAGATCTAAACCAATCTCGATGTTCAGCATTGTGAGAGGAATTAAATTCATCTCTTAGATAGTTTTTATCTATTTCAAAATCTTTAGTAATTGTATTGATAGAGTCAAAATTTTGCATATCAGACATTGTGGGAGATGCAGGTCTAGATGAAGAGATTTGAGAAGTTTGAGAAGCATTTGCTTCATATTCAGGAATAGGAGATTTATATCTGACTTTGATTGGTTCAGAAATGACTGAAGTTGTTTTTTGAGGAAAAGAAAAAGATCTTCGTGGATAGTTGGAAGAAGAAGTACAAGGAGAACTAGATAATTCTCTCATAGACCCAAACCTTATAAGAACTTTATTTTCGTCTTCCTCAATGCATTCTATTTCTTGTCTTATGTTTCTAGGAGGCATTGGATTTGAGAATTGAAATGTCTCAGGAATAGAAATTTGATCCCATCTCAAGGTTTTTGCTGTAGAAACTATTGATTTAGTATTCTCAGCATGAACCTCATAGGGAGTACAGGATCGATAGAGAAAATAATTTAATAATTTTGTGGATATAAATCTTATTATATAATTGATAATAATAAGATAAGTAAAGAAAGTTAGATTTATTTGAGATAAGACTTAAACAAAAGAAAATTACAGGATGCTCTCATCTTAGAGCTAGACACTTTATTTATACACAAAGGAAGAGATAAGGTGCAATCTGCTCTTCCAATAAGAAATTAAAGAGAAATAGTACAAACATAATTATTAAAGTTACACTATAATACTGTAGAAGATGCTTTGAATTACTATTGAAGATGCTTTACTGTTGAAGATGCTTTGAATCACTGTTGGAGATGCTTTACTGTTGAAGATGCTTTGAATTACTGTTGGAGATGCTTTTGATTTCGTCATTGCTTACGTTTGTGCTTCCGGATGAATTAATTTGAGTTGTTGAACATTTGAATGATACTTTTGATTTCGTCATTGCTTACGTTTGTGCTTCCGGATGAATTAATTTGAGTTGTTGAACATTTGAATTGAACTTTTGTGAACTCAATATTAAAAGTCGTATGGATCTTGAGCAAATGGGCCACCAAATGTTGGATCATAAGACTCATTTGAAAACTCCGATAAAATCTCATCAGAGGATTCTTCTGATAATATTTTCTTTGCATATTGTGGATCTTCAAGAATCTTTTTGAGAATAGCTTTCTGGACTTTAGATAATGATTCTGAATTTGGACTTTCTACTTTGGGATTTTTATTGTGTTGAGGAGAGTTTGAATTTGATGTTGCTTTTGAGGGTGAAGGTTTGTTGGTGGTTGATGGAGATTGGTATTCCATTTTTATACCGGTTTGAAAAAAGGAGATAACATTTTTTGTTGAACAAATTTCTAAGGTAAATTTGTCCCACCATTTAATTTTGAATTCTCTTATTAATGAATATGGATATGGACGTGGAAGGTGTTGTTTGAGACAGTAACTCCAACATAGAATCCATGGAATTTTAAATTCTGCATGAAACATGACTGGAGTTTCATAAGCTTGATAATTTGAATTGGCAACAAAAGTTGTGAAACCCTCATTGCATTCTTTTGGATAAATTTGAGGAGTTGGTCCAAATAAATACCACCAATGATAAAACCACATAGGATATTTCTTTGGACAATATTTGTCAAATATAAAAAACCATGAATGATCAAATGGTCTGAATAAAAATGCTCTATACCAGGCCATTTTGTAATCATAGTATGAGTAATTTTGAGGGAAAAATCTTTTTGAAAAAATTCGTTCTGCATAAGGGTCTCCCCATTCTACAGACGAAATAATTTTCTTAAAAATACATTTTGAATAAATTATTTTTTCTGAAGAATCCTTGATATGTTGGATTTCAACAGAGTTTGAATCTACTAAAATAAATTCATAAAACCTTTGAGTTTTAAAACGATTTTCTGGTATCCATTCGCAACCTTTTGGAAAAGTTTTTTGATTGATGGAATTAATAATTTGTGGGCTTTGAGGAATTGTAAAATTAGTGAGATATACATTTTCTATTTCGGTTTTTGTAATGTATGCAGATTTGGTAAAGCTTTGTGTTGGTATTTTTGTAGTTGGTTCTTTTTGTTTTGAATTTGAAATAATATTTTGTGTAGTAGGCTCTTGAACAATTTGTGAATATGGAAGTGGGGGAAAATCATTTAGTTGAGTAAATTTGTTTGAAATGGATAGGGTAGTTTGAAGATTTTTGGAGGATGAAAATTTATTTTGTTCTGTTTTGTTTGGTTTTGGATCTGGTTCCATTTCGTAATCATCTGAACTCTGGAACCCTTTGAGTTTTTCTTGCTGATTCTTCTTCCTTGGCATTATGATGTCCCTGTAGAAATTCTCTAGTTAAGAAATCAGGGAGAGAGTTACTTTCGCCTCTTATATGCTCTATTTGAAAATCAAATACTGATAAAATTGCTTGCCATCTTGCAAAACTTTGTTTAGAAACAATGTTTTTGACATCCTTTTCTAGAACCTCTTTTGCAGATTTGCAGTCGATCCTTATCAAAAATTTTTTGTTGTAAAGATCATCTTGAAATTTTGAAACGCATAGTACTATAGATAAAATTTCCTTTTTAATGGTAGAATAATTTTTTTTGAGGTCCGAGCCAGAGACCTGAATGAAATCTAACTAATTGTTCTTTTGTATCTATTCTTTGTTTTAATATGCCACCATATCCTATTTCTGATGCATCTGTTTCTACTATCATGAATGCAGATGGATCTGGAATGCCTAGACATGGAAGTGATTTGATTTTTTGTTTTAATTCAATAATAGTCTTAGTATGAATTTCTGACCAGGGAGGCGGATTTTTTTGAAGTCTTTGAAAGAGGGGCATGCAAATTTGTCTGAGCTTTGGGAAAAAATCTGATATATAATTTAGACATCCCAAAAATCTTTGTAACTGGGTTTTGTCTTTAATTTCGTTAGGGAATTTTTCTGCAAATTCTAAAGACCTTGTAATTGGCTTGATTGTTCCTTTATAAATGTCATGTCCCAAAAATCTAATTTTTGTTTGAAATAATTTCATTTTAGTGGCAGAAACTACTAAACCATTTTTTTCAACAGTGTTTAGAAATATATGTAAATGTTTGAAATGTTGATCAATATCATGAGAAAAAATTAAAACATCATCTATATAAACAATTATGAATGAAGAAAATTGATTGAAAATATCATTCATTATATGTTGAAATTCAGAAGGAGCATTTTTAAGTCCAAAAGGCATTACATTCCACTCATAATGTCCAAATGGTACCGTGAATGCAGTTTTATACCTATCTTCTTTAGCAATTTGTATTTGCCAGAAACCAGATTTCATATCAAATTTTGAAAATATTTTGGCTTTATATAAGCGATTAATTAAATCTCTTTTATTTGGGATTGGATATCTTATCCATTGAAGAACTTTGTTTAAAGGTTTGTAATTAATAACTAATCTAGGAACTCCTCTTTCTTTTTCTGCTGCATTCATAACATAAAATGCTGCACAGCTCCAAGGAGATTTGGATGGAGTTATTAATTTTTTATCTAAAAGAGTTTGAATTTCTTTCTTGCAGAATTCAAGATGCTCAGAATTCATTTGGATGGGTCTAGCTTTTGTAGGAATATTTTTTTCAGAGAAATCTTTTTCATATGGCAATGTGACAATATGCCTTTTTCTATCCCAAAAGGCATTTGGAATATCAGCACAAACTTTTGATTTAAAAATATTTTCTAAATTAAAAATTTTTTGTTGCAATTTTGATTGTTGTAATTGTTCTTCAATCCTTTGAAAAGAAATTTCTTCTTTTAAAGAAGAAATTTGAAATTCTTTTTGTTTTATTAAATTTATACTTTGTATTACTGAAGAATTTTGTAATAAATTAATATCTTTTTGTAACATGGGACTTAAAAAAGGAAATGATAATTGTTTCCCTAAAATTTTTGTATGAACACCTTTGTCATCAACCCAAAAAGGATAAATTTGTGTTAAAAAGGGAGTGCCTAATATTATTTCTTCCTTAATATCATTAATAATAATGAAAGTATTAGTAAAACTATAATTTTCATTTATGATCTTTCCTTTTGAAATTTTATATTTAATATCCATGGGTGAACTATTTGCACTATATAACCGAGTTTTTGTTTTTTCATAAAATTTAGTTGGGACTAATCCTTCCCTTAAGCAATTTTGATCCGCTCCACTATCAATTAAAGCAATATAGGTTTTTTGAAAATCTCCAATTTGAAAAGTAACTGGTGCATACCATTTTTGAAAATTAATTTTATTAATAACAGTGATAAAATCATCATCATCCCCATTAACTTTCTCTTTTCCCAAAGAAAGATTTTCTTTATAGATGGGGTTTTCTAAAATAGATAATTTTGTTTCAAGTTCGAAATCTTTGATTTCTAAATGCTTTAAACTATTTTTGATAGAAATGATGTCTTCTTTGATTTTATTTATTTCAAGTTGAAGATCTTTGACCGAAAGAGTTTGATTCTTAATAGGAATTAATTTAGAAGTCATTTCTTTGGAAGAGTATTTTTCTAATAATTTTGAAATATTGAAAGGTTCAATTTGAGGAATTGGAATACTTTCTTTGTTTTTAGAGGTAGAGGTTTCACCCAAAACCATAGTTTTGAGTTTCAAAAGGGTTTCTCTTTTGATCTCTTTATCTTGGATTTTGTCAACGAGATCAAAAAGAAATTCCACATTTTTCTCTTTATCTGTTAAAACATTAATGCATTTGATAGGAGAGGAAGAAATCGAAGATTCAGAATCAGAAGTTTGATCATTAATTTGTAAAATTTCGTCATCTTCCTTTTCTGAAGAAGAAGAAGAAGTAGACTCAGGGGTTTGTAATAATATTTTGGATATTTTATCTCCTAGCTCAGAGTCGTTAATAAATAATTCTTGAATCCTTTTCTTTGTGGTACAAGCATTTGCTTTATGTCCAGGTTTTCCACACGAATAACAAAAGATTTTGAAAGCTTTGTTTGATTTTCGGAAATTTCCGAAATTTTTCTTTCCTCGTTTCTTTCGATAATAAGAAGGATAAGAATTTTTATTTTTATCTTTTGAAAATTTAGAAAATTGTTTTTTAATTTTCTTTTTTGTAGAGGGAGCTCTAATAGCTTCCATACCAAATGCTTCACAGAAACATCCAATTTCTTTCCTAGATTGTTTCTTTTCAGAGGTATATTTGGCTTGGAGTTTGAGTTCTTCACATAAAGAAAGACCTTCCTTTTTAATGAAAGCGAAAAGTCCTCCATAAGTAGTATTATTAAGAGCTTGTTCTTTATCTGTATCATGTTCAGCTATTTTTCTAAAAATTCTTTGAGCAAATAATTTTGGTAGTCCTGATATAAATTTTTCTTTCCAAAAACTTTGATTGCAATCTTGTCTTTGTAAAACATAACTAAAGAAGGTATCTTTATACCATCTATAGTCACTTAAAGTTGGGCAACGTAAATTTTGTAAAATCGTTTCTCCAGAAGAAAGAGTTTGAGTAGGGTTACCGACAAAATGAAAGGCAATAACTATGATTAAGAAATCACAGCAGTCAGATTTTTGAAATACATTTCCTTGATCATCCATGATGTCAGTAACGTGATTCAAAATTTCTAATCTGTCTTGTAAAGTGAGAAGATTATCCCACCAGTTTTTTAATTGCCCAGTAAAACCTGATATAATAAAACCAAAAATTATTTGTTCATCCAAAGGTTTTGCCTTGTAAGCTACAATAGCCATTCCCATATTTTGAAGAGTATTAAGAATTTCATAATCAGATTTTCCATCTATGTTCCATTCATGGATCATATCTGGGGAAAAGGATTTGGAGGTAAATGTAGACCTTTCTTCATATTGAAGATCAACAGGAGTAGGCCTAGGATAATAGTTTTTTGTAGGGATATTCTTCCAAGATGATCGTATTTTATTAATTTGATGAGGATCATTATCAGATTCTTGAAATTGCTTTGCAACTTTTGAAATGATTAAAGACTCAGAATTTTCTTCATCAGAAGATATCTCTGAACTTTGATATTTACTCAAAACCTTAATATGACTTGGACTATCTGCTAATTTTTGTAAAGATTTTTGAATTTTATCTAACACTGCAGAATTAGAGTTAGAAGAAGTAAAACCATTTTTTGGAAACATTTGAGTCATAGGTATAGTTAATCCTGGTGGTTTGAAATGCGGTGCAGAAACCTTATTAGATCCTAATGATGCAATCGTATTAGGGGCTATGGATCTAGAGGTTTCTTTTTGTAAATTATCAACCTTATTTGAAAGTTGATCTACTTGTGTAGCAACGGTATGAAGGATTTGATTTGTAAAATTATTTTGATGATAAATTTTAATGATGTCTTCTACATTTGGAGTTTTATCTGTTTGATCTACTCTTCCTTCTTTAAAAGGACTAGCCTTTATTTCACGGTCATAATAGGGAAAAGTAATATTTTGTAACGGTGGATGAACTGAACTAATTGTTTGTCCATCCTTCAAAACCCAATTTTTTTGAAGTTTGGTTTGTACAAATATGTGATTTTGAGAATATGGATTAGCAATACCTTGTTTTTCACAAAACAATAAAAACCATGTAAAAAACGGGATATTAATTTGAATAGTATTCATATCTTTATACCATACATCTCTTATTGAGTCTTTAAAGGAGCGAGAAAAAGATCTAAACCAATCTCGATGTTCAGCATTGTGAGAGGAATTAAATTCATCTCTTAGATAGTTTTTATCTATTTCAAAATCTTTAGTAATTGTATTGATAGAGTCAAAATTTTGCATATCAGACATTGTGGGAGATGCAGGTCTAGATGAAGAGATTTGAGAAGTTTGAGAAGCATTTGCTTCATATTCAGGAATAGGAGAGTTATATCTGACTTTGATTGGTTCAGAAATGACTGAAGTTGTTTTTTGAGGAAAAGAAAAAGATCTTCGTGGATAGTTGGAAGAAGAAGTACAAGGAGAACTAGATAATTCTCTCATAGACCCAAACCTTATAAGAACTTTATTTTCGTCTTCCTCAATGCATTCTATTTCTTGTCTTATGTTTCTAGGAGGCATTGGATTTGAGAATTGAAATGTCTCAGGAATAGAAATTTGATCCCATCTCAAGGTTTTTGCTGTAGAAACTATTGATTTAGTATTCTCAGCATGAACCTCTATAAAAATAGTTTCTTCTTTTGAAGAAGCCTCATGTATGAATTTTGGATTAACTGTGGAATTCATTAATCTAAAATAAACACGGAAAACAATTGCAAAATTTCTAGCAAACTCTTTAAATTTATTATTTAAAATTTGAATATCTAAAATTAATGAAGATAAGATTAATGGGTCTTGAAGATCTACTGTAAAGTTTGGAAAACAATTGAAATATATTGGGCCATTACAGATATTAGTTTGAATCATAGCCAAAACAGAATCTTTATAATTATTAAGTCGATCGTCTCTGAGAGCTAGGAAAATTGGACAATCAACTCCTTTATGAACTAATGGTTTTATTCCTATTTGAACAAGGCCAAAATGAATGAATCTAAATCTGTGTTTGAGATAAGCTTTAATGCTGGATTCTGAAAGTAAATGCATAGTTTCAGATTCTTTTTGAATGCTTCTAGTCTCTTCATGAGTTTTGATGCTAAATGCAGTCTTAAAATCAGTAATGCCTATATGATAAATTTTTGTAAGATTTTCTTTTGGAATTTCCCAATTTGAAAAGTTCTTTTCTATATGAACTTCACTACTTTGAATTATATTATTAGGTGATCCTAAACTAATAGCTTTCCTTAACCAGTTTGCCATTAATAAATTAAATGTTGCATAAACTAAATATGACTGAATTGAATGGGAACAGTGGGACCACCTAACCGAGAACACCAAGACTTAAAATGGCTTACCAACAACTTAATTAGGCTGACCAAGCACTTTACCAACACTCAATACAAATGCAATTTAATAAATGCACAATTAATCAATTTAATAACTTACTGGCTCTGATACCATTAGGGAGTACAGGATCGATAGAGAAAATAATTTAATAATTTTGTGGATATAAATCTTATTATATAGGGAGTACAGGATCGATAGAGAAAATAATTTAATAATTTTGTGGATATAAATCTTATTATATAATTGATAATAATAAGATAAGTAAAGAAAGTTAGATTTATTTGAGATAAGACTTAAACAAAAGAAAATTACAGGATGCTCTCATCTTAGAGCTAGACACTTTATTTATACACAAAGGAAGAGATAAGGTGCAATCTGCTCTTCCAATAAGAAATTAAAGAGAAATAGTACAAACATAATTATTAAAGTTACACTATAATACTGTAGAAGATGCTTTGAATTACTATTGAAGATGCTTTACTGTTGAAGATGCTTTGAATCACTGTTGGAGATGCTTTACTGTTGAAGATGCTTTGAATTACTGTTGGAGATGCTTTTGATTTCGTCATTGCTTACGTTTGTGCTTCCGGATGAATTAATTTGAGTTGTTGAACATTTGAATGATACTTTTGATTTCATCATTGCTTACGTTTGTGCTTCCGGATGAATTAATTTGAGTTGTTGAACATTTGAATTGAACTTTTGTGAACTCAATATTAAAAGTCGTATGGATCTTGAGCAAATGGGCCACCAAATGTTGGATCATAAGACTCATTTGAAAACTCCGATAAAATCTCATCAGAGGATTCTTCTGATAATATTTTCTTTGCATATTGTGGATCTTCAAGAATCTTTTTGAGAATAGCTTTCTGGACTTTAGATAATGATTCTGAATTTGGACTTTCTACTTTGGGATTTTTATTGTGTTGAGGAGAGTTTGAATTTGATGTTGCTTTTGAGGGTGAAGGTTTGTTGGTGGTTGAACAAATTTCTAAGGTAAATTTGTCCCACCATTTAATTTTGAATTCTCTTATTAATGAATATGGATATGGACGTGGAAGGTGTTGTTTGAGACAGTAACTCCAACATAGAATCCATGGAATTTTAAATTCTGCATGAAACATGACTGGAGTTTCATAAGCTTGATAATTTGAATTGGCAACAAAAGTTGTGAAACCCTCATTGCATTCTTTTGGATAAATTTGAGGAGTTGGTCCAAATAAATACCACCAATGATAAAACCACATAGGATATTTCTTTGGACAATATTTGTCAAATATAAAAAACCATGAATGATCAAATGGTCTGAATAAAAATGCTCTATACCAGGCCATTTTGTAATCATAGTATGAGTAATTTTGAGGGAAAAATCTTTTTGAAAAAATTCGTTCTGCATAAGGGTCTCCCCATTCTACAGACGAAATAATTTTCTTAAAAATACATTTTGAATAAATTATTTTTTCTGAAGAATCCTTGATATGTTGGATTTCAACAGAGTTTGAATCTACTAAAATAAATTCATAAAACCTTTGAGTTTTAAAACGATTTTCTGGTATCCATTCGCAACCTTTTGGAAAAGTTTTTTGATTGATGGAATTAATAATTTGTGGGCTTTGAGGAATTGTAAAATTAGTGAGATATACATTTTCTATTTCGGTTTTTGTAATGTATGCAGATTTGGTAAAGCTTTGTGTTGGTATTTTTGTAGTTGGTTCTTTTTGTTTTGAATTTGAAATAATATTTTGTGTAGTAGGCTCTTGAACAATTTGTGAATATGGAAGTGGGGGAAAATCATTTAGTTGAGTAAATTTGTTTGAAATGGATAGGGTAGTTTGAAGATTTTTGGAGGATGAAAATTTATTTTGTTCTGTTTTGTTTGGTTTTGGATCTGGTTCCATTTCGTAATCATCTGAACTCTGGAACCCTTTGAGTTTTTCTTGCTGATTCTTCTTCCTTGGCATTATGATGTCCCTGTAGAAATTCTCTAGTTAAGAAATCAGGGAGAGAGTTACTTTCGCCTCTTATATGCTCTATTTGAAAATCAAATACTGATAAAATTGCTTGCCATCTTGCAAAAATTTGTTTAGAAACAATGTTTTTGACATCCTTTTCTAGAACCTCTTTTGCAGATTTGCAGTCGATCCTTATCAAAAATTTTTTGTTGTAAAGATCATCTTGAAATTTTGAAACGCATAGTACTATAGATAAAATTTCCTTTTTAATGGTAGAATAATTTTTTTTGAGGTCCGAGCCAGAGACCTGAATGAAATCTAACTAATTGTTCTTTTGTATCTATTCTTTGTTTTAATATGCCACCATATCCTATTTCTGATGCATCTGTTTCTACTATCATGAATGCAGATGGATCTGGAATGCCTAGACATGGAAGTGATTTGATTTTTTGTTTTAATTCAATAATAGTCTTAGTATGAATTTCTGACCAGGGAGGCGGATTTTTTTGAAGTCTTTGAAAGAGGGGCATGCAAATTTGTCTGAGCTTTGGGAAAAAATCTGATATATAATTTAGACATCCCAAAAATCTTTGTAACTGGGTTTTGTCTTTAATTTCGTTAGGGAATTTTTCTGCAAATTCTAAAGACCTTGTAATTGGCTTGATTGTTCCTTTATAAATGTCATGTCCCAAAAATCTAATTTTTGTTTGAAATAATTTCATTTTAGTGGCAGAAACTACTAAACCATTTTTTTCAACAGTGTTTAGAAATATATGTAAATGTTTGAAATGTTGATCAATATCATGAGAAAAAATTAAAACATCATCTATATAAACAATTATGAATGAAGAAAATTGATTGAAAATATCATTCATTATATGTTGAAATTCAGAAGGAGCATTTTTAAGTCCAAAAGGCATTACATTCCACTCATAATGTCCAAATGGTACCGTGAATGCAGTTTTATACCTATCTTCTTTAGCAATTTGTATTTGCCAGAAACCAGATTTCATATCAAATTTTGAAAATATTTTGGCTTTATATAAGCGATTAATTAAATCTCTTTTATTTGGGATTGGATATCTTATCCATTGAAGAACTTTGTTTAAAGGTTTGTAATTAATAACTAATCTAGGAACTCCTCTTTCTTTTTCTGCTGCATTCATAACATAAAATGCTGCACAGCTCCAAGGAGATTTGGATGGAGTTATTAATTTTTTATCTAAAAGAGTTTGAATTTCTTTCTTGCAGAATTCAAGATGCTCAGAATTCATTTGGATGGGTCTAGCTTTTGTAGGAATATTTTTTTCAGAGAAATCTTTTTCATATGGCAATGTGACAATATGCCTTTTTCTATCCCAAAAGGCATTTGGAATATCAGCACAAACTTTTGATTTAAAAATATTTTCTAAATTAAAAATTTTTTGTTGCAATTTTGATTGTTGTAATTGTTCTTCAATCCTTTGAAAAGAAATTTCTTCTTTTAAAGAAGAAATTTGAAATTCTTTTTGTTTTATTAAATTTATACTTTGTATTACTGAAGAATTTTGTAATAAATTAATATCTTTTTGTAACATGGGACTTAAAAAAGGAAATGATAATTGTTTCCCTAAAATTTTTGTATGAACACCTTTGTCATCAACCCAAAAAGGATAAATTTGTGTTAAAAAGGGAGTGCCTAATATTATTTCTTCCTTAATATCATTAATAATAATGAAAGTATTAGTAAAACTATAATTTTCATTTATGATCTTTCCTTTTGAAATTTTATATTTAATATCCATGGGTGAACTATTTGCACTATATAACCGAGTTTTTGTTTTTTCATAAAATTTAGTTGGGACTAATCCTTCCCTTAAGCAATTTTGATCCGCTCCACTATCAATTAAAGCAATATAGGTTTTTTGAAAATCTCCAATTTGAAAAGTAACTGGTGCATACCATTTTTGAAAATTAATTTTATTAATAACAGTGATAAAATCATCATCATCCCCATTAACTTTCTCTTTTCCCAAAGAAAGATTTTCTTTATAGATGGGGTTTTCTAAAATAGATAATTTTGTTTCAAGTTCGAAATCTTTGATTTCTAAATGCTTTAAACTATTTTTGATAGAAATGATGTCTTCTTTGATTTTATTTATTTCAAGTTGAAGATCTTTGACCGAAAGAGTTTGATTCTTAATAGGAATTAATTTAGAAGTCATTTCTTTGGAAGAGTATTTTTCTAATAATTTTGAAATATTGAAAGGTTCAATTTGAGGAATTGGAATACTTTCTTTGTTTTTAGAGGTAGAGGTTTCACCCAAAACCATAGTTTTGAGTTTCAAAAGGGTTTCTCTTTTGATCTCTTTATCTTGGATTTTGTCAACGAGATCAAAAAGAAATTCCACATTTTTCTCTTTATCTGTTAAAACATTAATGCATTTGATAGGAGAGGAAGAAATCGAAGATTCAGAATCAGAAGTTTGATCATTAATTTGTAAAATTTCGTCATCTTCCTTTTCTGAAGAAGAAGAAGAAGTAGACTCAGGGGTTTGTAATAATATTTTGGATATTTTATCTCCTAGCTCAGAGTCGTTAATAAATAATTCTTGAATCTTTTTCTTTGTGGTACAAGCATTTGCTTTATGTCCAGGTTTTCCACACGAATAACAAAAGATTTTGAAAGCTTTGTTTGATTTTCGGAAATTTCCGAAATTTTTCTTTCCTCGTTTCTTTCGATAATAAGAAGGATAAGAATTTTTATTTTTATCTTTTGAAAATTTAGAAAATTGTTTTTTAATTTTCTTTTTTGTAGAGGGAGCTCTAATAGCTTCCATACCAAATGCTTCACAGAAACATCCAATTTCTTTCCTAGATTGTTTCTTTTCAGAGGTATATTTGGCTTGGAGTTTGAGTTCTTCACATAAAGAAAGACCTTCCTTTTTAATGAAAGCGAAAAGTCCTCCATAAGTAGTATTATTAAGAGCTTGTTCTTTATCTGTATCATGTTCAGCTATTTTTCTAAAAATTCTTTGAGCAAATAATTTTGGTAGTCCTGATATAAATTTTTCTTTCCAAAAACTTTGATTGCAATCTTGTCTTTGTAAAACATAACTAAAGAAGGTATCTTTATACCATCTATAGTCACTTAAAGTTGGGCAACGTAAATTTTGTAAAATCGTTTCTCCAGAAGAAAGAGTTTGAGTAGGGTTACCGACAAAATGAAAGGCAATAACTATGATTAAGAAATCACAGCAGTCAGATTTTTGAAATACATTTCCTTGATCATCCATGATGTCAGTAACGTGATTCAAAATTTCTAATCTGTCTTGTAAAGTGAGAAGATTATCCCACCAGTTTTTTAATTGCCCAGTAAAACCTGATATAATAAAACCAAAAATTATTTGTTCATCCAAAGGTTTTGCCTTGTAAGCTACAATAGCCATTCCCATATTTTGAAGAGTATTAAGAATTTCATAATCAGATTTTCCATCTATGTTCCATTCATGGATCATATCTGGGGAAAAGGATTTGGAGGTAAATGTAGACCTTTCTTCATATTGAAGATCAACAGGAGTAGGCCTAGGATAATAGTTTTTTGTAGGGATATTCTTCCAAGATGATCGTATTTTATTAATTTGATGAGGATCATTATCAGATTCTTGAAATTGCTTTGCAACTTTTGAAATGATTAAAGACTCAGAATTTTCTTCATCAGAAGATATCTCTGAACTTTGATATTTACTCAAAACCTTAATATGACTTGGACTATCTGCTAATTTTTGTAAAGATTTTTGAATTTTATCTAACACTGCAGAATTAGAGTTAGAAGAAGTAAAACCATTTTTTGGAAACATTTGAGTCATAGGTATAGTTAATCCTGGTGGTTTGAAATGCGGTGCAGAAACCTTATTAGATCCTAATGATGCAATCGTATTAGGGGCTATGGATCTAGAGGTTTCTTTTTGTAAATTATCAACCTTATTTGAAAGTTGATCTACTTGTGTAGCAACGGTATGAAGGATTTGATTTGTAAAATTATTTTGATGATAAATTTTAATGATGTCTTCTACATTTGGAGTTTTATCTGTTTGATCTACTCTTCCTTCTTTAAAAGGACTAGCCTTTATTTCACGGTCATAATAGGGAAAAGTAATATTTTGTAACGGTGGATGAACTGAACTAATTGTTTGTCCATCCTTCAAAACCCAATTTTTTTGAAGTTTGGTTTGTACAAATATGTGATTTTGAGAATATGGATTAGCAATACCTTGTTTTTCACAAAACAATAAAAACCATGTAAAAAACGGGATATTAATTTGAATAGTATTCATATCTTTATACCATACATCTCTTATTGAGTCTTTAAAGGAGCGAGAAAAAGATCTAAACCAATCTCGATGTTCAGCATTGTGAGAGGAATTAAATTCATCTCTTAGATAGTTTTTATCTATTTCAAAATCTTTAGTAATTGTATTGATAGAGTCAAAATTTTGCATATCAGACATTGTGGGAGATGCAGGTCTAGATGAAGAGATTTGAGAAGTTTGAGAAGCATTTGCTTCATATTCAGGAATAGGAGATTTATATCTGACTTTGATTGGTTCAGAAATGACTGAAGTTGTTTTTTGAGGAAAAGAAAAAGATCTTCGTGGATAGTTGGAAGAAGAAGTACAAGGAGAACTAGATAATTCTCTCATAGACCCAAACCTTATAAGAACTTTATTTTCGTCTTCCTCAATGCATTCTATTTCTTGTCTTATGTTTCTAGGAGGCATTGGATTTGAGAATTGAAATGTCTCAGGAATAGAAATTTGATCCCATCTCAAGGTTTTTGCTGTAGAAACTATTGATTTAGTATTCTCAGCATGAACCTCTATAAAAATAGTTTCTTCTTTTGAAGAAGCCTCATGTATGAATTTTGGATTAACTGTGGAATTCATTAATCTAAAATAAACACGGAAAACAATTGCAAAATTTCTAGCAAACTCTTTAAATTTATTATTTAAAATTTGAATATCTAAAATTAATGAAGATAAGATTAATGGGTCTTGAAGATCTACTGTAAAGTTTGGAAAACAATTGAAATATATTGGGCCATTACAGATATTAGTTTGAATCATAGCCAAAACAGAATCTTTATAATTATTAAGTCGATCGTCTCTGAGAGCTAGGAAAATTGGACAATCAACTCCTTTATGAACTAATGGTTTTATTCCTATTTGAACAAGGCCAAAATGAATGAATCTAAATCTGTGTTTGAGATAAGCTTTAATGCTGGATTCTGAAAGTAAATGCATAGTTTCAGATTCTTTTTGAATGCTTCTAGTCTCTTCATGAGTTTTGATGCTAAATGCAGTCTTAAAATCAGTAATGCCTATATGATAAATTTTTGTAAGATTTTCTTTTGGAATTTCCCAATTTGAAAAGTTCTTTTCTATATGAACTTCACTACTTTGAATTATATTATTAGGTGATCCTAAACTAATAGCTTTCCTTAACCAGTTTGCCATTAATAAATTAAATGTTGCATAAACTAAATATGACTGAATTGAATGGGAACAGTGGGACCACCTAACCGAGAACACCAAGACTTAAAATGGCTTACCAACAACTTAATTAGGCTGACCAAGCACTTTACCAACACTCAATACAAATGCAATTTAATAAATGCACAATTAATCAATTTAATAACTTACTGGCTCTGATACCAATAGGGAGTACAGGATCGATAGAGAAAATAATTTAATAATTTTGTGGATATAAATCTTATTATATAATTGATAATAATAAGATAAGTAAAGAAAGTTAGATTTATTTGAGATAAGACTTAAACAAAAGAAAATTACAGGATGCTCTCATCTTAGAGCTAGACACTTTATTTATACACAAAGGAAGAGATAAGGTGCAATCTGCTCTTCCAATAAGAAATTAAAGAGAAATAGTACAAACATAATTATTAAAGTTACACTATAATACTGTAGAAGATGCTTTGAATTACTATTGAAGATGCTTTACTGTTGAAGATGCTTTGAATCACTGTTGGAGATGCTTTACTGTTGAAGATGCTTTGAATTACTGTTGGAGATGCTTTTGATTTCGTCATTGCTTACGTTTGTGCTTCCGGATGAATTAATTTGAGTTGTTGAACATTTGAATGATACTTTTGATTTCGTCATTGCTTACGTTTGTGCTTCCGGATGAATTAATTTGAGTTGTTGAACATTTGAATTGAACTTTTGTGAACTCAATATTAAAAGTCGTATGGATCTTGAGCAAATGGGCCACCAAATGTTGGATCATAAGACTCATTTGAAAACTCCGATAAAATCTCATCAGAGGATTCTTCTGATAATATTTTCTTTGCATATTGTGGATCTTCAAGAATCTTTTTGAGAATAGCTTTCTGGACTTTAGATAATGATTCTGAATTTGGACTTTCTACTTTGGGATTTTTATTGTGTTGAGGAGAGTTTGAATTTGATGTTGCTTTTGAGGGTGAAGGTTTGTTGGTGGTTGATGGAGATTGGTATTCCATTTTTATACCGGTTTGAAAAAAGGAGATAACATTTTTTGTTGAACAAATTTCTAAGGTAAATTTGTCCCACCATTTAATTTTGAATTCTCTTATTAATGAATATGGATATGGACGTGGAAGGTGTTGTTTGAGACAGTAACTCCAACATAGAATCCATGGAATTTTAAATTCTGCATGAAACATGACTGGAGTTTCATAAGCTTGATAATTTGAATTGGCAACAAAAGTTGTGAAACCCTCATTGCATTCTTTTGGATAAATTTGAGGAGTTGGTCCAAATAAATACCACCAATGATAAAACCACATAGGATATTTCTTTGGACAATATTTGTCAAATATAAAAAACCATGAATGATCAAATGGTCTGAATAAAAATGCTCTATACCAGGCCATTTTGTAATCATAGTATGAGTAATTTTGAGGGAAAAATCTTTTTGAAAAAATTCGTTCTGCATAAGGGTCTCCCCATTCTACAGACGAAATAATTTTCTTAAAAATACATTTTGAATAAATTATTTTTTCTGAAGAATCCTTGATATGTTGGATTTCAACAGAGTTTGAATCTACTAAAATAAATTCATAAAACCTTTGAGTTTTAAAACGATTTTCTGGTATCCATTCGCAACCTTTTGGAAAAGTTTTTTGATTGATGGAATTAATAATTTGTGGGCTTTGAGGAATTGTAAAATTAGTGAGATATACATTTTCTATTTCGGTTTTTGTAATGTATGCAGATTTGGTAAAGCTTTGTGTTGGTATTTTTGTAGTTGGTTCTTTTTGTTTTGAATTTGAAATAATATTTTGTGTAGTAGGCTCTTGAACATCGTTCATTTGTCATTGATCATTGATCCTTGTTCATTCTTCATCGTTCATTCTTCATTGATCATTGATCCTTGTTCATTCTTCATCGTTCATTCTTCATTGATCATTGATCCTTGTTCATTCTTCATCGTTCATTCGTCATTGACCATTGATCCTTGTTCATTCTTCATCGTTCATTCTTCATTGATCATTGATCCTTGTTCATTCTTCATCCTTCATTCGTCATTGACCATTAATCCTTGTTCATTCTTCATCGTTCATTCTTCATTGATCATTGATCCTTGTTCATTCTTCATTGATCATTGATCCTTGTTCATTCTTCATCGTTCATTCGTCATTGACCATTAATCATTGTTCATTCTTCATCGTTCATTCTTCATTGATCATTGATCCTTGTTCATTCTTCATCGTTCATTCTTCAATGATCATTGATCCTTGTTCATTCTTCATCGTTCATTCTTCATTGATCATTGATCCTTGTTCATTCTTCATCGTTCATTCTTCATTGATCATTGATCCTTGTTCATTCTTCATCGTTCATTCTTCATTGATCATTGATCCTTGTTCATTCTTCATCGTTCATTCGTCATTGACCATTAATCCTTGTTCATTCTTCATCGTTCATTCGTCATTGATCATTGATCCTTGTTCATTCTTCATCGTTCATTCGTCATTGATCATTGATCCTTGTTCATTCTTCATCTTTCATTCTTCATTGATCATTTATCCTTGTTCATTCTTCATCGTTCATTCGTCATTGACCATTGATCCTTGTTCATTCTTCATCGTTCATTCGTCATTGATCATTGATCCTTGTTCATTCTTCATCGTTCATTCTTCATTGATCATTGATCCTTGTTCATTCTTCATCGTTCATTCTTCATTGATCATTGATCCTTGTTCATTCTTCATCGTTCATTCTTCATTGATCATTGATCCTTGTTCATTCTTCATCGTTCATTCGTCATTGACCATTAATCCTTGTTCATTCTTCATCGTTCATTCGTCATTGATCATTGATCCTTGTTCATTCTTCATCGTTAATTCTTCATTGATCATTGATCCTCGTTCATTCTTCATCCTTCATTCTTCATTGATCATTGATCCTTGTTCATTCTTGATCGTTCATTCGTCATTGATCATTGATCCTTTTTCATTCTTCATCTTTCATTCTTCATTGATCATTGATCCTTGTTCATTCTTCATCGTTCATTCTTCATTGATCATTGATCCTTGTTCATTCTTCATCGTTCATTCTTCATTGATCATTGATCCTTGTTCATTCTTCATCGTTCATTCTTCATTGATCATTGATCCTTGTTCATTCTTCATCGTTCATTCGTCATTGACCATTAATCCTTGTTCATTCTTCATCGTTCATTCGTCATTGATCATTGATCCTTGTTCATTCTTCATCGTTCATTCGTCATTGACCATTGATCCTTGTTCATTCTTCATCGTTCATTCGTCATTGATCATTGATCCTTGTTCATTCTTCATCGTTCATTCTTCATTGATCATTGATCCTTGTTCATTCTTCATCGTTCATTTTTCATTGATCATTGATCCTTGTTCATTCTTCATCGTTCATTCTTCATTGATCATTGATCCTTGTTCATTCTTCATCGTTCATTCTTCATTGATCATTGATCCTTGTTCATTCTTCATCGTTCAATCTTCATTGATCAATGATCCTTGTTCATTCTTCATTGATCATTGATCCTTGTTCATTCTTCATCGTTCATTCGTCATTGACCATTAATCATTGTTCATTCTTCATCGTTCATTCTTCATTGATCATTGATCCTTGTTCATTCTTCATCGTTCATTCTTCAATGATCATTGATCCTTGTTCATTCTTCATCGTTCATTCTTCATTGATCATTGATCCTTGTTCATTCTTCATCGTTCATTCGTCATTGACCATTAATCATTGTTCATTCTTCATCGTTCATACTTCATTGACCATTGATCCTTATTCATTCTTCATCGTTCAATCTTCATTGATCAATGATCCTTGTTCAATCTTCATCGTTCATTCTTCATTGATCATTGATCCTTGTTCATTCTTCATCTTTCATTCTTCATTGATCATTGATCCTTGTTCATTCTTCATCGTTCATTCTTCATTGATCATTGATCCTTGTTCATTCTTCATCGTTCATTGTTCATTGATCATTGATCCTTGTTCATTCTTCATCGTTCATTCTTCATTGATCATTGATCCTTGTTCATTCTTCATCGTTCATTCGTCATTGACCATTAATCCTTGTTCATTCTTCATCGTTCATTCGTCATTGATCATTGATCCTTGTTCATTCTTCATCGTTCATTCGTCATTGACCATTGATCCTTGTTCATTCTTCATCGTTCATTCGTCATTGATCATTGATCCTTGTTCATTCTTCATCGTTCATTCTTCATTGATCATTGATCCTTGTTCATTCTTCATCGTTCATTCTTCATTGATCATTGATCCTTGTTCATTCTTCATCGTTCATTCTTCATTGATCATTGATCCTTGTTCATTCTTCATCGTTCATTCGTCATTGACCATTAATCCTTGTTCATTCTTCATCGTTCATTCGTCATTGATCATTGATCCTTGTTCATTCTTCATCGTTCATTCGTCAATGATCATTGATCCTTGTTCATTCTTCATCGTTCATTCTTCATTGATCATTGATCCTTGTTCATTCTTCATCGTTCATTCTTCATTGATCATTGATCCTTGTTCATTCTTCGTCGTTCATTCTTCATTGATCATTGATCCTTGTTCATTCTTCATCGTTCATTCAACATTAATCATTGATCCTTGTTCATTCTTCATCATTCATTCTTCATTGATCATTGATCCTTGTTCATTCTTCATCGTTCATTCGTCATTGATCATTGATCCTTGTTCATTCTTCATCGTTCATTCTTCATTGATCATTGATCCTTGTTCATTCTTCATCCTCCATTCTTCATTGATCATTGATCCTTGTTCATTCTTCATCGTTCATTCTTCATTGATCATTGATCCTTGTTCATTCTTCATCGTTTATTCGTCATTGACCATTGATCCTTGTTCATTCTTCGTCGTTCATTCTTCATTGATCATTGATCCTTGTTCATTCTTCATCCTTCATTCGTCATTGACCATTAATCCTATTCATTCTTCATCGTTCATTCTTCATTGATCATTGATCCTTGTTCATTCTTCATCGTTCATTCTTCATTGATCATTGATCCTTGTTCATTCTTCATCGTTCATTCTTCATTGATCATTGATCCTTGTTCATTCTTCATCGTTCATTCTTCATTGATCATTGATCCTTGTTCATTCTTCATCGTTCATTCGTCATTGACCATTAATCATTGTTCATTCTTCATCGTTCATACTTCATTGATCATTGATCCTTATTCATTCTTCATCGTTCAATCTTCATTGATCAATGATCCTTGTTCATTCTTCATCGTTCATTCTTCATTGATCATTGATCCTTGTTCATTCTTCATCTTTCATTCTTCATTGATCATTGATCCTTGTTCATTCTTCATCCTTCATTCTTCATTGATCATTGATCCTTGTTCATTCTTCATCGTTCATTCATCAATAATCATTGATCCTTGTTCATTCTTCATCGTTCATTCGTCATTGATCATTGATCCTTGTTCATTCTTCATCGTTCATTCTTCATTGATCATTGATCCTTGTTCATTCTTCATCGTTCATTCGTCATTGATCATTGATCCTTGTTCATTCTTCATCGTTCATTCTTCATTGATCATTGATCCTTGTTCATTCTTCATCGTTCATTCTTCATTGATCATTGATCCTTGTTCATTCTTCATCGTTCATTCGTTATTGACCATTAATCCTTGTTCATTCTTCATCGTTCATTCGTCATTGATCATTGATCCTTGTTCATTCTTCATCGTTAATTCTTCATTGATCATTGATCCTTGTTCATTCTTCATCCTTCATTCTTCATTGATCATTGATCCTTGTTCATTCTTCATCGTTCATTCGTCATTGATCATTGATCCTTGTTCATTCTTCATCTTTCATTCTTCATTGATCATTTATCCTTGTTCATTCTTCATCGTTCATTCGTCATTGACCATTGATCCTTGTTCATTCTTCATCGTTCATTCGTCATTGATCATTGATCCTTGTTCATTCTTCATCGTTCATTCTTCATTGATCATTGATCCTTGTTCATTCTTCATCGTTCATTCTTCATTGATCATTGATCCTTGTTCATTCTTCATCGTTCATTCTTCATTGATCATTGATCCTTGTTCATTCTTCATCGTTCATTCGTCATTGACCATTAATCCTTGTTCATTCTTCATCGTTCATTCGTCATTGACCATTGATCCTTGTTCATTCTTCATCGTTCATTCGTCATTGATCATTGATCCTTGTTCATTCTTCATCGTTCATTCTTCATTGATCATTGATCCTTGTTCATTCTTCATCGTTCATTCTTCATTGATCATTGATCCTTGTTCATTCTTCATCGTTCATTCTTCATTGATCATTGATCCTTGTTCATTCTTCATCGTTCATTCGTCATTGACCATTAATCCTTGTTCATTCTTCATCGTTCATTCGTCATTGATCATTGATCCTTGTTCATTCTTCATCGTTAATTCTTCATTGATCATTGATCCTCGTTCATTCTTCATCCTTCATTCTTCATTGATCATTGATCCTTGTTCATTCTTCATCGTTCATTCGTCATTGATCATTGATCCTTGTTCATTCTTCATCTTTCATTCTTCATTGATCATTGATCCTTGTTCATTCTTCATCGTTCATTCTTCATTGATCATTGATCCTTGTTCATTCTTCATCGTTCATTCTTCATTGATCATTGATCCTTGTTCATTCTTCATCGTTCATTCTTCATTGATCATTGATCCTTGTTCATTCTTCATCGTTCATTCGTCATTGACCATTAATCCTTGTTCATTCTTCATCGTTCATTCGTCATTGATCATTGATCCTTGTTCATTCTTCATCGTTCATTCGTCATTGACCATTGATCCTTGTTCATTCTTCATCGTTCATTCGTCATTGATCATTGATCCTTGTTCATTCTTCATCGTTCATTCTTCATTGATCATTGATCCTTGTTCATTCTTCATCGTTCATTCTTCATTGATCATTGATCCTTGTTCATTCTTCATCGTTCATTCTTCATTGATCATTGATCCTTGTTCATTCTTCATCGTTCATTCGTCATTGACCATTAATCCTTGTTCATTCTTCATCGTTCATTCGTCATTGATCATTGATACTTGTTCATTCTTCATCGTTAATTCTTCATTGATCATTGATCCTTGTTCATTCTTCATCCTTCATTCTTCATTGATCATTGATCCTTGTTCATTCTTCATCGTTCATTCGTCATTGACCATTAATCCTTGTTCATTCTTCATCGTTCATTCGTCATTGATCATTGATCCTTGTTCATTTTTCATCGTTCATTCGTCATTGACCATTGATCCTTGTTCATTCTTCATCGTTCATTCGTCATTGATCATTGATCCTTGTTCATTCTTCATCGTTCATTCTTCATTGATCATTGATCCTTGTTCATTCTTCATCGTTCATTCTTCATTGATCATTGATCCTTGTTCATTCTTCATCGTTTATTCTTCATTGATCATTGATCCTTGTTCATTCTTCATCGTTCATTCGTCATTGACCATTAATCCTTGTTCATTCTTCATCGTTCATTCGTCATTGATCATTGATCCTTGTTTATTCTTCATCGTTCATTCTTCATTGATCATTGATCCTTGTTCATTCTTCATCGTTCATTCTTCATTGATCATTGATCCTTGTTCATTCTTCGTCGTTCATTCTTCATTGATCATTGATCCTTGTTCATTCTTCATCGTTCATTCGTCATTGATCATTGATCCTTGTTCATTCTTCATCGTTCATTCTTCATTGATCATTGATCCTTGTTCATTCTTCATCCTCCATTCTTCATTGATCATTGATCCTTGTTCATTCTTCATCGTTCATTCTTCATTGATCATTGATCCTTGTTCATTCTTCATCGTGTATTCGTCATTGACCATTGATCCTTGTTCATTCTTCATCGTTCATTCTTCATTGATCATTGATCCTTGTTCATTCTTCATCCTTCATTCGTCATTGACCATTAATCCTTGTTCATTCTTCATCGTTCATTCTTCATTGATCATTGATCGTTGTTCATTCTTCATTGATCATTCATCCTTGTTCATTCTTCATCGTTCATTCGTCATTGACCATTAATCATTGTTCAATCTTCATCGTTCATTCTTCATTGATCATTGATCCTTGTTCATTCTTCATCGTTCATTCTTCATTGATCATTGATCCTTGTTCATTCTTCATCGTTCATTCTTCATTGATCATTGATCCTTGTTCATTCTTCATCGTTCATTCTTCATTGATCATTCATCCTTGTTCATTCTTCATCGTTCATTCGTCATTGACCATTAATCATTGTTCATTCTTCATCGTTCATACTTCATTGATCATTGATCCTTATTCATTCTTCATCGTTCAATCTTCATTGATCAATGATCCTTGTTCATTCTTCATCGTTCATTCTTCATTGATCATTGATCCTTGTTCATTCTTCATCTTTCATTCTTCATTGATCATTGATCCTTGTTCATTCTTCATCCTTCATTCTTCATTGATCATTGATCCTTGTTCATTCTTCATCGTTCATTCATCAATGATCATTGATCCTTGTTCATTCTTCATCGTTCATTCGTCATTGATCATTGATCCTTGTTCATTCTTCATCGTTCATTCTTCATTGATCATTGATCCTTGTTCATTCTTCATCGTTCATTCGTCATTGATCATTGATCCTTGTTCATTCTTCATCGTTCATTCTTCATTGATCATTGATCCTTGTTCATTCTTCATCGTTCATTCTTCATTGATCATTGATCCTTGTTCATTCTTCATCGTTCATTCGTTATTGACCATTAATCCTTGTTCATTCTTCATCGTTCATTCGTCATTGATCATTGATCCTTGTTCATTCTTCATCGTTCATTCTTCATTGATCATTGATCCTTGTTCATTCTTCATCGTTCATTCTTCATTGATCATTGATCCTTGTTCATTCTTCGTCGTTCATTCTTCATTGATCATTGATCCTTGTTCATTCTTCATCGTTCATTCGACATTAATCATTGATCCTTGTTCATTCTTCGTCGTTCATTCTTCATTGATCATTGATCCTTGTTCATTCTTCATCGTTCATTCGTCATTGATCATTGATCCTTGTTCATTCTTCATCGTTCATTCTTCATTGATCATTGATCCTTGTTCATTCTTCATCCTCCATTCTTCATTGATCATTGATCCTTGTTCATTCTTCATCGTTCATTCTTCATTGATCATTGATCCTTGTTCATTCTTCATCGTTTATTCGTCATTGACCATTGATCCTTGTTCATTCTTCATCGTTCATTCTTCATTGATCATTGATCCTTGTTCATTCTTCATCCTTCATTCGTCATTGACCATTAATCCTTGTTCATTCTTCATCGTTCATTCTTCATTGATTATTGATCGTTGTTCATTCTTCATTGATCATTGATCCTTGTTCATTCTTCATCGTTCATTCGTCATTGACCATTAATCATTGTTCAATCTTCATCGTTCATTCTTCATTGATCATTGATCCTTGTTCATTCTTCATCGTTCATTCTTCATTGATCATTGATCCTTGTTCATTCTTCATCGTTCATTCTTCATTGATCATTGATCCTTGTTCATTCTTCATCGTTCATTCTTTATTGATCATTCATCCTTGTTCATTCTTCATCGTTCATTCGTCATTGACCATTAATCATTGTTCATTCTTCATCGTTCATACTTCATTGATCATTGATCCTTATTCATTCTTCATCGTTCAATCTTCATTGATCAATGATCCTTGTTCATTCTTCATCGTTCATTCTTCATTGATCATTGATCCTTATTCATTCTTCATCTTTCATTCTTCATTGATCATTGATCCTTGTTCATTCTTCATCCTTCATTCTTCATTGATCATTGATCCTTGTTCATTCTTCATCGTTCATTCATCAATGATCATTGATCCTTGTTCATTCTTCATCGTTCATTCGTCATTGATCATTGATCCTTGTTCATTCTTCATCGTTCATTCTTCATTGATCATTGATCCTTGTTCATTCTTCATCGTTCATTCTTCATTGATTATTGATCCTTGTTCATTCTTCATCGTTCATTCGTCATTGACCATTAATCCTTGTTCATTCTTCATCGTTCATTCGTCATTGATCATTGATCCTTGTTCATTCTTCATCGCTAATTCTTCATTGATCATTGATCCTTGTTCATTCTTCATCCTTCATTCTTCATTGATCATTGATCCTTGTTCATTGTTCATCGTTCATTCGTCATTGATCATAGATCCTTGTTCATTCTTCATCTTTCATTCTTCATTGATCATTTATCCTTGTTCATTCTTCATCGTTCATTCGTCATTGACCATTGATCCTTGTTCATTCTTCATCGTTCATTCGTCATTGATCATTGATCCTTGTTCATTCTTCATCGTTCATTCGTCATTGACCATTGATCCTTGTTCATTCTTCATCGTTCATTCTTCATTGATCATTGATCCTTGTTCATTCTTCATCCTTCATTCGTCATTGACCATTAATCCTTGTTCATTCTTCATAGTTCATTCTTCATTGATCATTGATCCTTGTTCATTCTTCATCGTTCAATCTTCATTGATCGATGATCCTTGTTCATTCTTCATTGATCATTGATCCTTGTTCATTCTTCATCGTTCATTCGTCATTGACCATTAATCATTGTTCATTCTTCATCGTTCATTCTTCATTGATCATTGATCCTTGTTCATTCTTCATCTTTCATTCTTCATTGATCATTGATCCTTGTTCATTCTTCATCGTTCATTCTTCATTGATCATTGATCCTTGATCATTCTTCATCGTTCATTCTTCATTGATCATTGATCCTTGTTCATTCTTCATCGTTCATTCGTCATTGACCATTGATCCTTGTTCATTCTTCATCGTTCATTCTTCATTGATCATTGATCCTTGTTCATTCTTCATCGTTCATTCTTCAATGATCATTGATCCTTGTTCATTCTTCATCCTTCATTCGTCATTGACCATTAATCCTTGTTCAATCTTCATCGTTCATTCTTCATTGATCATTGATCCTTGTTCATTCTTCATCGTTCAATCTTCATTGATCATTGATCCTTGTTCATTCTTCATCGTTCATTCTTCATTGATCATTGATCCTTGTTCATTCTTCATCGTTCATTCTTCATTGATCATTGATCCTTGTTCATTCTTCATCGTTCATTCTTCATTGATCATTGATACTTGTTCATTCTTCATCGTTCATTCTTCATTGAGCATTGATCCTTGTTCATTCTTCGTCGTTCATTCTTCATTGACCATTGATCCTTGTTCATTCTTCATCGTTCATTCGTCATTGATCATTGATCCTTGTTCATTCTTCATCGTTCATTCGTCATTGATCATTGATCCTTGTTCATTCTTCATCATTCATTCTTCATTGATCATTGATCTTTGTTCATTCTTCATCGTTCATTCGTCATTGATCATTGATCCTTGTTCATTCTTCATCGTTCATTCTTCATTGATCATTGATCCTTGTTCATTTTTCATCGTTCATTCTTTATTGATCATTGATAGTTGTTCATTCTTCATCGTTCATTCTTCATTGAGCATTGATCCTTGTTCATTCTTCGTCGTTCATTCTTCATTGACCATTGATACTTGTTCATTCTTCATCGTTCATTCTTCATGGATCATTGATCCTTGTTCATTCTTCATCGTTCAATCTTCATTGATCAATGATCCTTGTTCATTCTTCATCGTTCATTCTTCATTGCTCATTGATCCTTGTTCATTCTTCATCGTTCATTCTTCATTGATCATTGATCCTTGTTCATTCTTCATCGTTCATTCTTCATTCATCATTGATCCTTGTTCCTTCTTCATCGTTCATTCGTCATTGACCATTAATCATTGTTCATTCTTCATCATTCATACTTCATTGATCATTGATCCTGTTTCATTCTTCATCGTTCATTCTTCATTGATCATTGATCCTTGTTCATTCTTCATCGTTCATTCTTCATTGATCATTGATCCTTGTTCATTCTTCATCGTTCATTCGTCATTGACCATTAATCATTGTTCATTCTTCATCGTTCATTCTTCATTGATCATTGATCCTTGTTCATTCTTCATCGTTCATTCTTCAATGATCATTGATCCTTGTTCATTCTTCATCGTTCATTCTTCATTGATCATTGATCCTTGTTCATTCTTCATCGTTCATTCGTCATTGACCATTAATCATTGTTCATTCTTCATCGTTCATACTTCATTGACCATTGATCCTTATTCATTCTTCATCGTTCAATCTTCATTGATCAATGATCCTTGTTCATTCTTCATCGTTCATTCTTCATTGATCATTGATCCTTGTTCATTCTTCATCTTTCATTCTTCATTGATCATTGATCCTTGTTCATTCTTCATCGTTCATTCTTCATTGATCATTGATCCTTGTTCATTCTTCATCGTTCATTGTTCATTGATCATTGATCCTTGTTCATTCTTCATCGTTCATTCTTCATTGATCATTGATCCTTGTTCATTCTTCATCGTTCATTCGTCATTGACCATTAATCCTTGTTCATTCTTCATCGTTCATTCGTCATTGATCATTGATCCTTGTTCATTCTTCATCGTTCATTCGTCATTGACCATTGATCCTTGTTCATTCTTCATCGTTCATTCGTCATTGATCATTGATCCTTGTTCATTCTTCATCGTTCATTCTTCATTGATCATTGATCCTTGTTCATTCTTCATCGTTCATTCTTCATTGATCATTGATCCTTGTTCATTCTTCATCGTTCATTCTTCATTGATCATTGATCCTTGTTCATTCTTCATCGTTCATTCGTCATTGACCATTAATCCTTGTTCATTCTTCATCGTTCATTCGTCATTGATCATTGATCCTTGTTCATTCTTCATCGTTCATTCGTCATTGATCATTGATCCTTGTTCATTCTTCATCGTTCATTCTTCATTGATCATTGATCCTTGTTCATTCTTCATCGTTCATTCTTCATTGATCATTGATCCTTGTTCATTCTTCATTGATCATTGATCCTTGTTCATTCTTCATCGTTCATTCGACATTAATCATTGATCCTTGTTCATTATTCATCCTCCATTCTTCATTGATCATTGATCCTTGTTCATTCTTCATCGTTCATTCTTCATTGATCATTGATCCTTGTTCATTCTTCATCGTTCATTCGTCATTGACCATTGATCCTTGTTCATTCTTCATCGTTCATTCTTCATTGATCATTGATCCTTGTTCATTCTTCATCCTTCATTCGTCATTGACCATTAATCCTTGTTCATTCTTCATCGTTCATTCTTCATTGATCATTGATCCTTGTTCATTCTTCATCGTTCAATCTTCATTGATCAATGATCGTTGTTCATTCTTCATTGATCATTGATCCTTGTTCATTCTTCATCGTTCATTCGTCATTGACCATTAATCATTGTTCAATCTTCATCGTTCATTCTTCATTGATCATTGATCCTTGTTCATTCTTCATCGTTCATTCTTCATTGATCATTGATCCTTGTTCATTCTTCATCGTTCATTCTTCATTGATCATTGATCCTTGTTCATTCTTCATCGTTCATTCTTCATTGATCATTGATCCTTGTTCATTCTTCATCATTCATTCGTCATTGACCATTAATCATTGTTCATTCTTCATCGTTCATACTTCATTGATCATTGATCCTTATTCATTCTTCATCGTTCAATCTTCATTGATCAATGATCCTTGTTCATTCTTCATCGTTCATTCTTCATTGATCATTGATCCTTGTTCATTCTTCATCTTTCATTCTTCATTGATCATTGATCCTTGTTCATTCTTCATCCTTTATTCTTCATTGATCATTGATCCTTGTTCATTCTTCATCGTTCATTCATCAATGATCATTGATCCTTGTTCATTCTTCATCGTTCATTCGTCATTGATCATTGATCCTTGTTCATTCTTCATCGTTCATTCTTCATTGATCATTGATCCTTGTTCATTCTTCATCGTTCATTCGTCATTGATCATTGATCCTTGTTCATTCTTCATCGTTCATTCTTCATTGATCATTGATCCTTGTTCATTCTTCATCGTTCATTCTTCATTGATCATTGATCCTTGTTCATTTTTCATCGTGTTGGACCTCTTGAGTTTTGATGATGACTACACTTTATTTAAGCAAACATGTTTTTAGAGATTCTGCAGGTCGATATCCGATTATGATTATGATTATGATCGTTGATAGTACCTATGCCTTAGCTTATGGAAACGTACATGTCAAAAGGTTTCAAAAGAGGTTAGGAGAAGCATATCGCTTGGGATGTAAAATGGAGACAGCAGATCTACTGTTCCCAAGTTGGATGTTCTAGCTAAACTGAAGTCTGGAGACAGCACACTGTTCCTGAGCTGAAGGTTGACTACGTTGACTAAAAATTCTGGTTATCATATTTTAATTATTATTTTTTGTTAATGTATTTTAAATTAAATTGTTGCAGTAATAATTTATTAAAGTTAATTGGCAAATCGTTTTTGTTAAAGAAAATGAATTCACGTTTTATTTGTTAAGATCCTTTATTTTAGGATCTATTTTTAGTAAATCATGGATTTGTTAAAAATAGAATTAACTAACTTTGAATTAGTCTTAGCAAATCTTTTCAGCCGGTCTTTATTCCTAAAAATAAGCAAGCAATCATTCCCACTAAGATTAACCGTTTTCTAAATATAGCATGAAGTTCCAGCCATTAATTTGGGGAACAGGAATTACTACTGAAAAAACTGCTACTTTAGGGAACAGCGGTTATTAAGGGAACAGCGGTTATTGTTTATGTACACGTGTGATTTGACTTAATCAAATCTTATGGAAATAACCGTGTGTTTGCTTAATCCACATTACTCCCATGATCTCTTGATAGTGGGATGATGGATTGGATTATTCCACTTTCTTAGGAATATTATTTTCTATAAATTGCAAGATAATTCCGGTTTTTAAAGTGATGAGAAGTAATCCAACGTTTTGTGCTTAAGTGTTTTTCATACGTTTTTGTTGGATTTTACAAGAAATATTTTGTTCTTAAAGTTGCCAATTAATTTATAATATTTTCTTGATGCAACTCTTTGATTTATTTTAGAGAATTTATATCCTTTTTGTAAGGGTTTTTGAGAGTTTATGTAATTAGACTCGGGTGAGTCTAAGGGGGAAGTTAGATAGCTTTTAGTGAAGCTAGAGAGGATTAGCTTATTGTAAAGCTAAGTTTGTTGCTTTGAGTAAAGCAATTAGAGAGTGAAGAGTTGGCCTAGTTGTTTCGCTTCGAGTGAAGCAAGGTGTTTATTGTGATTGTAACTAATTGCCTTAAACATAGTGGAGTTTTTGAAAATCCCAAGTGGTCGTGGTTTTTCCTTTTGTTTAGGCCCAAAAGGTTTCCACGTAAAATCGCGTGTCTCTCTTATTATTTTGCTCTTAGTTTAAGCTTTATTTATTTTGAATAATTCCGCAAAAACAGGGCACAATCGCTTAAACTTGCAACAACAACAATTCACCCCCCCCTCTTGTTGCTGTTCCCGTTCCTAATTGAATCAACAATTGGTATCAGAGCCCTGTTCCCAGAAGATCAGGAAACCCTGAGGGCAGATTCTGGTGTTCCCGAAAAATGTCAATTATGAACGAGCGAATGGAAGAAGGGTATTCAACTCAAAGACCGCCAATATTCGATGGAAAATTCTATACATACTGGAAGAATAGAATGGAGATCTTCATCAAAGCGGAAAATTATCAAGTTTGGAGAGTCATAGAAATCGGAGATTTTGAGGTAACCACTACTAACTCCAACAATGAAATTGTTCCCAAACCTATAACCGAATATGAAAAAGAAGATTTTCAGAAAATGGAATTAAATGCTCTTGCTATAAAATTACTTCATTGTGGTCTTGGACCAAACGAGCATAATAGAATTATGGGGTGCAAATCCGCTAAGCAAATTTGGGACCTGCTTGCTGTTACCCATGAGGGAACAAGTGAAGTAAAACGGTCCAAAATTGATTTGTTAATGTCTAAATACGAGAGATTTGTTATGGAGCCAAGAGAAAGTATCCAAGAGATGTTCACTAGGTTCACCAACATAACAAACGAGCTTGTCTCTCTTGGAAGAATAATTCCCACTGATGAACAAGTAAGGAAGATTCTAAGGAGCCTTCCTCAAGATGAGCGCTGGAGGGCCAAGGTTACTGCTATACAAGAGTCCAAAGATTTTACTAAGTTCAATCTAGAGGAGCTGGCTGGTTCCCTAATGACGCATGAATTGCATTTGGGAACAGCAGACAGTTCCAGGAACAAGGGACTGGCTCTGGCAGCGGGGGAACAGGACGAATCAGAATGTGATGAGGAAGAGGCTGCTTTATTGGTACGAAAATTCAAGAAGTTCTTCAGGAACAGCAGGTATGCAAATCAAAGAAACAACAAAGAAAGAAGAACAAAAAATCTTGAATGCCACAAATGTGGAAGTACCGAACACTTCATCAAGGATTGCCCAACATGGAAGAATGAAAAGGGCAAGGGAAAGACAAGAGATTCAAGAAGACCGTTAAACAAAGAAAATTTTAACAAGACTGACTTTCGTAAGGCCATGATTGCTGCATGGGGAGAAACTGAAAGTGAGAATGAAACTATTGTTCCCGAAGAAGAGGAGACAGCTAACCTATGTCTCATGGCTACGCATAAAGGCAAGGAGAAGCAGGTAAATATTTCTAATTCATTTTCTGACCATTCATTTAATCTAAGTAAAAATGAATTAAAAGAGTTGTTAAAAGAGACACAAGCTAAACTTGAAAATTGCAATGATAAGTGTCTCAAGTTAGAACAGGAACTTAAAGTAAGCAAAGACCATGTCTCATACATAAACACCTTTAGACATGATGTCCAAAACAGATTTTTCGGTTTGTTGGATCAAAATATAATCCTAAAGGAAAATATGGAGAGACTTAAGAAAGAAAATGTTATTCTTAATATTGAGCTATCACAATACAAATTATTAGGCTTAAATAAAGAATTGATAAATGCATCTACTAAGGATTTGTGCAATGATTTTCAACATTTAGAGTTGAATCCGGAATCCAACCGTAACAACAATAATAATCTTGAATTAAATTCAAGAGAAAAAGGGAAAATCAAAATAACTCCCAAATGGATTCTAGATGCTAAAAGTAAGAAATCACAAGGCCTAAATTATTTTAAGAATAACAAAAGTAAGAAAGCTTACGTTGATCTTCCTAGAGACAGGTACTGTACCTTCTGTGGTAAAGCTGGCCATCTGAAGGAACAGTGCACCAAAAGGGAACAGTATACTGTCTCCAACAGAAACTATGTCGATAACATTCAGATTGATAAATATGATTCATGTAAGATCGACAAGGAACCCAAGAAAGTCTGGGTTCCTATAATTAACAATTAATTATCTTACAGGTCCAAGTGAGGGGGAACAGCTCATGGTATCTCGACAGTGGGTGTTCCAAGCATATGACGGGTGACAAATCTAAATTTCTCTCACTTGAAGCCTATGATGGGGGAACAGTAACCTTCGGTGACAATATGAAGGGTGAGATAATCGCCAAAGGAAAGGTTGGAAGGTCATGTTCCCACGCCATTGATAATGTATTTTTAGTCGAGAATTTGAAACACAACTTACTCAGCATTTCTCAATTTTGTGATAAGGGTAACTCTGTAAACTTTACTTCTGAAAAGTGCATTATTTCTAGGAATGACACTGGAGACATCATTCTTGAGGGAAACAGAAAAGGGAACACTTATGTAGTGGACCTGGACACTGTTCCCAGAAACAGTCTAACGTGTCTAAGTGTTATAGAAGACGACCCACTTCTTTGGCATAAGCGTCTAGGTCATGCTAGTTATTCATTGATTAATTCATTAAGATCTAAAGACCTAGTTAGAGGACTACCATCTATAAAATTCCTTAAAGATGAAATATGTGATCCTTGTGCCAAAGGAAAACAAGTAAGGTCATCTTTTAAACCAAAGAATGTTGTGACCACCTCAAAAACGCTTGAATTATTACACATGGATTTGTGTGGACCTATGAGAATACAAAGCCGTAGTGGCAAGAGATATGTGTTTGTTATTATTGATGATTATAGTAGATTTACATGGACTTTATTTCTAGTTAGTAAAGATGAAGCCTTTAATGAGTTTGTTTCTTTCGCTAACAAAATACAAAAATCTACCAATAATCAAATTGTTCACATAAGGTCAGATCATGGTAAAGAATTTGAAAATTCAAGCTTTATGAGTTATTGCAATGAACATGGAATAAGTCACAATTTTTCCGCCCCTAGAACACCACAACAAAATGGTGTTGTAGAAAGGAAAAATAGAACTTTAGAAGAAATGGCTAGAACTATGTTAATTGCTAGTGGTTTACCTAGAAATTTTTGGGCCGAGGCTGTTAATACTGCATGTTATATTTTAAATAGAGTATTGATAAGACCAATTACTTCTAAGACACCCTATGAACTGTTTAAAGGTGTTAAACCAAATATTGCCTATTTTCGTGTGTTTGGATGCAAATGTTTTGTACATGTTAATGGAAAACGGAATATAGGTAAATTTGATGAAAGAAGTGATGAAGCAGTATTTCTTGGCTACTCATCTCAAAGTAAGGCATATAGAGTCTATAACAAAAGAACAATGAGTGTGGAAGAATCCGTTCACATAATTTTCGATGAAACTAACTTTTTGTCAAGTGAACAGGATACAAATAATTTTAAGATAGGTCTTGCAAATCTAGAAGAAGATGATGAAGAATTGAAAGTGCATGATCAAGAAACAGCTGGTGAACAGCCGGTTCCAGCAGAAGCAGAAAGTACTGATCAAGTTCAGGAACTGCCAGAACATCAGGAACAGCAGACTGTTCCCAATCCAGCTGTTCCCACAGATGAGCAGAACAACCCAGTAGCTGAACAGAATGTTAATCAAGCTGATGAACCAGAACATGCTACTGTTCCCACAAGAGATTTTATGCCAAAACCTTGGAGATATCAAAAATACCATCCTCTTGATTTGATTGTAAGTGATTTGAATAAAGGAACACAAACTCGATCTCAAATGAGAAATTTTTGTGCACATTTTGCGTTCCTATCATCACTTGAACCCAAAAATCACGAAGAAGCTCTAAAGGATTCCGAATGGGTTGTAGCCATGCAAGATGAATTGAACGAATTTGAAAGGAACAAAGTATGGCATTTAGAACCCAAACCGAAACACAAGAAGGTAATTGGTTTGAAATGGGTATTTCGGAACAAACTAGATGAGCATGGAATAATTGTAAGAAACAAAGCAAGGCTCGTGGTCAAAGGGTACAATCAACAAGAAGGTATTGATTATACTGAGACATTTGCTCCAGTAGCAAGGTTAGAAGCTATTAGAATTTTAATTTCTTTTGCTGCATTTATGAACTTTAAATTATATCAAATGGATGTGAAATGTGCTTTCTTGAATGGTTTTCTTGATGAAGAAGTTTTTGTTGAACAACCGCCTGGCTTTGAGAATACCTCGTGTCTTGATCATGTCTATAAGCTTGACAAAGCTCTTTATGGGTTGAAACAAGCTCCTAGGCAATGGTATGAAAGACTATCAAAGTTTTTGATCCAAAATGACTTTATTAGAGGTAAAATTGATAAAACCTTATTCTTTAAGAACAAAGGTTCCAATATATTAGTTGTTCAAATATATGTTGATGATATTATTTTTGGTGCCACAAATGAATTGCTATGTAAAGAATTTGCTAACCTTATGAGCACTGAATTTGAAATGAGCATGATGGGAGAATTAAATTTCTTTCTTGGTTTGCAAATTAAACAAACTGCTAATGGTATCTTTATTCATCAACAAAAATATATAAAAGAACTTCTTAAGAAATATGGCATGAATAACG